>NC_043701.1:18569965-18629792 GCF_006229205.1 Suricata suricatta
CCCCCCCGCCCCCCAAGAAAGTCTATTAATGTAAAAGAACTATCTAGGTGGTTTTCTCATATCCATGTAAGTAGCTGACGGGTATTTCTGTGATGATGTAAATAATGAGGACGAAAACATAAATAGGAGGACTTTAGGTTACATTCCAGGTGAATTTTTGACTCCCGTGATTTTGAGAAGGTTTTAAATGGCACTCTAGCAAATTTTCAAAATAAAAGGTTGGAAAAATGTGACACAATCATCATGTATAACTTTGTGAGTGGTAAACACCTATTTATCTACAGCTTCAACCCACATTCTGAGAAAAAGATGAGCCCACAGTCTTAGGATGAATTAGAAGTAAAATATGGGCTATTACATCCTTTATTCTTGTTCTAGTCTTTGCTTCTTTAAGGTGCTTTTATTTTATTTTTTCACTATTTATTCATTTACTTGGATAGGCAAAAACAGCAAGAATAAACCTAATTTTGATGTGACAAAGTATTACCTCAATTTTTTTTTTCCTACTTGACGCAGCTCTAAAGTGACAGAGGTGGAGACATTCCACTGTGGCAAGCCAGCCAGGCGAAAATGAGCAGTTTCATCAAATTAGGCCACATTGTCATGGCTAAGTAAATAATTTAAATTGTACAAAGGTAAATGTTGAGTGATAAAGTTGAAAGAGAGACCTCACTTTTTCTTTCTTTCTTTTTTTAATGTTTTTTTAAAATTTTTAATATTTATTTCTTTTTTTTATGGTGACAATTTCTTTTTCTTTTTTTTAAATAATAGTTTATTGTCAAATTGGTTTCCATATAACACCCAGGGCTCTTCCCCACAAGTGCCCCCCTTCCATGACCATCCCCCTCCCCCCTCCCCTACCCCCTTCAGCCCTCAGTTCGTTTTCAGTATTCAATAGTCTCTCATAGGGAGGGGAAGGGGGAAAGAGAGCTGCGGAGAGAGAGGAAGACCTCACTTTTTCAAAATAAGTAGGAAACAATCAGAGATAACATAATGTAGGTGAACAAAATTGGGAAGCCCATTTCCAGAAAGTGCAACCTAACAGTTCTAGGAACTGAAGAACATGCTAAGAACGATTTTCACATACTCTGTACGGGCAAGAACTTTACATGGCTAACTGTCATGCTCCCAAGGCACGGCACATAATAAGGTCAATGCAGCTTTGCTGAATAAATACATGCATTAATGAAAAAAGTACATGCTTCCCCTGAGAGGAAAAAATGACCTACAAATTAAACGATATTTCAACTTGATTTAACAATCCTCCACATTTGAGTCATGTCTATCCCTTCTAAAATTTTGAGTACAAGCCATAGTTACATGGGAAATGAGGTGTGTTAGGATAGAAACAGACTGCACTAGGTTCACTTTGTTGCTGCTTGCTATTTAGAATTGCCCACAATTTCACGTAAGAAAGAGTTAGCTACACAGATGTTTTGCTTCCCAATGTTTAATACGACTTAGGAAAGAGATCTTTTACCTTATGAAGTCTTCTTCCTCTTCTCTCTTTGGCCTCAGCTGTTTGGGTTGAGCCATGTTAATCCAGTTTGGTAGAGATTTCAAGAGTCTGCTGATGTCATCATCTTTTGCCCAAGACGCACTGATGACAAGTTTCTCTTCTGATTGGACAATGCCCCTGAACACGATCAATGGAAAAGAGACCCTTCAGCACATTGCCTGGTACCTAGTTAGCCTTTTTCATCTACCTCTGTTCCAGAAAAAAAAAAAAAAAAAAAGGATTCTACAGTCATCTCACTTATTAACATAATCCATTATGTGAGTTAGAGTCATGACATCCATTAACAGGCCACAGTACTGGGAAACCATCTCTAGATTTCATGCTTAGTTTCTTCATTGTTGAGTAATTGTGAAAGGTAATCATAATACTAATTAGTCATCCTTATCATAATCCCTTAAAATAAATAAAAATGTATGATAGGTTTTGGAGGGGGGAACCTTTCAAGAAAAATGTTGGACAAACAGGAAGTGGGTAACCACTTAATATAAAAGAATATTATTAAGTAACAACATAAATGGTACCAGAAAGGGGTCGAAAGTGTTACAAAAGATTGGTCTCTGACTTCTTGGTTTAAACCACCAATTAGTTCTACTTGAAGGTACTTTTTGAACCACAGACACCCCTCTATTCAAAGTAAATCTACCATCATAGAGAAACCTTCTGCCCCTGATGTCAGGTAGAAAAAGTCTTTGATTATTGCTCTCTCCAGTGGGCTTTGACTTGTGGCCTAGAGTGACAGGCTTCAAGTCCTCTAATAGGGCCCATGGGTTAGTTATTAACTCTGTGCTGACCAGAATGTACCTGTGAAGTCATCTTAAATGTTCAATTTCAACTTAATTAAAAAGCTCCTTCTGTTCAACATTTCTGTCATTATAGCTAATTTCAATGGTCTAAAAATCATCAGCAACTCGAGGTGACAGAAATGACACTTATTTATGAACGGAGTGCTAATTAGCCAGCTACTCCCTCTCAACATGACCCAGACTCCGAGAGGTTTTCCCTCCATCACAGGCAGGAATTTATGTTGGTGGAAGGATTATACTAGGTACATGATATACTCCTAGATATACAAGTATTGTGTGTATGGCTGATGAAATCTACTTAACCAACAGACTAATGTTTGTCAACAAAAGAAGCTGAAACATAAAAACTTGACTCATCACCACTTGACTTAAGGTAATAGGATTTCATGTTTTGGGAACAATATGCTTCTGGTTCTCTGCAAATAAGCTAGAATAAGAGACCCATAGCTGATTTCTAGCATTCTTATAATGCACTATAAGCAAAAGTTTTCTAACAGTAACTATGGTCAGTGATACAGAAATTAGACTACAAAACCTTCTTCCTTTGGGTCTCTTAAATTACTCTCACTGGTACCTTCTATTCTCTTTTTTTCCTTGTTATTTTCTTGCCTCTTTTCTGTGATATTTATGAATGAATCCCACAATCTGACTATTCCACATTCATATGTGGGGTGCTGGATACAACCTTACAGATGGTAGTATTTCACATTTATGATGCTGTATGCCGGGCGGGTCCTCAAGGTTCTTTGGTGTTCCTTTCACCTGTCTCTGGTCAACTTGCCCTCCCACGCCCTCAATGCCTATATTTTAAACCTTTGCCCTTTATCTCCTCACTGCTCATCCCCCACATTCTTCCTATCTGGTGTGGAAAGGAGAATTCCTAATTATACACTTTCCAACATTCCAGCTCTATCCCCCACAGAAATATCTTCAGATCTGTTTCATTCTCATTTACTTCCAGTAATCCCTCCACCTAGGCTCTTAGGGATCCTCCCTACCACCTGTCAAATCCCCCTTTCCCTATTATACTTAGTATCTCTCTTATTATATTCCCCAATCAATGTTAGTTAAAAAAAAAAAAAAAGAATAAGAGAATCAACCTCTTGACCCTCCATTTCCTTCTAGTGAAGCTTCTTCTCTCCTTCACAGACACTGTCATCAATGAGCGGCATCCCCTCAGAGCCTGGCATAGTGCAGAGCCCGACACAGGGCTTGATCTCACCAACTGTGAGATCATGACCTGAGCCCAAACCAAGAGTCGGACGCTTAACCAACTGAGCCACCTAGGCACTCCCAGGGTTGACATTTTAAAATGCTTTAAAAAAAAAAAAATCAAAGGAAGAATATCTTGTGAGCTGTGAATACTATAGAAAACTTAAATTTCAGCATCTGTATCTAGAAAGAACTTTTGCTGGTGGTTCAAATCCTCTTATATCTGTAATACAGGGGAAATTCTGTTCCAGAGTCAGAACTCAACTCAGTTTTCTAGCATCTAAATCTTTGAGCCCATCGATGCTAAATTTCCAACAATTATTCCACAAGAGGAGTAGGGTTAATCACCACTACCAGAAAATAATTTGGGTATATAGATGTGAGGTGGTATGGTATGCTTTGGGGATCTAGAATTTTCCATTTTAGCACTAGCTGGAATGAAAAAAAGTATGTCAGTGAAAGACTACATTAAAAGCACCCACCTTGTTTCCTTACATATATGTTTTTAAAGACTGGTTTAATTCAGTAATCAATAGTTTATTACTGGCTTCACTAATATTTATAGATCCTATTTTATTGAAAAAACAGTAATCGAAAAGAACTAAGATGCTTACCTGTGTACTGCTCTCACTAATAAATTATTAATTCATACTGGAATGAAGATCAATCTCAAATGCCAAAGTATTCTAATTTGAAATACTGGCATTGACTAGCAACACACAATTACCCTGAAGGGAGTTTTTAATTCAAATGGCAGAGTTTCCACATCCTATCCAATTGCATTTATTAGTTTATAATTTTGTGCAAAGCTGGATTGTGTGGGCTGCGCGATTCTAGGACATATCCAAATAGCCTCAAAAACGAAGGGCTAAATTTCCAACAATTATTCCACAAGAGGAGTAGGGTTAATCACCACTACCAGAACCATAATCTCCTAATTAATTCACAGCTCAATGGGCCACAGACGGAGCCATCTGTGTGACTATCTGTACCCGATCCCGGGAGGAGGAGGAAAACAGGTACACCTCTTGGAGCAGGTGATAAGGCTGTCAGGAGAAGGGCCCACCCTCTAGACACAGTTGAGTGCCTTTCATTCAGAAAACATCTGCTAGTGTTGACGGGCTCGGACGTGCACTGCTTCTTCTCTGGAACAGTTGGGAAGGGCAAGTGTGACTGCTCCCTGGACGCAGCTGGGCTGCGGAGTCTTTCATTAGGTAAACAACTCGGGGCAGGTGGGGCTAATTCGATTCAACTGTTTGGTGACAGCCGGGCCTGATGTTTACTTTCCCAGACTGAATCTTTCAGAGACTTCAAAATTTGGGAGCCAAGCTAGACAAATGAACCGTGGACAGAGATGGTTCCAACTGCGATGCCGTCCTGGACTTTCAACTGTGAATGAATGACCAGGCCTGCAGCAGGCCACACCATGATGCAAGGTGCAGTGCCACGGTGATAATGACAATGAGGGAGGCAGAAGTAACGGGTGGTGCTGGGCCTCTCATCGAAACCAACACAAACACAAACCCCTGAGATCCCTTGAGAGAAGGTGGGGCAGAAAACGTAGGAAAAGAGCAGAGAAACATTAGGCTATTTTTATATCACACTCAATGCTGGTCAGAGAGCTGTATGACTGTATGGATTTCCAGCCAGGGTCACAACTTCAGAAACACCTAGGGACCCTGGAGACTGGCTCATGAGAAACAGAAAGAGCTCAGGAAAAGGATTTGGAATTTGAGAGTTTATAGAAGGTAACTCTTGGGCATAATTTAGTAATAACCTTTAAATAGACAAGTTCTCACAGGAAGGGTAATAACTGATATTTTAAGTGACCAAGAAGAAAATAATTATATTGTAACAGAGGACCACAGGTTAATATAAAATATGTCTCAACTGTCAGTGTTCAGATTTTTCTTATGCTAAGCAAATTTAAATATGACTATCCTTAAGATCTTTATGGAAAGATGTCTGACCAGGCAACTGCCTAGTTCAATGCATGTCATCCTATTGTATTTTGAATAAAACTCAAATTCCCTGACCTTGAGATTCTTTGTCAATGGTCCTTAATTCTGGTGGACATTAAAACACTTGGGACACATTTAAAAAAATACATCGATTACACATTCTCAAGTGGGGCTCAGCCTGGATAGCTTCCAGCTCTCACGTGATTGTAATGTGTGGCCGGAAACAACCCAAATGACCTGACCCCTGCACCTGTCCAACCTTACTCACTATCCGCTTCTCTCCCGCTCTGTTCCAGTGACACTAAGCTTGGGCTTTTAGCCTCTTGCCATTTTTATACCTGCTGCCTCCTCAGCCTGGAATGCTCTTCCCCATGTCGCCACACGGCTCCTTCTCAACCTTCAGAATTTAGCTCAGACATCAAGGTCCTCGGCAAGGTCTTTCCCTCACCCTTACTTCCGAGAAATTTATTGTGTTTGTTACTTGTTTGCATTCTGTGTCCTCCATGTGGGAGTAAAATCCATGAAGGCAGCACCTTGCCTGTTTTATTCACGTCGATGCTCGTAGATCCAGAATAACACTGGCCCCTAAAACTGCTTCACAAATAACTGTGGAATAAATAAAGCAACGATGTATGACTGAATGAATGATTCCACCAGGGAAATAACAGATCTTATAAAATATCTTTCTTTTGCCATCCTATTAAGTGAATAACAACATTATCAGTGAATTAATTTAAAAGTAAATAAAAAACCTACCAGCAGCATAACTGTCAGCTGACACTTCTTGGACATGAATGGTGAACTAGGCATTCTCCGATACACTTCATATGTATCAATTTTTGTAATGCTAGCAACAATCTCATGTGACAGGCCCTGGGATTATCCCCATTTGATAGATGAACTAGCAGGGTCTGCTCAGGACCAAGTGTCTGGTGAGGGCAGAGCCTGAATTGGGCCAGAATCGACTGTTCTGGAGCCTGTGCTCCTATTAGAATGTCTCTCTGCGCCATCTGAGACATTTCTTGGGTTTCCCGTTTCCTTGTTAACCCCACGGTCTCTTCTCTGGGCTTTAGAGCCAAATAGACTCATATAACCACTCATACACCCCGTGACCTTAGCTGAGTCCATTTTCTTATTGGTCGGGTCACGGGAGTCTCATCTTCAGGACAGTTGTGACTGAGGAGACAAGTTAATGGCTGACAGTCCCTTGCACAGTGACAGTGTCCTTTCCTGAGCAGAATTCCTTTGTAGCAAAGTTACTACAAGAGACTCCTATGTGATCATGGTCCACTGAGTTACTTGGGGGAAATTATGACTGGCTGTCTGCTCTGGAATCTGCGGGCCAGCTGGCTGCATGGGCAGTATCTGTACCAGCTGATGTGCCCTTGCAAGGGAGAGGGAAGCCATTCACATCAGGAAACATGAGGTTATATACAGCTCGTGGGGCCTACAGACAGACCTCATGCTAAAAGTTGGAGATAATTACATGGAAAAAGACATAATAATTTCCTTCTAGATTCTCAAAGCGTAGACCAATAAGACCCATGAGAATCACTTTTGGGACATTAAAATTTGTTTTAATGTTTATTATTTATTTGAGAGAGAGAGACAGACAGACAGACAGATAAAGCCTGAGTGGGGGAGGGGCAGAGAGAGGAGACACAAACTCTGAAGCAGAGTCTGACCTGTCAGCACAGAGACTGACACGGGGCTTGAACTCACCAACCGTGAGATCAGGATCTGAGCCGAAGTCGCTTAACTGACAGAGCCACCTAGGTGCCCCACTTTTGGGACATTTTAAACAATTCTTGCCCAGGTCCATCACTCAGTTGGGCCCTACCATGGGAAATCCAGTATGGGTGCTTTGGAATCTCCCCAACTAAGTCTGATGTGAATCCACAATGTTTCTGAGAGAGAAAGGCATGTAAACCAATACTTGATTGGATAATGCATAATAAAAAAATGTTTACATTGCAACATAATGGGATGCCAGAATAGTTATGCATAATAAATTGTAGGAGCAAATAGAAGCTCTCATTTGCTTAGAGCTCTCTATGAACCAGATCGTGTACATATTTCATAAGTGTTCTGTTCTATCTCCTTAATATTTAATACAAATGAATGTATCAGGGCTACATAATCCAAGGGGATGGGGGACATAACACAGTTTCAAGAGGCAAATCTGAAACCAAGCTTGCATGGAGTTTGCAAGGTTCCCTTGGCTCGTCTGAGGTTCAAAGTTGAGGTTTTCAAAACTGCCTCTTCTTTGGGCCTTAAGCCAGACAGACTTGGCTTCCCTGGGACGCACTCCCGCCCCCATGCCCTGTGACCTTAGCCAGTTATGAGCGCAGCAGGGCGAGTTCAACCAGGCGCTCAGACCCGCAGAACCCTGGCTTCTGTCTCCACAGGAAAACCTAGGGTTTCAAGACCCGCCACAGGCCCTGGTGTCTAGTTTCTGCTATTTTGCACAACGGGGCCACTGAGATCTTAGAATGCCACTTTGATCACAAAGAAGGGACGTCATCCTCCTGGCCAAAACCTATGAGAGCATTCCTTCCCTTAACACGGGAAGTCTTCAGAACTCCTCTATTCCGCCCATTCCTACCCCACCCGTCGTCCACCTGCTCGTTGTGATTTCTCAATCTCTCCCCGACACATCACATCCACCTGTGCCGCCACCCCCCCCACCCCACCCCCCACCCCACCCCCCGCCCGCACTTGCTTCTCCCGTTCAGTCTGTCAGGACGCTCCTCCTTCATTCAGCAAACATACCGAAGGCCAACGCGTCGCTGAGCCCTGTGTCAGGCCTTGCTTCTGCGGTCAGCGACTGCAAGTTCATCCCTGCATCACTCTCTTGATGCTCTGCCATGAGTTCTCGGTTTTCTGTAAGCCCTAAGGATGCTTGTGCTTTATATCGAGGGAGCCACAAAGATTAGACGGTGTTTTATTTGTATTTTCTACCAGGCCCAAACCAATGCAGAAAGGCCAAAAAAATTCTTCTTAATGAACTGACGTTGGATTGGAACAGGCAGAAACTTTAAAGGTCCAATCTTTAGATGACTATTTGGAGACACCTAAGCTGCTGGTGGTACCCCAGGACAAAGGACCAGCAGAGGGAGAGAGGTGCTCAGCTCGGAAACAGCAGACTAATGGACCAATTGCCTGACTGCAAATATGTGCGGTAGAGAAGTCACAGCAGAGTTTTCCTCTGAGCCCCAAGGGGTGTGACTAATTAAGGAAAGGACTTCTAGTCCTCATTACCCTTTTAGGAAACCTCTCTTTATCCAAGGCATGTAACATGACATCATTAGATGGTACAGTCCTTCTCTCCAGAGCGAGGTGCTCACAGAAAGGTGAGATGTCTCTGACCTTCCCTCAGATCTCTCAACTCCCAGTGGACGCTCAGCTTCTCACAGTAAACTCAGAAAACAAGCCAGCTTTCAGTAGAGGGCATTGTGAGCTTGTGGATTTGATCATTTCTGTAAAAGATCTCTGCGGAGAAAGAATCAGATTGCCATGCTTCCCCGTTCCCTTCCTCCTTCCCCAATGTTATATCATTTTGGATCATTTGAATTGTATATGGCTTTCTATTTAAGTCAGTCATTTGCTGGCAGCGAAACTAGAACATTTCCTGTTTTTCCTCTCACTGTAATCAGGATTTGGCTGTCCAAATTAGGACTGCCCTAATTACTCCTCAGCAGGTGCCAATCGGGGGAGGGCAATAAATGGGAAGAGAGGAAGTAAGGACACTTTGCATCCTCCGAGTCACACAATAAGAAAACACTTTCTCTCTGGTTTGAAAAACCTGATTAAGCAATAGGCAACAGGCATCGCGGGATTATATATGGGGTGTGTGCGTGTGTGTGTGTGTGTGTGTGCGTGTGTGTGAGAAGGAGAGTGTGTGTTGTTGTATAACAGGCATATAAACGATTTTCTATTTTTCCCCCTTCAAAGATTCACAGAATTACTATGCCCATCCCTGAGATAATTCATGTCAAGCCTATAATTCAGCAACGGTGGTAGGTCACTACAAGATAATGCCTTCGTATGCGAGGATCTGATCACGGGCACCACTAAGAGGACACCACTCCAGGGAATGTGGCCAGGAGGGATACCACAGTGGGACAGACTCCTGGGAGGAGGAATCAAGATGCTCTTGATGACCACGATATATCAGGAACCAAAAGCAGTAGCTATGTTCCCCGAAGAAGTGGTATAACGGAGACACAGTTGTACTGTTTGGACAAAATGGTGAAACATGAATGACAGAGAAATAATTCAATCCTCAGAAGGCCAGACAACTGGAAACAAAAACCTATCCATGTTCCTGTCTAAAGCTAGTCACTGTACTTGGGTATTATGTCCTGCTTCCACTCATGAGCCAAAACCCAGATTTTCAGCAATTTACTCCTTTCTCTCCTACGTTGGGAATTTTCTGTTCTCTTAACAGTACTCATTTGAAGAGTAATTAAACATGCACTGATTTCTTCTGTTTATTTATTTTTTAAAACATTTTAGTGTTAATTTATTTTCGAGAGAGAAAGAAAGAGAGAGAGAGAGAGAGCGAGCAAGGAAGGGGCAGAGAGAGAGGGAGACAGAGAATCAGAAGCAGGCTCCAGGCTCTGAGCTGTCAGCATAGAGCCTGACGTGGGGCTTGAACTCATGCCGTGAGATCATGACCTGAGCCAAAGTCAGAAACGTAACCTCCTGAACCACCCAGGTGCCCTGATTTCTTCTGTTTAAAATAATAGACAAAAAGACCAAAAAAAAAAAAAATCCCTTCATGTGCCCTTAAGCTTCCAGCCATATCATTTCTCTGCCCCCCATGGCAGCCCAATCTCACTGTAGGGGTTTTGGCTACATTTACAAGTTCCCCTCAGTTTTTTTCCTCAGCCCACGCCCCTCCAGGTTTCACTCCCACCGGTCCTCAGAAACCTCTCTCACGACGATCCCCAGTGACCTCCGTGCTGTTAAATCACTCAGTCACCACTCAGTTCTAATGCTGACCGAGCGCTGATCAGCCCTCCCACTTCTCCCCTTGGTCTCTGGGACACCCCACTCTCTGGCTTTTCCTCCTACTTCACTGAGGGCTGCTTCTCGGTTGCCTTTGCTGGCTTCTCCTCTTCGTGCCAACGCCTTCAAATCCATAGTCCTCCTCCCTGTCATGTTTGCACTCACTTCTGTCCAAGGTTTTAAAAACCATTTATTTATTTATTTATTTATTAATTGTTTTTTAATGTTTTATTTATTTTTGATACAGAGAGAGACAGAGTATCAGAGGGGGAGGGGCAGAGAGAAGGAGACACAGAACTGGAAGCAGGCTCCAGGCTCTGAGCGAGCTGTCAGCACAGAGCCTGATGCAGGGCTCGAACCCACGAACGTGAGATCTGACCTGAGCCGAAGTCGGACGCTTAACCGACTGAGCCACGCAGGCGCCCCTTAAAAACCATTTATAGCTACTATTTATATGTTGAAGTCGGACGCTTAACCGACTGAGCCACCCAGGTGCCCGAGATGCCCTAAACTGAATTCCTCATCTGCTTGCTTCCACACCTGCAGGGTCCTCCGTCTGAAGGGCCGGCAACGCCATCTTTTCATCACTCAAAGCAAAAATCCTAGGAGTCATTTTTGACACCTTTATTTCTCTCACACTCTAATCAGGAAGGGGATCGTGCAGGCTGGCCCTCCCAAATAGATTCAGAATTCAACCAGTTCTCACTGTCTCTGCTACTGACCAGTATGAGACGGTCTTTATGTCTCACCTGGATTGCCATAGCAGCCCTCACTGGGTCCCCTTGCTGCCACCCATGTGCCCCTACAACTGATTCTCCACGCCTACCCTTTACAACATGGGTCAGATCATGCTGGCCCTAGGCACAATTCCCACAGCGGCTCCCCCTTTCACTTAGAGTGGAACTCAGCATCCCTACCATGGCCCACCAGGCCCTCCGTGGTCTGGCTCTCTGTTCTCTTTTGCACGTCCTCCTAATGACTCCAACCACAGTGGCCTCCCTGACAAGTGTCATGCAGAGTCCTGCCTTAGGGCCTTTGTCTTCTGTCAGGGCATTCTTTCCAGATACCTTATCTCACTCCCAAATTCCTTTGAGCCTCTTCTCAAAGCTCAAATTGAGGGGGCCCACTGGGGTACCCTATTTAAAATTACAGGCTCTATCTCCTATACTCTAGGATCTATTCACCTTATTCCATTTCCCCTCGATGGTACTTACTGTTTTAAAATTCTTTGTGTTTATGCATTATATTTATTGTGTATCTCTCTTCTTCCACCTCCAACACACTGCAAACCCCATGAAAGCAGCAGTGTGTCTTTTAGGCCATCGCTGTATCCACAAAGTCTTATAGAAGTACTCAATAAACATTTGCCGAATGCATGAAATCCTAGAAACCAACATACTGTTTTAAGGATCGAGTAATCAACTGTGTGAAGCTACTGAAATTAAAGAATATTTTGACAGGGTTAATACATTTAGGCAAGGACCTTGGGGCACAGAAATAATTCAGAGCAGAGAATTGCAGGACCATTCCCAATAATCTTAGAGGTATCCTGGCAGACAGTGAAAAGTGCCTGAGAGCAAACGCCCTGATGTCCCGAAAAGACAAGAAGGTAAATGACAGAAATTGGCTGAGTTTAGAGTTACACGCAAATTCCAGAACAGGTTATTGAAGATGGCTTGCGAACAATTAGGAAGTGGTACTCACGAAGAGCCAAGAAGACCTCACAAAGTACAAGTCACACTGACTTTGTTCCTCTCCTGAGCAACTCACTGACTTGAAGGAAGAAATGGTAAATTGGCTCAAGGTCAAGAGACCTTGTTTCCAAGGCTAATTTGTAAGCTGTCCAAGCCAAGAGTTGTTAACAAACATTCAGCAGGGCAGGGACCAGTGGGTCCCGAAAGTGAAAGGCTGGGAGGGTTCCTGAATAAATACCTAGTATAGTCCTTTGTGGACTTGTACGTGCCCATCTGGGGTCCCAAAGCTGGGGTAGCTGCATTATAAATTTTAGGACTGGAAAGACACCAGCAAGAAATCTAACAGGTCTCTTACAGGGCAGATAATAAAATACAGGAAGTACTGCCATGGATAGTGATAAAGGTAATGTGTGTCCTCATCAAAATCACAGCTAATCATCTTGGAGGAAGCTTACTATTTTGTTAAAAACAGGTCTAGAAGACTAACTTTTTCAAAACAACCCAATGAGGGAAGAACTATGATGATCTCAGGTGTTTTGCAGATGAGAAAAGTAAGGCACAGAGAAGCTGAGTAACTGTTTAAGGTCAAATAACTAACCTTGGCATTCCAATGTAGGCTCCAAGCCCTGTTCTTGAGGTGTAGTCTGGGTTCACAGCTAAAAAACACAGGAGCTCCTGATGCACTGAGTAACATACACATGAGAATCTCAAAGGAAATCTCGAGAGGTATGTCCCCCAAATTCTCAACTTGGCCCTGTCCTGTTGGACACTTGTTTTTTCAAATGACATACATAAAGAAAATGAAAGATTGCTTACAAAAATCAAGAATGGCATGGAATTTGGGGGAAAAGCTAAGATTTTCTGATGACAGAATGAGGATTCAAAAATATCTCCAAAGACTGAAGCGTTGAGCTAAAAATAACATGAAATTTAATGGGTAAATGTGAGCTCTTGAATTCAAGTTAAAAAAAATTTTCTACAAATACAGCATAGGAAAGATAAGGCTAATTTCCCCTAGTACTTCTTCCTGCATTTCTCCATCCTCTACAGCTGACCAGTGGCCACAATGCTACAAACGTACCTCCTCCTAGTATCTCCTCATCTGTTCCTCTCCCTCCACCTTGACCCTCTTGCCTTTTCAGTCCGTCTTACACAAAGCTCAGAAAATCTCCCCAACCCAGAGGTCTGTGTCTGGTACTCCCCATTCACTCCTCTTCGGTGGTTCCCCACTACTTAAAAAGTTTACAAGGCCAAGTTCCTTGAGCCTGGCATTCAAGATCCTTCATTTTGGCTCAGCTTTCCTTTCCCCAAACCCAAACATTCATCATTTGTGCTTTCTTTTCCTACTCTTCCCACCTCTTTGAAATTACTCTTGTTCCTCCCTTTCTTCAGCTGCTTCAGTCCAAATCCTAACTCCTCCTTACTCTTCACAAGTCCTACTTCATCTCCTTCATCGAGCTGCTCCTGTCCTCAAGTCCTTTCTTCCTCCTACAGCGTGTCCATCTGTCTTACCATATTTTCTATCACAAATTAATGCTGTGGACATTCATACCTTTGTCTCTGATTTCCCTTTCTATCCTCTCCCAAGATGGCAAACTCATTAAAGGTATCACTGGAGACTGATGGACTGACTTCATCACGGCACACTCAACTGTCTTGGATCTGATAAATGCTCCACAAATCTCTGACCAATGCAATGACAGGATGTAATAAGAAGTACTGTGTCCAGCCTTGGGTCTCCAACAAGGAAGGTAACAGTTTTGCTGAAATATCAGGAAACTACATCGGTGTTTCCACTGTAACTACACGAGTCCTTCTTTATTCTGCTTGCCTCTCTCCATCTCATGTCTCTCTGAGATGCAGCACACATCTTACCTGGGAAGTCTTTCCTCACACAAAGTCCCCCCCTTCCTTCCTTTTCTCTCTCACATTTCATTCCTTCTGCTCTAATGGCCTGTACTATGCAAGTAGTACTTGATTATGTACTACACTTTCCTATCTATCCTTAATTATACATCACATAAAATTTCATATTTTATTATACATTCTCTTCTTCCCTAATTGTTTCAGGTCTTGTCAACCAGACCATAATTTGTTCCTATTATTAGCTTGCTGCGGCAAGTGCTATGATCTTTTCCATGAGCTCAAAGAGATTTCTGAAGAGGGCAGGCTGAAGGATTTCAAGTTCATTAACAATGGTTCTTCACTTCTGCTGATGCTGGAAGCAGGTGTAACCGTCCTTTCACGAATGTGGGAAGGCTATAGACCAAGCATCAGGAGAAACGTTATTTTAAGAACGAAGAAGAAATCACATTCTAGATAATAAAGGACACTAAGAGTTTGAACCTGCTTTACTTTAAAGATCCTTTAGGATCCCAAGATCTAAACACCATCTGGCATTTCCTTGAGGAAGACAAATCTTATGGTTCTAGGTTTTCCTGAAAATCAAGGCGGACACCCCGTGGCAGTCCTAAGTGGCTCTGCCCCTTGGTAGCTCTCGTTCCCTCTGCTGGTTATGACTACATGTGCATCTAGAAGACTGTTTCTGTGGCATGGGCTCTCACCAGGCTCCTTGACAAATGCAAAATCTGGTCCTTTCCTGTAATGGTGAAGAAGTTAGGCTCCAAAAGCAGTGTCAGGCAGCACCACAATGGGCGGGTCCTGACGTGACCCTGCCTGCCCCCCACCCCGAGCTCTACCTGCAGGCCGCAGTGCAGGTCTCCTTGTACTCCTGGAGCTTCACGCACACCATGTGGAGGAACTGGTCCGAGTACGCGCTCAGGTCGTGCATCAGGTTCATGAGGTCTTGCACGGTCTTCTCCACGATGATTGTGCTCTGGGAGAGGACACAGAAATTCATGAGGTGTTTTTTTTTTTTTAATGTCAAGTCATGTGTAGGACAAGGAAAGACAAGTGAAAGGAAGCACTTATTGAAGACTTGAGCCTTCGTGGAAGGATGCGACATTCGTTACAAGTAACGATTCAAAACAACCCAACACATTTCCTACAGGGGCTGGTTTCCCAAACACATGAGAGAGCACTTTCTGGGGAAGGACACAGGACAGGGCCTTACAGACTGGTTTCAAAGACTTCTTGGCATCCACAAGACACGGCTAAGAAAGAAAATGCATATTCACTTGGAGAATGCTTTATCTCCTCTCTACTTTGAGATTAGGGACCTACGAAATGCAACACAAAGAGAATGCCCTCCATGATTTGTTTTAAAAGTTCCAAAACCTCAACTTCTTAAGAACAACAACTAACATTTGTATTGAGCCTTACAGCTTGTACCATGTTTTCACATACACAGCATATGTTATCTCATTTGAGACTCACATTAATCATGGGAATCATAAACACTTATTGGGTTCTTACGAGGGGAAAGTCCAGCGCTAGGCACCCTACATATTTTAGCTCACTTAACCCCTCAACGTACCTACCTGTCAGGCGAGCATGACCAGCATCCCCAGGTTAAAGATAAAGAAACAGGCTTAGAAAAGGTAGTGAACAAAGGATGGGCTGCAGGCTTTGCTCTTCTAACTTCCCCATTCTGCCTGAGAGCTGGCCCGGAGTTTCCCTGCCTGTGACCCAACCGTTTTCTTGTTAGATCAGATATTTCCTATTGTTGTCACTGCCACAGAAGCAGTCTGTCCAAACAGATTCAGACATTATTTTCCAAACAGAATTAAAGAAATATCCCAGGGAAACAAATAATAAGTGCATCTTACACCTAGAGACTGGCTGAATCAGTGTTCTGAAAAGAGGTATAGTCAATCAACTCTAAACCTTGGATTCAGAAAAGACTGAGTTGTTTAAACCATTAGTTCATGCCTCTTTCAAAAGGAGCAGGATAACATTGAAGTATAAATACTAATCACATGCTTAGCACCTAGGAATCCTTTGGTCAGTAACTGGTTTGTTGAAGATGTAGTTATTTACACAGAATTACAGAAGCTATGGTTAGAGGCCAGCCATAAAAATAAACATTAAAAATTTTCTTTTCTACCCTGAGAGTGATCTACGAAAAAATCGAGGGCATTTTACTCTGCTTACATGTAGACTATGGGGTCCAGGGTCTTGGTTAATTTTCTTCCTTCTAAAAATTAAAAGAATGGATAAAAGTGTACAGCTCTTCTGAATACAACGGAGGATCAGCTTGAGTCATGAGTTCACATGTGCGTACTTATTCAAGGTAAGTAGAGGTTTCTTTTCTTCTGGTCCTCTCCCCCAGCACCTCCCCCTCCCCCAAGGTAAAATACTCAGAAGGTGAAAAGGAAGGAACAGTTATATTCTGGAAGACAAACCTCACAGGAAACCAAATTACAGTCTCTATAGAATCCCCACAAGTTCAACTTCCTTTTCTGTATTGATTTTAAGATTAAAGTGCTGCCGCTTCCCCCTGATCCATAATCCCGTTCCTCTGTATTTGTGTGTGAGTGACAGGAATTGATTCTGCTTAGCTACATGTCCCCACGCTGCTCAGAAGAATCTAAAATCCTCATCCTGATTCAGAACACAGGGTATCCTACAGCACGTGGATGGCAATTAATAAAGGAGAATGGAGTTCAGTCATCCTAACAAAGCCCGCTTAAAACGTGAAACACTGTAGGGAAGAGGGGCGCTGGGAGATTGCTTGGCTGTACTGTGAGAAAGGGCTTGGTTCTACTTCCAATTACGCTATTGATAATTAACCCGGGGCAGGTTTGGGAAGCCTCTTCCTTTCTTATGACTCAATTTAGTCGTCTAATAACCAAGGATAATTTGGTGGCTCTTCTACCGGCCTTCATCAGTCTGGTATTCAATTGGTGCCAGGTGCTTGTACACAGAGGAAGAGATGCAGAATTGTTTTCAGGTCATCTCAGGTGTGTTTGGTCTTCCTGATTAGAATACGAGCTACTCAGGAGCAAGACTGGCTTTCATTTCCCTTTGTCCACCTCCCACCCTCCCCCTCCCCCACGTGTTTACCATTTCTCAGGACCTGCAGGACAATGCTACTAATAAAAGAAACAGTGCTGGTAACGTTAGCACATGTAAATAAACCTCTCTGAATGGCACAAAGAGGTAAGTGATGCAGGACGAGGGCATGCTTGCATTCTGCAATGTTGGGTGGGTTCCGGTGGGGTCGGTCTTTGTTCCTGTGATGGTAGGAGGGGAAGGGGAAAATGCAAGCACACGGGCACGTCCCCCGGAGACAGAGGTTTCGGGGTAACCAGGAAGTACTACAGGGAATGATTAGAATGCCACAGTTTAATTCTAATGATTGTGCTCAACAAAGAGCCTATGTTATGCTGTATGATTACATACAATTTTCCAGCTATTTGGTTGGTTTACCTTGTCATGGTAGCACTCTGAATAATCAATCACCACGTTCTTTTCAAGGAAAATGACACTGTATTTGCCAAGTGATGGGTATTTTTTACAGGGGAAAAAAGTTCCCATTTTTCAAGAATTTAGTACAATTTCTAAATCAGGGGCTCTGACAGATAAATGTTGAAAATATCAAATTTCTAACAAGGTCAATTCTGTTTTTATTTATTGGATCCCGCTGGCATTTCAAATGATGTATTGAGTTGTTATTAATTTTGGGATTTGCCAATGTTGAATATAATGACTTTATAATAAGTAAAACCCTGATTATATTCATTATAATTTCTACTAAACAAATCACAAATGATTGATATTTGTTTAGAAACAACTCAATTCTCATTTCTTGCAACTGATTACCAGGTAATAAAGTCTGGGCATGATGTGAAAAATGAGAAAAGGAAAAAAAATTCCCAAGATAGGAGACGCAATTAAAAAAAAACATTGTTATGAAAAATAACTAATGTTTCTCACAGGGATTCACTAACAGGCTAAAATAAGAACAGGGTTCTTGCGCTTTGTGCTTTGAAAATCTTTAATGACTGAATGATGATAATTGGACCTTTAAGACCCTGTCCATTATTTGCCAAAGTGGGGCTCTGTGGTATGCTGCCAATATTAATATTATAGAAAATTGACTCTAAGTTCAAGTAATTGGAAAATGCTGGAGAATGGAAGTGATTTCTTCACTGGAGGACTCTGGAAACATTTACTATGTTAATTTCATTGTGAATCTTAAAGAGGCAAATGTGTGTGGTATTCAATCTTCCTCTATTTAAGTAAAGAAAACATTTTTTAAAATTTATTTCTGAGAGAGACAGAGTGTGAGTCGGGAATGGGCAGAGACAGAGAGAGTCAGAATCTGAAGCAGGCTCCAGGCTCTGAGCTGTCTGCACAGAGCCTGACGTGGGGCTCGAATTGACAAACTGTGAGATCATGACCTGAGCTGAAGTTGGATGCTTAACTGACTGAGCCACCCAGGTGCCCCAAGAAAACGTTTTTCATAGCACAGCTTAGATCTTTTCCCATTTTCTGGAAATGGTGTTTCTGGAGCAAGGTTTTGGAATGACTCCTCCCAGGTCTCCGGTTATACTAATGAGGAAACTATGCCCAGTGACATACTTGAGGACCCATAGAAAGTCCAGCGAGGAAAAGGGCAAGAATCTGAGCTTCTTTTTCAGCCCATGTCCTTTCCTATACCCCCAACCTTTGAAGCTCTGGCTCCTGCCTTCTCTAACCTTCTCTCTAGCTCCACCAAGCATGCCTACCCTGTGCTCCACCCACACTAACCCACGAGTTATTCCTTGCCTGAACCAGGCTACTTCCTGCCTCTGTGCCTTTGGCTTCCTATCTCTGCTGGGAATGCCTTTCTAGCTCATGTCTGTCATCCTTGAAAAGTCAGCTCCAGCTCAAAGTCTACCTGCTCTGATTTAAATGCCCCTCTTCTGTGCTTCCAGAATACCAGGGCACAATTTAGCCCAAGCCCTAAGCCGAATATGGCACCCACTGGTTTCACGTGACTGTCTCTTCCGTGAGACTATAAATTCCTTTGATCATGACTATACCTTCCTATCTCTACTACCTTGTAGCAAAATATCTGGCATATTGTTGGTATTCAATAAATGTCAATTAATTAATGAAATGCGTAGTACATTCAGAATATGATAAAGACAGATTTACAGTAAACTTATAATGCAAAATAGCCAAAAGCATGCAGTGTAAGGTGGAGTAAGACCACAGGCTCTTTATTATTATATTACTGTACCTTAATTCTTACGGTTCTAAAGACTGAATATTTATTGTGACTAAAGATTTTAGATTTCTCTAAAAAACATTCTTAATTTCAGTTGACTGTAATGGCAATCCAGCATATAGGCAACTAAATGTGCTCATTTTAAAGGTTTATGAAATAAAAATAAATTCACAATTCAGGAAAAACAAAACCAAAACACTTCAGTTTGGCAAATGCAATCTCTATAGGGGTGCTGTTTTAGCTCTTGGAGCAGTGATAGTTCAGAAACGCTACAAAGAACCTAAGGCTCTTGAAAACTGCTTTAGGAGGAATTTGAGAGAAAACAGAGTGACTTCATCTACTGTTTCAGACACCACCCCCCACACTACTACCCACACCCACAACTACACCTCCCCACATATCAGCAATTGTGGAGTGATGGTGCTTCACAAATGTTTGATGATGACAATAATGTTTCTGTTTATTGGGGACATTACAACTATGAGTCAGTAAAACTTGACATATCATATCATCCTTCCAATGATTATTAGCTCCCTGTTATAGTTGGTCATAAACAATTATAAATATAGGGATGCCTGGGTGGCACAGTTGGTTGAGAATCCAACTTCAGCTCAGGTCATGATCTCATGGTTTGTGGGCTTGAGCCTAGCGTCGGGCTCTGTGCTGACAGCTAGCTCAGAGCCTGGAGCCTGCTCAGATTCTGTACCTCTCTCTCTCTCTCTCTGACCCTCCACTGCTCACACTGTCTCTCTTTGTCTCTCAGAAAAAAAAAACCCCATAAAAAATACAATTATAACTATAGTAATGATAGTAATGATGGAAGCCATTTTCTAATCTCTATTTTGACTTGTGTGATGTTTAAATTGTTCTGGATGGGCTCGCTCCTTTAATAAGCTATACAGTAAAAGTCTACGCATCCAGGGAGCTGGTACCTGAGGAAATGCCACTTCTACTCTCTTCCAAATCATCCTCCACGTCACAAGCTCAGGGATATGTTAAAAAGTTTTGTCTTATACAGAAATGAGGAGTCTTACATCCATCAAAAGGCATGAACACATGGATTCAGAGCTAGTTTATTTATAATAGCTAAAAAAAGTGGGGGGGTGATGGTGGTGTGCGTCAGTGGCTGAATGGGCAGATACAGTGGGATATACTCACACAGTGGAATACTACAGAGCAAAGAAAAAGGATGACTCAACACTGCATGTGACAGCATGGGTGGATCTCATAGACCGCTGGATATACTAAGTGAAAGCAGACACAAAGGAAGAGAAGTGGGTGCCTGGGTGGCTCAGTTGGTTAAGTGTCCGACTTTGGCTCAGGTCATGATCTCACAGTTCGTGGGTTTGAGCCCTGCGTCGGGCTCTGTGCTGACAGCTCAGAGCCTGGAGCCTGTTTCAGATTCTGTGTCTGCCTCTCCCCTGCTCACACTCTGTCTCTCTCTGCCTCACTCTCAAAAATAAATAAAGATCAATAAAAAACTTTAAAAAAGAAACAAAGAAGAGAACTGCATGACTGTTATTATTATAGTTCAGAAACCAGCAAAAGTGATCTCTGGTGACTTAAGTCAGAATAGAGGCTGCCCTTGGAGGGAGTGGATCCTGACCAAGAAGGCGAGAGCCGTCTAGGTGTTGGAAATATCTTGATTGCATGGGTGTTCTATGAGTAAAAACATATAGAAAAACTTTTCACACTTAAGATTTGTGCAGTTTATAAGTGTAATGTCAAAAGCAAACATTTAAAGAGATATCTGATTGTTTCTCTCACCTGCTTAAAGCTCTTTAATGTGCCCGATTCTTCAGACAACCTGCAAGGTCCTCCTGTCTGCTCTCCCAGCCTCACTGGCTACCATTTCCCTTTGCGTCTTTGAGATCCAGCTACACGGGGCTTCGCCTGTTCTTCATTCCCATTTCAGGGCCCTGCCCCTGCCTGCAAAGTTCTGTCCCCCGTTTTCCTTTCTTAGAGTACTTTTCCTTATCTTTTGGATCTCAGCTACAACCTCCCTCCTGTAAGAAAATCTCTCTCCAACCCCCATTAGAACATCTTTCCCCGCCCCTTCGGTTCTATTTCTCTGGAGAACTCAGATGAATACACCCTTGCTAGGGGAAAGGGAGGGACTGACTGGGAGGGACTCGCGGGAGGTGGCTGTGCGCGCATGTTAGATCTGTTTTATTTACTTCTTTTTAAAATTGTTTAATGTTTATTTATTTTTGAGAGAGACAGAGCATGAGCAGGGGAGGGACAGCAAGAGAGGGAGACACAGAATCTGAAGCAGGCTCCAGGCTCTGCACTGTCAGCAGAGTGTCCCATGTGGGGCCCAAACCCATGAACCGAACCAAGAGCTCATGACTTGAGCCAAAGTCAGAGGCTTTAACCGCCTGAGCCACCTGGGCACCCCAAATCTCAATTTCATTTTTATTTAATTTTTTAAAAAATTTTTAAAATGTTCTATTTATTTTTGATACAGAGAGAGACAGAGCATGAGAGGTGGAGGGGCAAAGAGAGAAGGAGACATAGAACTAGAAGCAGGCTCCAGGCTCTGAGCTAGCTGTCAGCACAGACCTGACGCGGGGCTCGAACCCACAAACGTGAGATCTGACCTGAGCCAAAGTCGGATGCTCAACTGATTGAGCCACCCAGGAGCCCCCCCAAATCTCAATTTTAAACAACTGTGTCGACCATTATACAAATGAAGAGGTACCCCTTCATTAACTTGTCTGAGAGCGTGAAAGATCCTAGGATAGTGGTTTTCATTTACTGTGTATTTTTAAAATGTGAAGATGTAGCAATATGGCTGGCAATACTATACAGCTGTCGGGAAGGACCTGATGTTATCTAGGGACAGGGCAGGGCACTTAATTAATTAGAGAGATGCATGTTTATTAGGTAAATATTTTCTCGGGGTCAAACTGCAGGAGATAAAAAGCCAGATGAACTGAGGTCCCTGCCCTCCAGTGGTCTTAGGCATTAGTAGGAGGAGACAAGTTCACTAATAAAGACAAAAAGTCTCATAGGTGGGCTGGGGATGGGGAGTGGTGGGAAAGAGGAAGTTATAACTGAATTGATTTCCAAAAGATAGCAACTTATAGATGACAAAAATGGGGGGGAGGGTACATCAGGTAGGTAGGGCAGCATGAGCAGGAAGCGGTGTGGATTTCAGGGACCTGCAGTTTGTTCTTCATGGCTGTGGTGAAGGGGTGTGTGTGTGTGTGTGTGTGTGTGTGTGTGTGTGCGCGTGCACGCGTGTGTGTGTGCGTAGATCAGGAAAGCTATAAGAGGAAGTCAGAGCCAGATGTTGGAGGTCCTTGTAAAACATATATTCTTAATACCTAAATATTTTGAATATCCCTTTTACCCTCTCCGGCAAGAAAGTACAATGAATTAATCCTGTCTCATGTCACTAATCATTAGATGATCCACTCCAAGGGTAGGAAGATAATTTCAAAAGGTTCCACCTTTGAGAAAAGACAAACTTCTACAACCAACAGGGAAATATATTCTGTTTGGCAGGCTGAAGAGAACTATAATTTATAAATAGGCTTAAATGAAGAAAATATGGGGTCAAATGTGGGGCAACCAGAAACACTATATCCCTTTAGAATTCACATAAGTGATTATAAAATTTATCTGCTAGTTAGTAACTTGGAAAATGTATCTGATGTAAACTACTAATAATATTTTCTTAACATTTTGGTTAACAGATCACTTACGGTTGAATGAAATCTGTGCCTAACATATCTGATTAGCACAGCTGGTTCTTTACGAGGTTATTTAGGGGTTTGTGATTTCATCTTCAAAACAAAACAATGTAGCAAGAAAGGGGAAAGAAGTATACACCAGTTGTGCTTAAGTCCACTGTGAGATCTCGGGCATGTCTTTGTTTCTTTACATGCTTCAAATCAATATGACTCTATGTCCAGTTTATCAATTCCCCTTGTTAGGTCATGGGACCCAGGGAATGGAAATATATCAATGACTAGGTGAACATGAGCACTTATAAGAAATATCCTAAACTCCAGCACCCTCAAAACACACACACACACACACACCTTCAAAAGCACCTTAAGGTTGTTACTCTGCAAAAGACACAGTGCTACACGTTAGGGGAGACACAGAAGTTAACAACAACATTAGCGGCTAGAGTACTTCTTTCGTGCCAGGCAATGTTCTTCATATAAAGCACGGTCTTATTTTCCAGGGGGTGCTAATAATCTAGTTGGGATAACATCATTTAGAACAAGAAACAAGTGATATTCCAAGATGCCAGTTAAGCGCAGAAGATACTGCAAGGGAATAGCAGTAAAAAGATGGTAAAGACTGAACTGGTATCCAGAAGACAGAAGAAGTTTAGGATATATGGAGAGGAAGAAGCAAGGCATGTCAGGCTGGGGAACAAGCTGGTCTTGCGTAGCCAACAGGAGACAAGTGTGGCTGGAGTAGGAAGATTCATGTTGAGGAACTGGAGGAGAAAGTGTAGACTGGACACAGTAGACTGCGGGAGGCCCGGATGGCAGGCTCAGGGCTTCTTGCTGCGTGGGGACAGCAGCAGGCAGTGTACGAGGTGGTAGAGCTCAGATTCCCAATCCCAGAGCTGAAAGCAACCCCTGCTATCCACAGTCCAATACTCTGGCTTAAAAACAAATAAACAAACCATCAAAACAACTATTAAAGGGCCTGTCAAAGATACACCGCTAACTTATGATACTTCGAAAATCTAGAATCCAGGTCTCTGAGCTCTCTCTGGCCAAAGCTGATGACTAGAGCATCAAATGGAATAAATTATTGCAGTTGATTATTTTTATTGAAAAACATGAAAAATCAATGCAGAGAGAAACTCAGGAAAAAAACCTCATCTGTCACCATTTGAGGTGACTACTAAATCAAATTCTTCTCTGAAAATTGATAAAGAGAAAGAATTAGGCATGTACTCTGAATTTCCAGTAGGAACTGTATCTATTTCAGGATTACCAAATAGGGATAGGTTCTACTTTAATGAGGAATGCCAGGAAATGTAGAAGAAATAACGGAATTAGAAAATCATTTTTGCCGCCTCTAATAAAACAACTGATTTGGGTAAAGGTTATCAATTGGTACTAAAACAGAGAGACAAAAGTTGACAGGGAAAATGAACATTTTTGTAGTGCCAAACATATGCCATGCACACAGATTAATTTCTGGGACACGAGGAAAACCATACCTCATGCACAATGGACGACGGACCAGATGCTTGCAACTCTCGCCCAGGGGTGAGATGTTCGCATCGCTAATGTTAGGAAGCCAGCTCTTACGGGTCTGCGGATGTAACGGAATATAAAACCTGGCATCATCTATGATATATCCCTACTAAAAACAGTTAACCCCAATCTAATCACACTTTTAGATCAAACTTCTAGTAATAGGAACCAGAGGAAGCTATCAGACAAATACAGAACATGGCATACTGCCGAGCACAGGTGACGTTAAACACGTCAGCACTGAGAAAAAAGTGACTGCTCTAGATGAAAAGAGACGTCAGCCACGTGACAGTTAGGATCTTGCATGGAATCTTCTTTTGGACAAACTAGTTGTAAAGAGTATTTTTGCAAAATGTGGTTAATTTCAAATTTCTAGGTATTAGAGAAGTATTAGGTATTAGAGAAGTATTAGGTATTAGAGAAGTAACAGTAACATGTTTTGGCATGAAATTGCTTGAAGCCTTGCTTTAAACGTGAGAAAACCAGATGATGGGGAGCCTGGGTGGCTCGGTACATGGAATGTGTGGCCCTTGAGCTTTGGGTTGTGGGTTTGAGCCCCATGCTGGGTGTAGAGATAACTAAGAAGAAAATCTTAAAGCAAAACAAAACAAGAAAACCAGGTGAAATATATGGGGCACCAATTCTCAGACAATGGAGAAGGAAGGTAGATGTGGTGGGCCCTGGGAATCCCGTGGCTGGAGTTTCTGGGCCACCATGCGGGAAAGGGGGGCCTCACATGGACTTTTCTGAGTTGGGGAGACAGACTCTGGAGCTTTGGAAGGTTAAGGCAAGTAGGGCTTTGTGGGGTGAAGCACTGGAGAGGAGGGGGCTCACAGAAAGAGGGAGGGAGGGAGAAGGAGAGGTCAAGATCTTTCTGGAGATCTTTAGAAGAGTCCCCTCAAATCTTGGGCTGAGTATTGATCTGTGCCTGTGGGGCAGAAATTACTACTGGTAGTGAAAGCAGTACCTGACAAGAGTGGGCAGACTTCATTCACACAGGGCCAGGAACGGTCATTAGCTAGAGCGGAAAGGCCACCTCATAGGTATGACACCTGCTACAGTCCCCAGAAAGGTATGGCACCTCGGGTGGCGGGGTCAAGTTAGCCTTCAACTAGGGGTTGCCCTGGACATGTCTAACAAAGCCCTTGTTCAAAGCAAACCTTGAAATGATCAGTGTAATTCTATCACTCAAATGTGTCCGAAGACAAAGTTCTAGAATATTTAAAGCACTACAATAAAATCCAGCACCCAACAATGTTAAAAAAAAAAAAAAACACACCATGTCTAGCATCTAATGAAAAGTTACCTGGCATACAAAGAAGTGGGAAAAATCAGTTAAGAAAACCAGTCCCAGAATTAGTAGACAAAGAGGTTAGGACAGCCATTATAAATATTCTCTCCTATGTTCACGAAAATACAGCAAAACGTGAACATGACAAGAAGAAAAATGGAAGACACAGCAATAGAAACTATCCAAAATAGAACCGACAGGAAAGAAATAAAAATGATGAAGCAGAGTCCGTGAACTGTCCGTGGGATACACTCAAGCAACCTAATATATGTAACTAAAGTTCCCGAAGGAAATGGGGGGCAGAAAAAAATATAAGGGCAGAACACTGAACAAATCTGATGAAAACTATATGCTCACAGATTCAAGAAGCTCAAACACCTCACACCAAAAATGACAAAGACTACAGCAACACACATTATCATCGAATTGTTGAAAATCAGTGAGATTAATAGAAAAATCTTACTAACAGCAAGAAAAAAAGGAAAGGAGATCTGAACAGAAAAATGAAGAGTTCAGTCCCTTTGATTCCCATTTCAGTGTTCTGTCTAGCGCTCCACACTGTGCCTGGTCTTGGGGAAGGTGGGGCAGGGTGATATGCAGAGATGGTTCAGAGGTGTGGGGCTCCATGCCAAGGAGGCTGCACCCCCAAGTCTAAGGTGGCTTGGACAGCAGTGACAGGAGCAGAAGAGGATCCAAGAAAGAAAAGAAGAGTTTCAAGGAAGAGAGGGTGTAAGAGCATCTGATCTTTATGCAGCAAACCAACTGCTCACAAAACCCTCCCATGCAGAAAGAAAAACCTCCAATGGAAGACGGACTCCATGTAAAAGTGTGCCCTGGAATTTTATCTCCCAGTTGTATATTTCTAAATGTTCTCTTCCTGCCTCAAGGGCCCATATCATTCCTTTTTCTTAACCCAAGTGCACCCGGAATGGATGCCTAGGGCAAAAGCATTGGACTATCCACTGTAAGACTGCCACACAGGCTCAGGCTAATAATCCAACCTATTTTAAAGTGATCTTTCTGAAATTGCGTTTTTGCATAATATTCCAAGCCCTGCTAACAACATCACCAGAGCGTTTTCTAACACCCTTCTTCCTGAGAACTCAGTACTTCGCAAATATCTCAATCAATATCCCAACAGATTGTGAGAAAGTAGAGCAGTCATTATCATCCCTATTTTTTAGCAAGTCTAACACTTAAAGTAGTTTCAAGGACCAAGTATAACACTCAGAGAGATGTTTTTAAAGAACTCCAGAGCATCAAGCTGCCACTGAAGGTGGTCTAAAGCGTTTGTTTCTTTATATTTCTCGAATTCTCATTCCACTCTGACTGGTTTCAGTCGTGTCGCAAAGCGTCTGTATTCACAGAAACCCTTCTCTAAATGTAGCAGGTATTATTCAAGTGTTTATGTGATTGTTTTGTCCTTTTAAAGATTTCATGTCCTTGGCCACTCCACTTAGTCCCAACAAACAAACAAACCCGGAGATTCACAGAGTGGGACTTTCCATTTCTTCTTTCTGCTAGCAAAGGCAAGGTCTCTTCGGCAGGAGATTTGATGGTCCACAATGGGGCACGATTCATTAGGGATGAGTTACAAATATATAAATCAACATGTCAGAGGAGGAAGTCCGGCTGGACCCAGTGGGAGCTGCATCCCCAACACACATTTGTTCCACACTGTGTGGGCTCACCTGCCTTTGGTGGCTCATTCCATATAATAATCAATTATGCTGACAAGTTTTCCTACACATTGTTTCAGCCTCAGTTACTCGTGTGCCTCAGAGGTGAGATCTGGAGCCCTCTTCGGAGAAGAATGAGCAGGGAGCTTAGCTTCCAGGAAAACAGAACATATGGAACTGTTTGGGGAAGAGAGCATTCGAGCAAGCATGCGAGCATTCACACACAAGGGAAGATTTGTTCAAGGGTAGAGATACAACTCAAATATGCCTCCGACGGGGAGAGCCCATAAAACCTGGGAAGAGCTACTACAGTTTGAAAAGGAGGTCTTGTTTTTGATGAAACTGGATGTTGCAAAGCCAGTGTTCTTGCCCATTCTGGGAAGAAAGGTAACTGCTTCATAGGATCTTTGCAGGTTGGACAAAATAATATGTGCCACTGGGCAAAAGTCAGGTGACTAGTCCAGACAAGACCTGGGTTCTGAATGTGGCTTGAACGCTAACTTTGAGACGTTGAACGAGTCACTCTACCTTCCTTCATTCACAGGAAGTAGGAGTGTAATATTCTTTGTGAACCACGGTGACATCTCCAGCCTGTCCACCATAATGTCACCTTGGCTTTTAACTCATTTTCCCAGGTTTAGGAGATGAGTCATTCATATTTATCCTTCCTAGATCTTAGATATCAAAGCACATGATTTATGAAGGAGAGGCCTACATGAGATTAGAGATGACCACAAAATGCATCCCGAGGAACCGAGTCAATGGCATCCTGCCAAAGTTTGTGCGACAGGAACAATAACAGAACCACCCACACTCGGTCCAGGGAAGCAGCTTTGCTCCTGGCTCCCAGAACGGTTAGTGGTTAAAAATCGGAATATTGGAGCTTTGATGTATCTCCTTCTCAGACAATCTCTTTACACAGCAAACACCCACGCCCCTTGGGAGGATACAGCCGACACATGTACAATAATTTCCAGACTTTCAGCTTTCACCAACCAGGAAAAAGAAATGAACCAACACAGATACCACTTTTGATCTTGCCAAGTGATGATGCTTAAAATAAAACAAAACAAAAACAGATCTACTTACAATACCACTGTTTTTATAAAAGTATGATAAAGACATGAATATTTTAACACCAAGAAAATGGAGGAAAATATCAGGAAAAAAAGTCCTTCCTGAGAAAGTAAACTGGAAAACACACACCCACATGCATCCCACTACAGTGACTGTACTTAACCCATTTCCTGTGCGTCCCACGTTAGACTGGCTGGCCCAGGAGGGACTGGACAGGGGACCAGTGCGGGAGGTGTTAGGTCTCAGCAAGAGAATACAAGCATTAGAGACCCCATGCCCGATGAGACACAAATGCCAAAGGGCAATGTTAGAGTCTTGTGATTATGTTCAGCCTTGGGGTGAGGTGGGAAGGCTTTTTACATGGAAGTCATCATTCCACCCAACCATGGCTCCATATTTATTCTAGAGTCCCTTATGAGACCAGGGATGAGAACACGAAACAGGCTCATATGTTTGTAAAAGCAGAAGAAATAAAGTTCAGCGGTCACAATGTTATCTTTGGATCTTAAGTATAAACTTGTTTAAAATATAAAATTAATACAAAACTCCAAAGTACTAAATGGAATAATAAAATTGCTCAGTGGTCTCCTCCTGCAGGTAACGTAGAAGGCACTTTAAGAGCACACATATAATTTGGAAAGAAAACTCTAATGATTCATAAAATTACCACGGTTCCCATGTAACGGAAAACAATAGAGCCTACTGCAAAATACGGACAGAGCATTCAATTCATTTTAATGGTTTCTCATTTTTTTCTTTTAAACTCTCTGCTCCTTTTATCACTAAGATTTCTTTAAAATGAAAAGTAGAATGTCCCTGCTGCCCATTTTCTTCTTGTATTGTTTGCCTTTTGTTCTAAAAATGAGGGTAAAATGAAGTGCTTAGATCACTAGAGATTTCCAGATGGTCAGACAAATGAGTCCTGAAGCTCCTGGGCTTGCGTTGTTCACAGGCACGGACAGACGTCTCTCACTGGGTCTCCACGCCTCTAGCTCAATACAAATTTGATTTAGCCTAAGTACCTTCTGCGTGTGACAATCGTATTCTTGCCTAGAATGAGGATCCAAATTGGCTTCATCACTTAAATAAAAATGGGAATTTTCTATCTTATTTCTAAAGTATCCCTTTGGTTTCTTGGTATATGTATCTGCAATAAAATATAAAAAGTTTATATTGACATATATCCTAATCTTTGCAGGGTTATTCTGAAATGCAGCTATTTTTCTTCTTATTTATTTTCTCCCTTCCTGATCTTGACCCTGCCTCTGGTTTATTTTGTTAACCTTTTTCCTGGTTCCCTAGTAGTTCTAAGAGCCTATAGGAATCAGCAACCAATCAAAAATCACAAGCCCAGGCCATGCCGTCGCTTCCTTATTTTCGCTGGTTTCTTCTGCTAGTCTAAAACAAAGTACATGAACTCTCCACCACATAGCAAGATGCTGGATGACAACTGGAAGTACTTTTATTAAGTAAATACGCATATATAGTGCGCCTGGGTGGCTCAGTTGATTAAGCGTCTGACTTTGGCTCAGGTCATGCTCTTATAGTTCATGGGTTCGAGCCCCGTGTCAGGCTCTGTGCTGACAGCTCAGAGCCTGGAGCCTGCTTTGGATTCGATGTCTCCCTCTCTCTCTGCCCTTCCCCTACTTGTGTTCGTGTCTGTCTGTCTGTCTCTCTCTCTCAAAAACAAACATAAAAAACAAGTTAAAAAGTAAGTAAGTATGCATATATTGCTTACAGTGTGCCACACATTATTCTAGGTGCTTATAAACTGTTAACTCACTTATTTATGAGGTAGATACTATTATTATCTCTGCTTGACAGGTAATAAAACTGAGGCCTAAAACGCTCAGTAACAAGCCTCAGGTAACACAGTACAGCGGCTGGTACAGTCTGAGGAAAAGCCAGTCAGGACTAGGGCTCTGGGTAATGAAATGTAAGGCGGGCATGGCCATGCCGGAGGAAGGGTTTTGTCACCTGGAAGACAGATGTAACTGATGTGGCTAAAGATCACTAGTGACTGTAATATTGGCAGAAGGAGAAGAGAATCACGTGACTGGCAATATGCTGGGAACTGTGTGACAGCGGGCTCTCCTGGGAGACCTGGGGGTCCCGATTTGCAGTGTTTGCCTGTTTCTGTGTGTGGAAGCTCCCACCATGGCCCATTTCGCTACGAGTATGATGTCACTGACCTCAGGGCTGCGAAGAGATGCCCAGTTCACACCCATGTGGTGTTTCTGGCATGAGTCACAACAGATGCAAAAACCCAAGAGTGTAGATAACAGTAAATGGTGGTAAAATAATCAAGAAGTGATGAGTTTAAGCATACCCTGCCTTTGTTTTTGGTCTTTTATAACTTACTTTTTAATAATGGCTACAAAATTTGTGAAAATTTCACAACCAGGTCTTGGAAGCCTATAGGAATCAGCAACCAATCAAAAACCACTGAGTGTGACTAACTAAATACATCTACTCTCAAATAAATGGATGGACAGGGGTCTGGAGTCTTGAACTTCATCAAGTGCCAAATTCACCACAATGAGGAAATAAATGCTGGAAGAGGGAGACAAACAAAAGTGACAGAGCTTACAAAAAACAGAAATATCCACTCTAATTTGATGAAGAAAGAGGTCAAGTGTGAAAGAGTTTCAGGAGGTAAGTTCAGAGTAGGCCTGGGTCTGTGTTCTCTGACGCTATAGGCCACGCATGGTAAAGCACAAAACGGTGTGGAATCCTGCTGCCTCCATGGTCCCTAAGTGAGGTCTCACATCGGTGTTCTCAGTTCTACATAGCTTCTTTATTTACGGGCAACAAATGGATGTCATTCAGGAATTAGAGGACATTTCATGAACTGGCAAGCTCTAGATGAAGAATGATAAATTGTGCAAAAAGAACATGAAGCCAGGGACTTATCAAACACTGTCTGTACATATATCTAGATATGGCACAGAAAAAATGTGCATGGGAAGCTCTGAAACAGAGAGAAGGAAAGATCAAATGCCACAGGGAACTTGCAATCTTTGGAGAAAGCCGGTCTGTTTCCCTCACCAAGGTTTCCCCAGAGTTAAGCACCGAGTCTAGTGTAATCGTATTCAGTAAATATATTTTTCACTAAATGAATTTCCATTATATCTGTTCCAGGAGGGAACTGTCTTTGAAATTCTTGTCACTTGAATACAAAGGGACACTGTGTACTGAGAACTATTTTTACGGAAAACTTTCTGCCTTTTTCTTTGTTGCTCAAGATTCTAGGAATACTTGAAATTTCGTGAGCTTACAAAGATAATCACCTTTACAGTCTCTGACCTCCAGCTCTTCATACACCCTTACCAGGGACAGCACGATATAGGATTTTATGTATATGGCACTCATCAAATGCTCGCTGAATTGAAAGATTAGCGCAAGATTCATCTCATTACTCCAAACTGCCAAAGAATGGGCTATTTTGCTAATTGACACCCGAACATATAATTATAACTGGCAAGCTGACACAGCAGAGCACCTTGGGTCAAAAAATCCGCTAGCTTCCAGATCCCAAGTGGCAGAGTGTGGACTGAATTGGAAGTTAGTTAACATAGTTCTCACTTTTATATCTGCAAAGACAAAACACAGCTGCAAGCCCCAGGTTGGCTTTGGTAAAACCGATACTGAGACCGAGATCCCCTAAGTGTTACTGAATATTGTGTTTCTGCTCCCTTGGACCCCCTTACTTAAGCGGTAAGGATTTCCTGCCATAAACTTCTGGGGGATGTGGTACAACTTGGATACAGAAAAGTATAGTGTCTAGTGAATAACCTTGATCAATTCTTCTTCCAGAACAATTGTTTAGGGAATGTTCTTGAGCCTCTACTGCAAGGTAAAGGCTGTGCTCAGGAAATGTGAAAACAGAAGTGGGGAAATAGAAGTGGGGGGGTGGCGGTAGGGAAGTAACCTTTATTAAACACCTTCTGTTTGCTGGGGAATATGCTACTATACAGTGCCACCTGCGACATCTCATCTCGTCCTCACATAATTCATGTTACAGAGAAGACAGGGAGCTTTGGGAAGGTTAAGTTCCCTGTCCCGGGGAACAGAGTGAGTGGTGGGGCCCTGAGCTGCCCTCAGATGGATCCTATTCCAAGCCTGTGCTCTTTCCACCATTCCCTTTGGCAACTGAAATCCCCAATTCTCAGGCAACGCATGGCATGAGGGAGACTACAGTCTAGGTTTAGTCTACTCAGAGAGGATAGAAGTATACACAACAACTCAGCTGCCCACAGGAGATATAATCTTTTCATCACAGCCTGAGGTACTCGTGAAGGGTTTACAGACAAGTCACAAGCTGAGTTGGGCCTTCAGGGAAGGTGGGTAGAAAAGATGAACGTCACGGGCAAGAGGACAAGATGGACCTCACGGGCATGAGGACAAGATGGACCTCACAGGCATGAGGACAAGATGGACCTCACGGGCATGGGGATAAGATGGACCTCACGGGCATGGGGACCAAGATGGACCTCACGGGCATGGGGACAAGATGGACCTCACGGGCATGGGGACAAGATGGACCTCACGGGCATGGGGACAGGTAGTCCATCCTCCAGTTACCAGAGAGGAGAGGCAGGGCAGGGCCTTCAGAGGAAAGCCACGGGCACCGGGAGTGAGAACGAAGTCCCTAGAGGAGAATTTACTTCTGGGGTAAGGAAAGCATTTAAAATACACATCTATTTTCTCTCGCTCCCTGAATCTCTGGAGTGACAGGAAAGAGATTATTTCTTTCCGAGAAATAGACCTCTAAGGATTAAGAAGAACAGGAGGGGAGAGGCCAAAAGTAACAGAATTTTGGAAGCTGGAAGGCCCCTTAGAGTAGTAAAGGTCTCTAACAGACTCAAGAAAAGTACAATCCTATATCAGAAAGTGGAAAGCTGAAAAGCAAATCAATCTCTGCTGGGAATTTCCAACAGCCCCAGGTACCTCTGCATATGGGGGGAAAGGGAAAGGTGGTTAGTTGAAAGGATTAGTTGAAGATCTAGGAGGTAGTCAGATTCCCAAGATCCCTTAGCCCACTGAGAAACAGGATGGTCTCTCCTCCACCCTGGGAAAAACCTGAAGGTTTATTCTCTGGAAAACAGAGGCTCTCGGGACTAGGAGACAGAATAAACAATTAAGAATGGGGAAAAAAACCCAACAGCAACAAACAGGAGAGTTGAGTGAATTTATGCATATGGGATACCAAGAATCCCTCGCCCTTTCTTCCTTCCTCTTGCCATTTGGTTTCCCGGATGCTGGCAGGGAGGCCTTCAATCACCAGAGAGCAGATCAGAGAATTCTTTACTGTGGGGTCAGGTCCAAGAATGACCTAAAGGTACTGACATTGGAAGTTTCCCAAACAAATGGCCTAATCGAATCTTCATGGCTTCTTGACCCCATTCTGAGCCAGGAAGTAAGATCAGAAGAATAAATAAAAGTTAGAGAGCTCTTGCCCTTAATATTCGAAATATAGGATCTCTTTGAATCAAACTCCATATAGAATTATTACAAAAGATAGGGACATCTAGGTGGCTCAGTCGGTTAAGCATCTGACTTTGGCTCAGGTCATGATCTCACAGTTTGTGAGTTCGAGCCTCACATTGGGCTCTGTGCTGACAGGTCAGAGCCTGGAGTCTGCTTCAGAGTCTGTGTCTCCTCATCTCTTATGCCCCTCCCACGCTCACATTCTGTCTCTTTCTGTCTCGTAGTAATAAATAAAAACATTTCAAACATTTAAAAATAGTATTATTATGAAAGATGGTTTAAAATATTGTAATTTTCTTATAAGAGAAAATTCCTGTTTTTTACCTTCTATGTTCTTGGCAATTATTTGATAACCAAATTGATGAGATAACCTCACATTCATGCTGGTTTAAATGAGAAGGCCATTAACACACATGCTTTAAAGATCCCTTGGAATCATATAGTTAGATAACTCACAGAGCGCAGTGCACAAGCTATAATCTTCCGTTAATTAAGTTGATCAATACACATTTGCTCAGGGTTCTAGTGAGAGGGCCTGGTCTCTTTCAATGCGCACACCTACCTCTGAGGCTTCTACGAATTAGTCGTTGGGAGGTGTAAGTAAGTGATTAGAGTCTTCCGTGGTTATCCTACATGTCATCCATGTATCACATTTAAGTGGATGTGGCAGGATAATCTTCTGAGAGACTAAATTTTGGTTTAACTGTCACAGGAAATGCAGGAGGACAGGTGGGGGCGGGGTGACGGACTCCAAAAAGATTCTTCTCCTTCCCTGCTCCCCCTCGCTAAAAAAAGAACCTAATCTTTGGTTCCCCAGGAAAGGATTATGCACCCTGCTTCGCTTCCAGGATCTCCCCACAAGAAAATCCACCATCTAGGTCTCTGGGAAAGAGAGCGGGGCTACTGACCGAGCAGGGGCAGGAGGTCCTCAGGCTTCACGATGACGACAGTGATGGTGGTGGTCACACCACCAAGATGTTCCCGAGGGCCGACTCCCGTGTTAGGAAGTGTGCATGCTGATACGCAAGTTAGAAACGGACACGGTCATTTACTTAATCCTTTGCGACAACCCTGGGATGAAGGGACTGTTACTGCTGCTTTATAGGCGTGATTATGCTTTGCTGTTCCCCTTCATTTTTCAGAACAGGATTTCTCAAATAAAATCCCAATTCCTAACAGGTGTCTCACTTATTTCAAAATAATATTCAATAAAACAAAACTCCAGTACAACCATACAAGTTACGTAGTTTCTTATACTCCCATCTCAGATGGCTTTTCTAAAACATATTCAATAGGGGAAAATAAAAAAGGTGAATAGAGACACAACCTTTCACCAAACACATGAATCCACTCCAAAGAGTTCAAATACTTACATGTCGATGCAAAACTTTAAAAATCCTATTAAAAACATGGAAGAAAATCTACATCAATTTTGGGTTGTGACTGACAGACAACTTCAAAAGCTCAAACCCTGATAAAAATAATAATGTGGAGTTCATGAGCTCTCCCCAATGGCAACAACATGGATGAACCTAAAGGGAGTTATGTTGAGTGAAGTCAGTCAGAGAAAGACGCATACCGTACGATTTCACTCATATATGGAGCCTAAAAAGCAAAATAAGGGCACCTGAGTGGCTTAGTCAGTTAAGCATCTGATTCTTGATTTTGGCTCAGGTCATGATCTCATGGTTCATGAATTCGAGCCCCACACTGGGCTCTGCTCTCACAGCACAGAGCCTGGTTTGGATTCCCTCTCTCCCTCCCTTTCTGCCCCTCCCCTGCTCTCTCTTTCTCGCTCTCTCTCTAAAAGAGGAATAAACTAAAAAAAAATTTAACAAAATAAAAAAACCTAGAAACAGACTCCCAAACAGAGAGAACTGGTAGTTGCTAGAGGAGAGGGCGGTTGGGGGATGGGCAGAATGGGTGACGGAGGGGAGCTGACCCACAGGCTTCCAGCTAAGGGATGAGTAAGTCACAGGGATGAAAGGCACGGCATGGGGAATATAGTCAATGATACTGCGATGGCGCCGTATGGTGACAGATGGTAGCCGTGGTGAACACAGTGTAATGTGTAGACTTGTTGAATTGTGATGTTGTACACCTGAAACCCGTGTGACATTGTGTGGCAACTATACTTCAATTAAAAGTAAAGGAGTAAATGAATAAAATAAGTTCACACTTCCCTGCCTATTGGAGGTAGAATCCACAGGTCTTAATGTAACCTCATAATGGCTCATTATAAATTAATGATTCACGATTATTATCAACCTTTCTGTTTAGCAATAAACCATGCCCTTAAAGGCTATATCACGGCAGGTAGAGCAATTTGAAACCCACTTAAATGGCTCCAAACCACTACATCATTTTATGATTTCATATGGCTTTTCTTATAGAGACTAGCAGCTATTAATTCTCAGTGCTTTGAATAAAATGTAGCAGCACACTTACTGGTGTCAGCTTCTGCAACTGCTCATTTGCTGCTTAAAATATCGTGAATCAGAAACCCAGACAGACTCTTCTAGAATAGGCTTTGACTAAGGGTCTGTGGGTAAAGCCTATGGGCTCTGATACATAGGTTTATTAGGACCACTATTTATGTAACTCAGAAGCTTTCAATTTTGCTTGTACTAATCAACTTTTGGTGCTTATAACCTTAATCAATCAAGCACTTAGAGGAAGCAAAACCGAAGGACATCTCTTCTTTCCCACAACCAGGTGTGCAAAAGCCAGCTGTGCAAAAAGTACTACGAATACTTTGATGAATGAGAGGGAAGTCACGATAGAGATTTATTTTTCAAATCCTTGTGTGGAAATTTAAATTTCTTTTAAGTTTCTCAAGATTCACATGTGAGTGAAAATATATGATATCTGTCATAATAAAAGACCATGGGGGAAGGGAAGGGGAAACAAGAAGTTACAAACAGAGAGGGAGGCAAACCATAGGACTCTCAAGTACAGAGAACAAACAGAGGGTTGATGGGAGGGGGAGGGGAAAGTGGGTGATGGGCACTGAAGAGGGCACTTGTTGGGATGAGCACTGGGTGTTGTATGGAAGCCAATTTGACAATAAATTATATTTTAAAAACTTAAGTTTCTTGAAAGCAAAGCCACTTTACTCATTTCTTTGTATCTCAGAGCACCTAATAATGTGCCCTATCCATACTAAGCTATTGATTATTATTTATTTCTTGAAATAACCACTGCCTTACGAAAGAGGTGATAGTTATGCCGGTAATATTTAGATATTTGAAGATGGGTGGAAAGGCATCCCAGGAGGGAAAAGTGAAGGAGAAAGAACATGAAAGAATGCTCTCAGCACACCAAGGGAATGGGGAATAGCTGCATTTGGCTGAGGAGCCTGAATTATTTTTAGTGATACAGAGAAAAAACACATATACATGTTGACACCATGTATGGCAATGCCTAAAATGCATTTAGGTAGATAATGAGATTATATACATATGTGGAAGCTCTTTTAAAAGTTTAAAGTGCTTGTTCAGGATTTTAGTATTCTTGCAGGACCTAAAGAATTTAAATGTCATGCCTCACACATGGAAATACAGAGGAAAAAGAGAAATAACATTCATTAAGCATTTATGTGCGTTGACTCTATACTAGACACTTTACTCTTTGACCTTCAATTCACCAACATTTGTCTGAAATACTATTTTCCTTAGTACGCAACCCAAACGATTAGACATTAAGATGTCTGCCCAAGGTCACACACAGCAGCTCTGTGGGAGGGGGCAGTTTTGCTTTTCATTTGTTTTGCACAGTTCCTTCTTCCCTCTCACTAATGGCCAAACGCCTCCTGGGAGACCCCAGAACTAAAGTTTCCCATAGGAAGAGGCAGTTTTTAGGAATGAGGAATTACTGGCTCGCTTCCTTTCTTGCTCAGAACTTCCAGCATGATGGGCTCTCATGCTCCGTTGGCCTGACTGCAGCGAGCAGACGCACTGTGGAAAACGAGGCTCCGCGAGGGGACGGGGGCTGGCCAACGTTCGCAGGTCTGCGTGACCAGCTGTTCCCGTAACGCTGCAATTCGGAGGCCTATTTCTGACTCCCACAGTTTACAGCTTAGAATTGGGCTCCTCTCAAGGACATATGGGCACTGGCCTGCAGGCTTTGGGTTTTTTTCAAAGAGGAAAAACCTATCTATGGTGTGGCTGGCCATCAGAATTCTACCTAAAAAGCCAGCATAGCGTAGCTCGGACTACGTGAAATTGCTAGTATGTGACCTTGTTGGACCTCCAATGTTATAACCTAGACGCATTCCAGATACGTTCTAAGGAATTTCTGGTACGCTTCTGGCTCTGCTTTCGGGATGATCACACAACTGCTTGTTACAAAATTTCCTGCATTTTAGAAAGCTCTAGCACACAAAACAATGACAACTACACTGAAGAGTGCTCAGAGTAGTTTGCATTCTGCGAGTGAAGGAGTTAATCTTCAGGATCTGGGACTTTGAACGCACATAAACATTCCCTGCTTTTTTAACTCTTCCAACTCAGAGACGAACCTCTTATATTAGGTCATTTGCTCTGGCTCTAGGAGGATTTTGTGACTTCACTCTCTGAGAAAAACCAAACAAACACAAAAGCAAAACAACTGGGGGCACGGGGATGGCTCTGTGGGTTAAGTGTCTGACTTCGGTTCAGGTTATGATCTCGCGGTTCCTGGATTTGAGCCCCGAGTTGGTCTCTCTGCTGTCAGCATGGAGCCCACTTTGGATCCTGTGTCCCCTCCCCACCCACCTCTGTCCCTCATGCTCTCTCTTTCTCTCAAAAATAAACGTTAAAAAACAACAACAACCAAACTGTCCTAACTGATCAAGGATGACATGAAAGCAACTCTCTGGTCCTTGTCTTCAATGTGATTTCCTTCCAGTGCTAATGACTGTAAGCCACTACCCTGTGAATAAACCCATTTAGGTCTCCTAATGCCAGCTGCAAGTAGGAAATTAAAGAAAATGGAAAGGCAGGCGCCGCAGCAGTCGGGTGTGGGTACCGGGAGCCAAGAGACACTCATCCATTAAGCAAACAGCAGCACTTGCAAACCCAGCGGGAACCCGCGGCTCCCCGCTGAGAAACAGAAATTAACTTTGGGAGGAGATAATTTGTCTTTAGATGCTTGTCATATTCAGAAAAGCTCTCTCAGGATGAGGCAGTGGGAAGAAGGAAGGGAAGCTCTTGACAATATAGCCACATATATAACCAAAGCTTATCAGGGAGCCAGGTGGCACTGAAGATGGATGTTCTGTCGCGCTACCTCTGGGACCCGTGCGTGAAATGGAGCAGGAGCTGTGGTGTCGTTTACTTCTAATGGCTGCTTGGAAAAACGGAACAGCGACACCGAACAGACCACGGCTGTGTAGGTTTAAGTCGACCAGGAAGGATCAATGAGACAAGTGGACTGAGGTCTCTGAAGACCAAACTGATGCGAATGGGTGCAGTTTTGCAAGGTTTTGGGGCAGAGAGTCAAGTAGGCACAGGGTAGCAAAGAGACCTGCTGGAGTGGAGAGCTGTCGCCAAACAGGCCATCAGAGGTGGAAGTGCACCCTGGGACTGGACAGCAAGATACCACTTGCTGCTCAAAACACATGAAGCAGAAGAGATGCCGCAGCAGGTGCCACTGTTTTGATTTACTTAAAAATAATTTAATACTACAGGGTTTGGATTACCTGCCATGGGGTGAAAGCATTGGAAAACTCTGATGTTTGTGGACAGAACACCCTTTAATCTCAGAATCAACACTTCTGGAACACCTGCAAAATGCCAAATCCCCACCCTCAAGGAGTTTCTAAGGGGTAGGATTCTAATAGGCGCTTAGGAGTGTCTTCATCTGAGCCATTTGCCCAAGGAAAGATGTCTGTTTAGTCTCAGGGTATAGAAGGCAATCATCGAGGTAAAGCAAGTGGAGGTTTTATTTTTTAAAAAATGTTCTACTTCTCCATCACATTTCCGACTTTAGATAAGAACCTACCAAGAAGGGGACTTGAATCAAGAGGTCTGGAGATGCAGCATGGGGTTACGTACAAGCTACCTGAATTGGCCATTGATGGTTATCTTTATTTTTATTTTTTTATTAAAAAAATTTTTTAATGTTTATTTATTTTTGAGAGAGAGGAAGAGAGACACACAGCATGAGCCAGGGAGGGGCAGAGAGAGGGAAACACAGAATCTGAAGCAGGCTCCAGGCTCTGTGCTGACATGGGGTTCAAACCCGTGATCTCAGGTCAGATCATGACCCGAGATGAAGTTGGATGCTCAACCGACTGAGCCACCCAGGCGCCCCGATGGTTATCTTTGTAAATGACAGTGGTACTGGGGCACCTGGGCGGCTCAGTCGGTTGAGCATCCAACTCTTGGTTTTGGTTCAGGTCATGATCTCCCAGGTTCATGAGATTAAGCCTCACATAGGCTCTGTGCTGTCAGTGCAGAGCCTGCTTGGAAGTCTGTCTCTCCCCAGCTCTCTGCTCCTCCCCCACTGGGCGCGCGTAACACGCACACACACCCACACACACCCACACACACACACACACTCTCTCTCTCTCTCAAATCAATAAACATTTAAGAAATGAGAGTGATACCTATGAGGTACTACAGTATAAAAGGGTTAGCAGATAAAAATCACGTATCTGGTTATTCAACATACTTTCCCTGAGCGCCTACTGCAGGTCAGATACTCCATCTGGAGACGAACAGGCGGTGGGAACACAGCCCTCCATCCTCGAGTAATTGACACACGTGGGGGTGACAGAGTTAGAAAGCAAGCAGCTACAAAAGAGGGGATGCCGCACATGGGTAGTGGGCAATGCCAGGAACGAGGCCTGGGCGGTCTGTCCCAGGTGCTTGAGCAACGCGGAGGCGCTCGGGCATCACACATGTATTTTCTCATTTAAGACGGCATAGAAGGTGCCCTCAGCACGTGTTCTCTTGTGCGTTACTTACTCAGCCCCCACACTGATGCTGTAAGGGTCGGATTAGTATGATAGGGGATCCTTGAACACTATGGGTTTGAGCTACATGGATCTACTTATATACACAGATATTTTTTCAGTATGGTACAGTACTGTAAATATTTTCTCTTCTATGACTTTCTTAACATTTTCGTTTCTCTGCACTATTTTATTGTAAAGATACAGTGTGTAGCACATACCGGACACAAAATACGTTAATCAGCTGTTTATGTTAAGGCTTCCAGTCAACAGTAGGCTCCTGAGGCCAGCTGAGCAGCAGGGCTTGGATTTGTCCCCATGTCTAATTTGAAAGGCCATGCTCTTTTTAAACTATATACAGACCAGCTTCTTAAAATCAATAGTCATGTAGGGTTTCACTTTACAAAGTGCTTTTACGTGTCCCAGGTCATTTAGCCTTCCGGACAAGGCTGTAAGGTAAGTATCTCAAATTACAGGTACGGAAATTGAGGCTTAGAGCTGTGAAGGGGTGGTATCCATTTACACGACTCAACAGGGGGAAAGCTCAAGGCTTACCACCAGGTGCCAGGCTCTCAGTCAAAGCTTGTCTCACTACAGTCTACATATGTAATAACCGTTCGCCACCATTCTCAAGTGCGAAGGGGAATGCAGGGTTAACTACTGTGACTCGCAGATAAAACACTGACTGAATGCCTGCTTCTAACACTAGTTGCTTCTACCCTCTCCCCAAAGACAAAGGTAGCATCATGCTTTTCAGAAGCGTTCATCTTTCTATGTTACCAAGTCCTATTCCATCACCATTTGGGCACTTAGCCCAGAGAAGGTGAATTTGGAGATTTGAAGGTTACAGGCTTCAATACGGATCTCAGGGCCCTACACTCAGAGCCACAAATCTCCAAATGCAATTGTGCTGGGATCTTGGGAACAAAGAAGAAGTCCACCCTGCCTGGCAAGTGGAGGACATATAGGCATGGATGCTCTTACATCTTCTCTTCATATCATAGTGGACAGGAGAGATCTTTCTACTAAACACAGAGTAGCAGTGAAAATTCACTAAGTTGGCTTCCTGGTTCAGGTGATTAGATCATTCCAGGAAGGCTGGTGGTTTGCGAGGAGTTGAGAAAGGAGTTATAATGTGACAAGATTACTCCTTACTAATAATGCCTGTACATGAGTAGCAACTGTCCAGTTCTCTTGGTGGCAAAAAACAGCGGATTGGGCAGTACCTTAGGAATGGGAGGAGAGCCATTTACAACACCCTGGTCAGTGGGGGGGGGGGGGGGGGGTGGCGCTGTGTTGGCCCTGTGTTATCTACTTCCTGCAAGTAAAAAAGACACGTGCCATTAGTGACTCAGAAGAAGCAGGGGTCTTGGTCCAGATGCCATAGCTCTTTCTTTCTTTAGTTAATGTCAAAAGGCAAGTTCTTTTTTTTTTTTTTTTTAGTTGGTTTCCAGGGAGTAAAGGGAAGAGGTAGTGGGGAGGATACCCCCCAGAAGAGTGGCCGAGAGGGGCTACTTGAAGGTAGGGCTGGGGTGAGAGTTCAGAGGCTCCAAAGTGTGATGTGCTTCAGGGCCCCTTGCAGTCTCTCAGTTTCGCTGATGGCTGCACTTGTGTTTTAAAAATAAAATATCTGCTGAGTGGATTAAAAGAGTGAATTGAATTCCCAAGGTTCCGATTACCTTTCTCTTTGCTGGTTTTTATCAGCAACGATCACTGAGACTGTCAGATCTGATGTAAACTTCTTCCCTCTTGCCCTCTGTTTAGCTTCAGAGCATATGAAGTATAGGATTAATTTTTTCCCGTCTTTTGAACAGTTGAGCCCAGGAGGAGAATGGGCTGGAAAAATACCCAGGGACCAGGATGCCAGCAAGAGAGGGCGCACATGAGTGAGGGGATGCTGGCCTCAAGAGTCTTCAGGGTACTGCCCTCCATCCATGCCCAGGCCCCCACATGTCCTGCTGACTCACCCCAAGGAGCAGGGGGCCAGACGGACCATGTCTGGAGAGATGAGCGTAAAATGACACTGCTGGTCTGTCATCACAAGTCCTCTCCCTAGAGTCAAATGGGTTGGACGGTTTCACACACACCCTCTCCCAGAGGCACTGCCTCTCTCTGATGAGGTCACTGCCTACCAGCTTCAGGTGAGGGCTGTTTCATTTTTGCACAGTCCGTCTTGAGGGCTCAACACTCTACCTCCATAAGGCAAAGGTAAACTCAGTGCACCCACCAGGGACTGGTAACGGCCTGCGAATTAGCGCCTCCATGCTCACACACAGGCCAGAGAAAGAACGCACCTGCAAGAGAGCTCTCTTTGTGGAGCTAAGAGCAAAGCCCGGGGGTGGGAACGGCGTGATACAGATACCGCTCAGCTGACATGACCCAGTGGGCTCCTCTGAGGTCAAACCAGACCGGAAGAAGCGGGAAGGACCTCTCCAACAAGATCCCTGTGTCCCCAGAGATAAATATGAACATGAGGGCACAGTAAGGGCTCAAGAAATGCTTGCTGAACTAGGCCAGACTGATTCAGGACATCTATGTGGCAACGCTTGAGAAAGGTTTTCTGGGCGTCCAGTGAGCCCCAGCCTGACAGTAAGCAACTTAGATGTTAAGGCAGAGAAAGATTTTCTTTTCCCAGAAAGAAGGAGTGAGTATCAAAACAAGAGGTGAGATCTCGCCCATAACAAGGTTAGGAAGATGTGGACGGAACAGAACCCAGCGCGCTATCAGAAGCAGGTGCTCCTGCTGGTGACGAAGCACATAGTTAGCTTCGTGTCACTCTAACGAAGGGCACTGTTCCCATGAAGCCTGAACCAACCTTGACTGCCTAACACACAGCCGAATTGCACTATATCTCTGGCTAGAATTGCTTACCGATTCTGAACATTAGGAACAAAAAGACAGTTAATTGACTAAATCTAGCTTCTATGAACTTAGCCCGTCTCAGATCTCCTAGGCCTCTAAGATGCACTTCAGAGCCACGATACCTGATTGTGTTGTATTTACTTGTTGTAATGTCTTGTGTTTTTAACAGATTATTGGCCCTAGGTCACTGTGACAGGGCTTCATAAATATTAATGTGTTCTGTGCGAATCCATGTGAGGCATAGATTTTAAGTGACAATAGATATGGCTACTCCTTTCTCTTAGAAACAATGCTTTTATCAAAGATGACTCCATGAGTTTTGCTTGCTCCTTAATCTCTATCCAGACCAGAGTCAGGAAAATGCCGTGCTTATTTGTTTTTTAATGGGAAAGAATGCATTTTAGAAGTAATTGATTGAATTATTTTTGAAGTTGATTAAATTATTGCATTTACATCATCTTCTGGGTTAGGAACATTTAGAAAAGGAAATGTGATTTAAGAGCTATCTGATATTCACAAGGGTGTTATGTGAATTTTCTGATAGGATTAGTGGACTGATACCATTCTTCAGTTATCTTGAGGGCTAACCTTATGGTAAAAATAAGGGATGGATGACAGCTCATGGTGTCAAGCATCAGCAGGCAGTTGAAAAGATATATACTAAAGGGACACCTGGGTGGCTCAGTCAGTTCAGCAGTCAACTCTTGATTTCGGCTCAGGTCAAGGTATTACGCTTCCTCATGAGTTTGAGCCCTGTATCAGGCTCTGAGCTCACTGGGTGAGAGCCTGCTTTAGAACCTCTGTCTCCCGCTTTCTGGCCCTTTCTTACTTGTGTGCACTCTCTCTCTCTGAAAAATAAATAAACTAAAAAAAAATAAAAAAGGCTGTATACCCAAGAAGGGATGTTTAATGGATTCTTTAAACCTGCAGGGACATTTACAACAGTCTATAGTCCTTGGAAAGAACCTGTACAACAATTTTATTGATAACTTTTAATAAAGACTTAAGAGATATATTAAATGAAAACCCCCAGAATACTAAGAATACTATTTGTATATAATGCTATTTGTACTGATGATAAGGTCAGGGTTCAATGTTATCCCGATAAGGAAGAAACCAAAATTATATAATTTGAGAGCAACAAATGTCTTCCCCTTAAGTTCCCAAATACTGGTTTTGTCAAGAGCATTAAAAAAAAAAAAAAAAAGCCTGGTGATTTTAGTCTCTAAAAAATCAAAAGGAATCAGAATTTGATCAGGTTATTGGAAAAATGAACAGAACAATCAAAAATCCCAGGCTGAGGAGCGGTAAAATGTCTTATCAAATGTAGATTACTGTACTATTGATGGAGATCACATGACCTGCAATTACACTTTAAAAGTTAATTTTATTCTCTGCTTCTCTTAGTATACTGATACTTCCCCACGTGGTCCCTCTTTCTGGTAAGCCCCCCTTACTCAGAGATGCTCACTCTTGGCTCCTTTATATCATTGGAGCACAGTTCAGACATCATTTCTTGAGAGTCCCTTCCTCACCACTGGCCTAAAACAAGCCACTTCCTTCCTAAACACTTTCCAGCTTAACAGACACCCTGGTTTTATCGACTCTGTAACATTTTTGTCTACTCAACACCATCTTCTTTATTTGCTTCTTTTCTGGTGGGTTTTTCCACTACTAAATTGTCAGCTCTACTGCTGACTGTTTTCCCACTATCTAGAATAGTGCCCAAAGTGGATAGTGGCTCCAGAAGTATTGGTCGACTGAAAAGTTAAACATTCATAACTGGCTGACCACAGCAGACTTTGTTCCATGTTAGGTATCTCCTTTTGAGAGAGATATTAGACTTTATCCAGAGGGGAGTAATCAGGATGAGGAACTTTCTCATATGAGGAAAAGACTAATAAACTGGGACATGTTCCATTTAAGGAGGAGAACGCTACTGGGAAGCATGATCATTGTCTTAAGAAAAGGAAGCAAACCTGCTTTGCCAATGTTCCGGGGGCAAAACTGGAGGTAACGGATAAGGTGCAGGGAAACAGAGTTTTGGGTCAATCATAAGAAAGAACTTTGTTTTTTAAAAAAAAGGACAGGAGTCCAGTGATGGAATGGACTGCCCTGGGAGTACGCTGCTCCCTGATACGGCGGGTATTCAGCAAAGGCTGGATGGCCATCTGGCAGAGGTGATGTAAAACGGATTCTGACAGGTGGTGGACGTGGGAAGGTGACCAAGGTAACCTTCTAGGCCTTCCAGTTCTAAACATGACATGATTCTAGTTTAGTACTTCTCAGAACATGAGGTCTTGTGATATTCTGGTAAAAAGAAATTTACTGGGAAATAGTATATCTGGGTCCATTTCTAGAATGTGCTACTACTGTAAAATTACCTGTTTCAAGTGATTTCTTCCCAAATAGATTTTTACCTTGAAACTGGGTCTCACATAGATAGTACCATTAATATCCCACAGAACTGGACCTTGTGGAACACAGATTGGGAAACACCAGCCCACACCACAGGAAAAATATTCTATTCTCCTTAAAATACCTTAGAGAACAAAGATGCCAGGATTTCTAACTCTGTTCAGTGACAAAGTTCTGGGCTGAAAACGGAAGTTATGCTGCACCCAGAGAGAAGTTTTAAAGTTTTGCAATTTTATACAGACAAGTCATCTGCATATCACAGGAAGTGGTAGTGTTTTGTTGGTTTAGAAGGACACAAACAGATCAAAGAAATTGGTGTTCTATTGAAAAATCATTCCTGAACATATTTGTATTATAGGAGTTGTTGCTTTGAACACTATGCCCATGAATAACCCACAAGATATTTAGTCGCCAAGATATTGAAAACATTAATATTTCATCTGCTAAAGTGCTGAGAGATGAGCATTCATAGTAAGTATACTGTCAAAGCGGACCCAAACCAAGAACATAAAATGTAGTTTTTAGGAAAAGCAACTTTCATCTTTTGTTTCACAGTGATATTAATTTGGCGGGGGGGGGGGATGCAAAGGATGGAAATGATTCATTCAGTCAGTAAATACCTGAGTACCTACCAAGTGCTAGGCATCAGAGGTGCAAGGGGGAGCAAATCAAGACACTGTGCATGCTTTCAGGAGCCCGTTATTTAGGAAAGGAGGCCAACAATTAAATTAGCCATTGTAACACATTGTGGTAAGCAGAGTGATGAGCGGGGCTGACTCCTATTGAACGAACTGGTCCATTTTTAAGTCTGGTGAACCACGGACATTATTAGACACACATGCATTATCATTATTATTATCCATTCTCTTGAGCTTATTTGCATCTATTGTATCCATACGGTGGAAACTCTATATAATGGTGGGCTACGGTGCACTTCTCAGGCCTGCATTCAGCACCACGCCAATAGATTAAAACTGGCCGTGGTAGGAGTGGTTGTGCCACAGAGGTATGCAAACACCGCAATCCAGGGCTCGATTTATTGTCCTCTTCCAACCCCTTGTTTTTCATTCCCCAGAGAGCGGGTTGTTGAAAATTTACCAGAACCCCACTGTATTAAACCCTACTTTCAGGTCCCTAAGCTTCAGGTCAAAATAGAGGGGACTTTCATGGAAAGGTTAAAGTATCCTGGCATTCTTGGCTTCTGAAAGGCTCTCCTGTATAAAAAAAACCCCCTAATTTACTTTTGCCTAACCATATTTTCACTCAAGAAACATGTATTAAACATCATGTGCAAGACATGAACGGGTGAGGAAAATGCCAAGTATGCTTTTGAAGACAGTGCTCAGACCAGTTAGAAACTGGGTTATACAGAACACATCCTTTGACATAAGGTACAATTACTTTTGCTGTCCTTTAGGAAGCATAATTACAAGCCAGCATCCCTGGTGTTAAAAATATGGAAAGTGGGAAAGTTTCAATACGCTGTCCCTTGAGTATACCAAGTCCTTCCAGGCAAGTTTAACATTTTCACACAGAAACACTTAGATGGGAAAGAAACTATCCAGATTACCGATCCCGTCGCTGGCTGCCAGGGTTGATGGAAAAGGTATCACAGACCATGTGGACATCGTCTCTTTTCTCCTGTAAGACCTTCCTGAAGCTGTGTCCTTGGGCAAAAAGGGCCATTTCTGATTTCTTCCCTTTGCTGTTAGGATTTCAGATTGGAAACCTCTGGGTATGGACCTTCCCAGAGCCGTCTATCTCCCACTGCGGGGCTCCCTCGAGTTCCAAGACACTCTGATACGGTTGTGGGAAATTAGAAGTGAATAGTAATCCTTTTATTCCTCTAGAAAAACTGCCCTTGCTGCTGTTAATAACACTTATGAGGGAAAAAGGCTGTTTACATAGTTTTTCATAGTAAGTCTTATTCACCCCTAGATTCTCTCATTTAACTTTCTAAAGGAGGCATGACAAGTGCTAGTACTACACAGTTTATGACTAAATACACAAATGAGAAGACCCACTTATTACCACATTGGGATGATATGGGTTTTGAAGGTCATGGGAAAATCCAGCTCAACCCCCAGCAGTCTGGCCTCTATGCCAGGGGTCGGGGGTCTCAACTACAGTCTCTGGGCCAAATCTGCCTGCCACCCGTTTTCATAAGTGAAGTTGATTGGAACAGTCACACGGGTTCATTTATGTAGCTTCCTGCTACAAAGGCAGAGTTGGACAGTTACAAAAGAGACCATATGACCCGCGAAGGCTAAAGTATTTCCCAGCTGGCTGTTTACAGCTGAGTGGTCCTCAATTTCCGGCGGCAAGAGCATGGACTCTTTCAGTCTACTACATAGTGGGGCAATCTACAGACACTCGTACCACGAAGGGGGCCCGCTAGGCCCCCACTACCACCAGGGCGATGCGCATCACCCCCTCAAAACCACACCTCAGCGAAGGGTGGTCAAATGGCTGTGCTTACAAAGGACTCGGCGAACTTCGGGTTGACGGCCTATGATTTCTATTATCAGCATTTTGAGGTTTATGAGAAACTGAAGGGAAAAGAAATGAAGAGAAAGACAGAACTGAAGACTTTAAAGATGAAATGAAAGCCCAAGGTAATGAAGCAAGCAGCCGACGGGCCTAGAAATGGATTTTAGGAAATGCCAGTCTCAGCTCGCCTCGTGCACAGCCTTTCCTCCAATTTCCTTTCAGTTTATCCTCTATTCCTTTGCTTGACTGAAGCTCAACTATGTAGAAATAAAATCAGTATTATGTTTTACTATTTTTTGCTATAAATTACAATTTTCCCCAGTGTGTGTGTGTGAGCATGTGTGTGTGCGTGCATGTGTGTGTTTGTGGACGGGAGGGAGGAGGTGAGAGCGCTCATCAGAGAACTCACTGCGAAGTTTCTTGGTTTATTACGGCAAACAAACGCCTGCCTTTTATGTTCTTTTAAATCCTATTAGACTGACAAGTTTAACCGGTCAACAAGAGACACTTCATCTCCCCCCACCCCCAAAACAAGAAGGCAGCAAAGACCAGACTGCTGTGACCTGCTCACGACGTGATTATACAATGAACCTCTAGTCGGTTCAAGTAAGCAGGGCCTCCGTTACCCCACCGCATGCCAACAGGAAGTGCAGACTTTTGTTTTAATCAAGCTCCCGATTGGCGTCAAGACAGCTGTGCCTTGCTGGGGGAGAGGGGAGAATGGCCTGGCTGGGACATGGGAAGAGTTGTGCGCTGGGGAGCATCCAGGTGTGACGTGCTTCTGTCGGGGAGAAAGCCCACAGAGCCCCATGGGAGGGTTTTTTGGCTTTCCAGGAAAGGCAGATTCCAGATAGTTCTGGAGGAGTCTGACCCACAGATGTGTCAGCCAGCACAATGGGCAGAGGCTCTGTTCCTAAGCCCACCGACTCGGCTGGTTGGCCATCCCTCTGTTCGCTGGCCATGCTCAGTGCATTACAACTGAATGGAATGTTCCCCGTCCCCTCTCCTGAGACGGCCCAGGACACACAGCGTGTGGATGCCGCGGCTGCAGCTCTTGCTCTAGGACACCACCACAAAGCGTGTAGGTACCTAGTCAGAGCACGCCTCCCTACCATCCTTCTAGATAGATATCAGCTCATTTGCTCAGGTTCACAGAAAGAGAAAACATGCAGCATTAAAAACCGAACTTCCCACAATGGGGCGGTTCTTTATACACACCAATCTTAATTTTAAGATGCCAACTTTGGATTTTCAGGTTTGAATTAAGGAAAGGCTCTTTTAAATTTAAAATGACAAAATCCATATGAGAAAGTTCAAAACTGATCACAGTCCAAGTAGAAAACTCAGTGTGGTTTTAACGTAAACACAGATATTTTCAGGAGACTTCCTTTTTAGTCAGGAATGGCCTTCTAAAGGGGATTTTAAGTTTGGTTATAAAAATGGGTAGGAATCTGGGGCACGTGGGTGGCTGAGTTGGTTAAGCATCTGACTTTGATTCAGATCATGATCTCATGGTTTGGTTTGTGAGTTCGAGCTCCATGTTGGCTCGGAGCCTGGAGTCTGCTTTGGATTCTGTGTCTCCCTCACTGCCCCTCCCCCACTTGCACTTTGTCTCTCAAAAATAAACATTAAAAAACAGGTGGAATTTGAGGAAAAGGATAAAGCAATGCTGTCCCTCTTATGGAAGCATGGCAGAGAGGTGTGGCCAAGGACAGGGAAAGGAAAGTGAGCAGTAAGGGTGGTATATGGCAAACTGGTAAGAACAGAATATGTGGTGTAGTAAACACTCTGAAATTGAATTGGGTAAAAATGTAAAGGAGAATAGGTATCCTTGGAGCTGATTGCTGGAATTCATGAGCATGAAGATGGGCAACTGAGCCATTTTCTTGATAGGACTGTGGGGGACACTGTGGTGATTTATACTCATCTGAAGAAGCAGGTATAAATAATGACTGTTGGGTAGACTAAGAATGGGCCTGAAAGGAGAGAGAGCAGAAAAAACCTAATCCGGTACGAATACAACATTCCTGATCCCAACAGATGTCACCTTTCTAGTCGACGAATTAAAAACCTGAGATCATCATCGACCTGGGTTTCTGTACCCACCTGAACCAGTGCTCATGTGATTCTACGGCCTGATCCCTTCCATAACTACTGTTCCATCTCCTCCTGCCTATTTCAGAGTTTTTCTAAGAAACCTCTTTTATTGGGAAATAGGACACACATGTTTCACAGCAACATATACATGAGAAGGTTTATGATAACATATGTTCATCTTAACCAGTAAGTGAACACCCAATGGAACCCCAAACATGGTAAAGAAACAGAACTTTCCAGTATCCAGAGTACTGCCTGCCCCCGTCAAAACCTTCTCTCTCGCCACCTGTGGTAACCTTTATACTAATCCCACTGTTCTTTTTAATTTTACCACTTGGATACATGTCCCTAAACTATATAGTATAATTTTGCTTCTTGTGAATGGAATCATATTTTACATATTCTTTCGTGTATTGCTTCTCTTTTTGAGCATAATTTTGTTAGACTCATCCAGACTACGTGTAACATGCCATTCACGCATTTTCACTGCTGTAAGAATTCCAAGATAGGTAGAGAAGACAATGTACCTCTTTTCCTTCTTGTGCTACACAGTCCCCGCCTCTCTATTTTGTTAATGTCTTTTCTGCTACTTTGAATATGCCCCACCATTGTGGATTCGGCTTAAGTATCACCTCCTTTCTGAAATCTTTCTTGAATGACCACTCCCCCTCCTGAGCTCCCAACGTGCCAAGTACACATGTAGATCATGGCAGTCTGACACTGATTTGCTGGCTGCCACTCTCTCCTAAACAACACACCTGACAGCATCTCTGGGCGTTTTCACCTCTGTAGCTCCCTCTCTCACATGGCGCTGTATACTGAGGGCACATTGAATACATGCCGGCTAAACACAAGCAAGGAGACTTAGAGAACTTCCAGGGGTAACACTTAAACTTCGGAGAAATAAAGTGCACATGACCCACATCAACAGACGGATTTAAAAGCTGAACCTGGTACACTGGCCCAGGGTTCAGAAGTCTGGATTTTCATCTTCCCATAAGGTACTCATCACTGTAAGATGTGGGTACAGCTACAAGTCCCCCACGGCTGATATCCTAAAGCTCACTAGTCGTCTTAAACAATGACCGGTTTTGGTCTTCATTCTTTATTGACTGCCGACTCCTCTGCCCATTTGTCTGCTGCCGACAGACAGGCCAATGCTAAACAAGCGTGCTGAGGAAAAGACAGTGAAAATGAATGTATTAAGAGTGTACATTTTTCACCAGAGCACAATCTTCAAAGCACTGTGCTGCACTGTCATTATCTCATTACAGTAATTTCAACACTTGCTCCTGTTAACTTATTAAAAAACATTTTAAATCATTTTCTTCATTGCAGGCACAACAAACTATCTCATTAGCCAAATGTGGATCGGTGCCAAGTGATACGGCAAGGGATGTGGTGGGAGAAAGGCACACAGGCAGGCAAGAGTCAGGTTTTGGAGAGAGGCATGCCTGTAACAATATACTGACTGCAAACCACTGCCTGTCAGACAGGAAGCGGGTTTTCAAAATGTCGCCACGTTGTGCCGCAACTGCGCTAAAGCATGATGCCTCTCGTCTTCTTCTAAGTCCTCTAGAGAGAAGAGAAACCTTGTTTATTGGCCTAAGTTTTTTTTTTCTTGCATAGTATCTTGGTAGAGCACTCTACCCACTTTATATACGTGGCTAACGTTGTAAGATCATCCCTTGTAAACATTTGGATGGGAACCTTCAAGTTTAAAAAACACATTTATCATTTCAAAGACATTGTCTAAAGCAGCGGTGGGCAAACTACAGCCGAGAGCCAAATCCAGCTGCTATCTTTTTTTGTGATTAAAGTTTTATTGGAACACAGCCAGGCTCATTTACTGACACGTTGTCTGTGGTTGTTTTTATACTACGGTGGTCCGAATGTTCAAATAGAGGCCCTGTGGCGTGCCTGGCTGCATGGAAATATCTGCTACCTGGTCCTTTACAGAAAATGCTTGTTGGCCCCTCATGTACAGCCTTCTACTCAAAGTACGGCTCATGGACCAGCAGCTTCTCCATTACTTGAGTGTTGGTTCGAAATTAGAACCTCAGGAATGGACCAGACTGAATCAGAGAGAGAGCACGAGTGAGGGAAGGGCAGCGAGGGAGAGAGAGAATCCCAAGCAGGCTCCATGCTGAGCACAGAGCTCGACATGGGGCTTGATCTCACAGCCGTGAGATAGCGACCTGAGCTTGTATCAAGAGTTGAATGCTTAGCCAATTGAACCACCCGGGCGTCCTGTGACTGAATGAATCAGAATATGCATTTTGAAAAGGTCCTCCTGGTGGCTAAAATGAATACTAAATTTTAGAAGCACTGGTCTAAGGAACACAGCACTAAAGATAATAAAGTGACAAAAAAGAGAAAGGCCTACAACTAGATTGACAATATTTTATTACTGGACAATAGAGGTGAGGGCTGCTTGTAGAGACTTGCATACAGATGAAGAGGAAAAAAGAGGTAGGCTGAAAATTCTGGAGAGCATTAAGATTGTCTATGGAAGGGAGAAACTTCTGGCGTCCATTTATATGCCCAGAGAGGACAGGATGTGCACAAATGACTTTGCCCCAGATGATTAGGGTTTGTTGTAAAAGAACCATCACTCCTGAAAGCAGGTCCAGTCTAAGCCCAGTATTGCTCTCCCCAGAGCAAAAACAACAAGTAAATAAGAAACAAATTTGTCAATTTCAACCAAGTCCATTTGGTTGTCATATTCATTTCCTTTTTAAATACTCCATTTTCCCTATGTAACAAGAAAATTGTTTTTCCAATAAGGCAAATGGGTTATGATTTGTTCCCTGAAATAAACATGTTATAAAATCCACTTTAAATCTCTATTTTATTATGTGTTATTTGTGTTCCATCTGTAACCGGCTATGTGCTGTCATTCAGGGTTTGCTTTATCCAACATTGTAGGGATCTGACAGAGATGAATATCATTTCCCCTCAAAGTTACAGAGCCTGATCTACTATTATGTTTATATTTCGCATCTTTACATTTTCTAAGTTCTTGGGTTGGCAAGTTTCTCTGAAGTGAAAAATAACAACATATAAAGAAGTACAAGAACCATTTTTTCTTCTTCCTTCTGACCAATGGACAGCACAACTCAGGCTTGTGAAAAACACACGTTAAGATCCAAATTCTCAAAGCCTGGAGTCTGCTTCGGATTCTGTGTCTCCCTCTCTCTCTGCCCCTCCCCTGCTCGTACTATCTCTCTCTCAAAAATAAAAACATTTAAAAAAAATCCAAATTGTCATTGGAAATAAACAGCTTGATGAGATGGAAAAAGGATGTCAGGAAGTAATTTGGGAGGAAAAGTTATTACTGCTCCTTTGATAACAACTTGCAGTGGCTCAGAGATGATCACCTTCTGCTCCCAAAATGCACCTTTTTTTCGGGCATGCCAGACTCACCCGGTAGAAAGTACATGTGGCCAAGAAAAAACAATCCTCTGTTTCAGACTCGACTGTCTCTGACTTCAGAGGCGGCAAAGTGACTTCTGTCACAGAGAATGCATACTTTTTACCACCCCTGCTCTTCGAAATAGATCTGACAACGAGGGACCCTGGCTGAACCCGAGTCTTCCTCCAGACCCCATGGAGTGTTACAACTGGAAGGACATTCTGAAGAGGACCAGTGTCCCTCTGTTTGGAGATGAGAAAGGCAAGCCCAGAGAGGTTAAGTGTCTGCCCAAAGCCGCATCATGAGTGGCTAGCAGGTCACCAAGATACATCAATCTGGAGGGCACTTTCTCTTTTCTTTTAAATTCCGCACTTCTTAGAGCTCAGTCCAGTGCCTGGTGCACGGCTGGCATTCAGAACTTATTTGTTCAGTGGCAGAGAGATGCCAGCCCAAAGTTTTTTGTGTTGCGCCTGGCTTGTTCATGTTTAACAATGAGTTCGCCTCTTACCTTTCCAAGGAATCAGAAGTCATATTTCAAATTATGCCTCCACACAGGTATAATTAAATCTTTAAAAGGTGGGATGGCAAAGAAATTAGAGGCTAGAGCATAACAGACGTTTTACAACTTTCAGATGCCAACAGCAGGCAGCCCACCTTCCTCCCCGCCCCCCTTCCCCCATAGTGTAACGGCAATTATATTCCAGGGTGAATAATATAATTATCTAAATGAAACCAGGAAGGGGAAAAAAAAACAGAAAAAGAAAAAGGATGCAACATAAAAGGATTAGCTGCTCAAGGATTTGTGGTTGGGGGCGGGGGAGGGGGGAGGAGGATGGATCCAGGCTGACAATTTCATAAAGTAGCCATCAATTATTTAAATCACTGTGACTTTTCAGACAGCGTTATGGACAGCAAGGGAAAAAACAGTCTAAAATTTTGAAAACCATAAATTAGGAGAGAGATGCTTGTTATTTGGTTTTGGAGTGCAACGTGTTCTGCCTTCAGAGAAAGGAGCAAAGAGAAAAGCAAAGTCACTCTAAACAGGAGCTGGTGCAAGATGTTCTTTTTCTGGGAGTTCAGAAGACCAGGAGAGTTTCTTTACAGTACAGGTGTTGATGCTGCTAAAATCCAATGTAAATAAAGTACCGGTACAGGAAAGGGGAGAAGGTTTTAAACAATGCTGTAGGAAGACTAGAAAGAGAATTGGGTCAGCAAAAGAAGGGTCTGGATTCTACTACTGGAGATGTCATTTATCAGATATGTCACTTTAGACAAGACACTTAACTAGTTAAGCTGGAGATTCTACCTCTGGAATTCTTTGGGAGTCCAGTCTTTCTGGGGTAGGAACTATCAACGCTAACTGGGGGAAATTATACACTACAGGCTAACCACATACAATCAGAGTTAGGACTCACAGAATAAGTGTCTCATGTGTGTAAGTTCGGTTACCATATTCCTTGTCTGCTATGTTGTCTCTCTCTCTATATATAAGACAAACCAGCATGTACCTTTATGTCCAGGGCCTGAAAGGAGTTGGGGGGGGGGATTAAAATAAACCAAAACAACTTGATGTATTTGCATTTGTTAAGCTAGCACAACAGAAATTGGTTGTTTGGACCGAGGTGCCAAGACCTACAGGGGGATCAGTCCTTACAAGGTCAATCTGGCCAGTAGTTCAGGAGCCAATGAACTTGGTTTTCCCTAGATATGGTTAACTGGGAAAAAGTAACGATAGCCTCCAATCCAGCCACTTATGATTATTTCTGTAAAACTACTCCATAAAAAAGGCAGACATTATAAATATATAACTAGTCACATAAATATTTAACTAAGGCATTTTAGACAAATACATGACCTATAGCAAGATTTTAAAAAATACAGTTATCCAGGGATTAATTAAAAACACTCACCAACTAAACCGGAACATTATAATTTACAACTTATATCTGGATTCTTTTGCTTTTCACTTAAAGAGAAACCTTTAATTTTCTCATATTTATGTTCTGTACATCAAAACGTTCCTGATCACTTGCAGCTTACAAATTTCTTGTCATGCTGGGTGTTGGAGAAAGTTCTCTCTGCACTTAGAATCTGGCCCCTCTGTCTACACTCCTTTCCCCCTATTAATCCCTCCACACACAAAAAGAATCTGCTGACCGAATCGAGCCTCTCAGCTTGTGCTGTATTTTACGAATATGCAGGTCACTATACATTCAAGAAGGAGGCACACATGCCACTGCCTGTCCATTCTACCTCCCAGGCTGTAAACACATACCTTTCTTGTTCTCTCTCTCTCTTCCATCTTCTTCACTGCTGACTGGGATACAAATCAGGCTTCAATGGGCCCATGTGACCCCCTTATCTAACATTCAAAGGTGCACAAACAGAAAATCCCTTAACAGACCCCTGGCCTCTCTTCCTGGAAGTTTAACACAAAAGCTCTTCTTGAAAGACACAAGCTTAGCTCTTGACAACGCAAGGATTCACTCCCATGTGGCTGGTTCCATGGGGTTTAGCTCCTTCTGTGAGAAGTCCCTGATCCACATGTAGGGACTTCTTATAGAAGGAGATAAACCATAAGAAGCCCTTAAATACTGAGAACAAACTGTGGGTTGATGGGAGGTAAGGGAAAGGGGAAAATGGGTGATGGGCAAGGAGGAGGGCACTTGTAGGGATGAGCACTGGGTGCTCATATGGAAACATATGGAAACCAACTTGACAATAAACTATATAAAAAAAGTTCCTGGAGGGGGAGCCCCAAAACAAAAAATAAATGTACTTACTGTTAGCACTGAATGACTTGGTAAAATAATTTTATTTTCTCTTTTGGCCTATTAATTCCATGTTTCCAGAGGGTGAAAAGTCCCTATGTCATTTTCCCCTTTCTAATGGGCAAGAGCAGATTATTATTATTATTATTATTATTATTATTATTATTATTATTTACCCTTACATGGATTTTCTCTCCTACTATTTCAGTTGGAAGAAGAAAAATCATTAAGCTCTGAAAGTGTCTGTCACCAATAAAATTCCCAGGACTATCTATTCAGACAGAAAATGTTTGTGCCACCTGACTTACAGTCACCTGACTCACAGTCACCTGACTCACAATAACCTGACTCATGGTCTTTACTGTGGTTGTAACTGCAGGTCTTCAGCAAGTTGGTGTTTTGGGGGGAGGGGCCTAGAGGGAAAGGGGAAGTTGGACAGAGAGTGGAAAGGAATGCTAAGTATTTTTTTAAAAATAGAACCCAAAAGTAAGTTCTAAAATAGCACCTAAGAGTAAATTTAAGTGTTTTTATTGCTTTTTTCTTATATACAAGTTTACTCATCATATTCATACTTTCATTAAAGAACTTACCACCGTGACAAATTTGTTTAGTTTGAAGTCGGTCCTCACCACTGTCACAACCCCATTCATCCTCACAATTTCTATAAACAGTTAAAAACAATATCCAACGGATGTGAAAACTTAGGATCATAAAAAACCTACAAGGTGGATGTCTACGGCAACTTTACTCATTATCACCCTAAATGGTAGCAACCAAGACATCCTTTAATAGGTAAACAGATAACCAAACTGGTATATCCATGCCACATCCATAATCCATACCGTGGAGTAGCGCTCAGGGGTGAAAAGAAATGGGCTGCAAAGCCATGAAAAGCCATGAATGAATCTTACGCACATTGCTCACTGAAAGAAGCCCATCTGAAAAAGCAAACTACTGTATGATTCCAATTATGTGGATCCTGGAAAAGGCAAAATTGTAGTGACAGTAAAAACATTAGTGGTTGCCAGAGATGTGGGTTAAGGGGAGACGGGTTGAAAAGATGAAGTATAGGGGTGTTTTGGGGGGGAAGAGGGGTGGTAAAAACCGTGTTGTATAAGGCTGTGATGGCAGATATGGGACATTAATGCGTGTGTCAAAACTCCTACAACTTTCAGAGCATGAAGAATAAACTTTAATGTATGCAAGTTGAAAAGTCATTTAGGAGATTAAGGGATCCCAGGATGAAGCGCAGAATGTGACAAAACCATCTAGTTGTATTACAAATATACAAAACGGCCTTCTTGAAAGGGGGAGGAAAAAAAAGGTGTGGACCAAAGCAATTTCAGAAATTAGTAGGGATGTAAAAGTAAAGGCAAAAGAAATTGTACATAAGAACTGGGCCCTAGCTGATAAAGCCACAGTGCATCGGTTAATACTTCTGATACTGCTGTACCTGTCTGCTGGGCTTGAACAATTAAGCAAACGGATGGTGGATGGTGGGAGCCAGGTTTGTTTGTTTGTTTATTTATTTATTACTACTGGAGAAGGAGGTTACAGATAAGTAAGGTAAGAGGAGGAGGCTAGAATGATCCATAGAGTAATGCATTCGAGTTGGAGACATCAGTAGGAATCCATTTTTAGTTAATATAAGTAGCTACGTGTAGCTATGTGTATGGATAAGAATATATACATAATATATAATATAAGCCCTATATTTTCTCTACCAGGTGAGAGAATCTAGAAGTAATGATGTTCAAGTCGCAATAATCATACAAAGTCCCCAGATATTGACTGCCAATTCTGTTCTCTAATAACAGAAGCTGGGGCTCCTTGGGAAAAGGGCTGATTCTAGGACAGGGGCAGAAAACATACAGATGGAGCTTGGAGCATCTTGTAGTGCCTGTTCTCTCCAAGTGTAGAAAACAAGTGTGAAAAAAAGAAATCACAAAGATAGGGACACAGGAGGCACAGGTGCCAACTGAAAGAGCTCCAACAGTCAAGGTTGGAACAATCTGAGCAATAAAAATAAAGCAGTATTACGTTACAACCCTCCGTATACAATAAAAATCCACAAGTCCGTGCAACACAAATAAGTGGTTAAATACATACAAAAATAGGAGAGAAGAGATACATCTCTCATGCAGAAGGTCTCCAGAGAGTTTATGCAAATACTCTGCCCTCAAGGAGGTAGAGCAGAACTGCCTACTCTCCGAGCATGGGCAGCACGGTGACTTCCTTGCATAGAGCAGACTATGAAGAAAAGGGGGGAAAAGTAACTGTCTAGTGGAGAAACCTGACAAATGCTGCCTCAGCCAGGTGCTCAAGATTAACATGGACAGTGGTAAGTCTTGTTGATGACATGCCTACCTGATTGGATGAGAGTGGCACTTCACCTCTGTGGTCTTCCTCCCCACAACATATACCCTCTTGTCGAGTCATAAGAAAAACATCAGACAAACCCTACGGCAGGCCTTTTTACAATGCATCTAATCCACTGTCAAGGCCATTCAAAGAAGGGAACATCTCCGAAACATCCAAGAAGAACCAAAGAAATCAAGCCCACTCTGACTGCCATGTGGTGCCCTGGACGGGATACTAGAACAGAAGAACGATGTCAGGGAAAAGCTAAGGCAATCTGAATAACATAAGGATGTTAATAAGAATGTATTGAAGTAAGCCAGGCAGAGAAGGACAGAAACCATATGTTTGCACTCATAGGTCTAGCAGGAAAACAGGAGAGACCTAAC
>NC_043701.1:18629892-18900370 GCF_006229205.1 Suricata suricatta
AAAAAAATAAAAGAAAAAGAAAAAAATGTATTTATAATGGCTGCTTAAATGCACCAAATGCCCCATACTAACAGAAGACGCTAATAACGGGGAACGAGGTACAGAGTTTAAGAGACCCCTCTGGACTGTCTTTGCAACTGTAAACCTCAGACTTGTTGAAAAGAACAAATATTTAATGGCACCTTCCTTGGCAAGCAACATAGTTGGCTTTTACACACCATATCCCTCACTGTGTACGCCAGAGGCCACCCTTTCACGTAACTGTTGGCAATTTCTATTTTATTCATTCACCAAATGAGTGCCTACTATGTGTCAAGAGATTTCTTTTGGCTCAAAGGCAAAACTCTGACAGGACAGAAGAAAAGGAGATACTTCTTGTTTGAGAGGCAAGAAATTAACTGACAGGTCAGCCCTCTCCACACGGGCAGGCTGTTCATTTTGGCGAAGCTGGGAAGCCATGGGCAAACGCAGCATGCAAGGTCACCAGAACACTTCTGTGAGCACCTGATTAGGCAGCTTTGACCTTGGGAGGACCAAGGGGAGAACAAATGAAAACACACTTTGTGGAATAAAAGGGAAGAAGCCATTAAGCTCCTGTGGTTAAAACGGGGCGAGGAGAGTCTGTGCCCAATGAAGAGAGGTGTGAAAGCCTTTCATTAAGTGCAGCTCTCTGAATTTGACTTTGCGGCTATTTGCAAGTGAATGTACTCAGGGTATTCTGGACTCCAAAGATATGACCATCCATCATGGGAATAGCTGTAACGATGGAGGGAAAAGAAGCAGATAAAAATGAGGAAGAAAAAGAAAGGGAAACTAGAAGCCTAGATGGATTTTATTTTCCTTCTCAAAAGACTCTCTTGCCACTATGCACAATCCAAAAAGGACATAATGACACAGATAATCTATGAGCTAGCTGCATGTCACCTTTTCCCCAAAGCAGGACTTTAACTGACAGAGCTCCTGTGTGTCTAAAAAGGTAATGGGCAAGGAATATACAGCTTAATCTTTAAATACATAAACATGCTGTAACCAATGGATGCTCCTGTGGACAGAGGTGACAAAGAACCCCATCCAGGCACTGCCTGTGAGGGCTCACAAGACCTGTCCCAGAAAGTCAGCCTGTGTGACCAATGACGACCATCAATCAAAAGAACGACTCCAAATGCTGAGCTGAGCAAACCGTGGGCTCGCCAAGCCCCAGGCAGCCAGGAAGGTCGCTACCCGAAGCTTCAGTCCAGAGAAAACGCTCATAGGAAACTTTTCTGTCTTCCTTTCTAAGCTGGAATCCTTCACTTCTAACTGGAGCCCTGCCATGGATGGCCTCCCCAAGCCCAGGCTCGCTCACTCCCCTCTAACCCTGTCTGTGAACACCAACGCCCTACTCTCTCTTAAAAGCTCATCCACCCATGAAGCAAGATCAAATCAAAGAGGAGCCAATGAGCCTCTTTCACTAGGACTTTTCATAACTGTGCCTCTTCCTACTTTATTATTTTTTTAATGTTTGTTTATTTTTGAGAGAAAGTGAGTGGGGGAGGGGCAGAGAGCAAGGGAGACACAGAATCCCAATTGAGCAGGGCTTGAACTGTGAGATCATGACCTGAGCCAAAATCAAGACTCGGATGCTTACTCAACCACACTTAACCAACTGAGCCAGCCAGGCACCCCCTCTTCCCACTTTTTTTTTTGTTTGTTTTATTAAAAAAAATTTTTTTAATGTTTTTAAATTTATTTTTGAGAGACAGAGACAGTGAGAGCAGGGGAGGGTCAGAGAGAGACGGAGATACAGAATCTGAAGCAGGCTCCAGAGCCTGATGCGGGGCTTGAACCCATGAACCATGAGATCATGACCTGAGCTGAAGCCAGACGCTTAACTGACTGAGCCACCCAGGCGCCCCCACCTCTTCCCACTTTAAAAGTAAACTGGTTTTTTTTTTTTTTGAAGTTTAAGACCTGTGTAAAAAGTTTTATGCCCCTTGTGAACCTTATTTCCCACTGCCCATTCATCCCTTTGCTCAGGTAGTCTAACCTCTAACCTCAATGGTCTCATGAACACACCTTTTGTGTCTCTTCCAATGTTATGGATGTTATGCCCCTTGCTTGGGTTACCTCCTCCTCTGTCATCTCCATTTCTATGCGGCCTGTTATGCCCTGATCGGGACGCACAGCTTGCCTGCCATCTCTCGAATCCGCTAATCCTCAGTGTCCTCAACTCCCAAACCGCTGATCTTCCCAAACATTGCGTTCAGTGCCAGTTACAAACTCTCCTCCATGCTGGTTTGCAGACATGAGGAATTCCTTTTCCCTAACTGGAAGCCCCTATGAAAAGGGAGCCATCCTTCATGTGGCCCCACATTTCCTTTCTAGTGACAGTGTAGAGCCGGTGTTTAATCAAGATTTCTCGTTTAGTTGTATCTAGAATTACAACAGTAGAAATTACCCGACTGCACTGCGTTGTCTATCACATGTTCTACTAGATGTATCCGATTTTCACCAGCCCATTTTATGGTATCTAAACTAACATAACTATGTGCAAGTTGATGCGTAGGGCAGGATCCTTGAAAAGTCAGAGCAAAAACAGGTGCTTTGTTTGAACAGTTACTCTTGAAGGGCCAATTAGCTTTCAAGCTGAGATACTCTGGTTACTGCCTTCCCATTTTCTCACTAGAACATCTCCAAGCCAGAGCTGCGATGCTCAGACAGGGCGAAAATTACTTAGGATAAGAACCTCAAAAATTCCCCAAGAACAGCAGTTCTCTGTCGCTGCTCATCTGGCTCCTACCAGTAATCTCACCAGATCAGCAATTCTGCTGCTCCCGAGAATGATAACTATCATTTCCTTAGGCTGTTGAGCCAGCCTTTTCTCTCTTGGTATCTTTTGATGGGATGTTCTTCCCCTTCTCTAGCATTTAAGGAAAAGAAATAAATGTGAAGATGCCTTTGTTAGCAAGTAAAGTCAAATATACTTCGGGCAGAGGCAGCTTACTCTAGGGATCTGAGCGACAGAGTGTTAATGTAGCTCGATCCCTGTCAGCAGACCTGTCATAAGTCATTACCTTCTCTCCTGCTTATCCGCCAGGAGTGGGCCGCGGCAAGATCAAAGCAGACAGCAGCCAATCCACGTCCCCAACACCTCAAATGGGCCCTGTTTCGTAGAACAGTCCAGTGACAACTAAGACGGCCATCAGTGGGCCTACTCTGACTTAGAAAATAAGTTCAGAATCGTCATTTAAAATCCAGGGCTTATCCCCATATTGATGTCACTCTGAAGCCGCCTCGTGCTCAGACGAGTTTCTTAGCACCAAGCCAAGCTGGTAAACAAGTGTCACTAACTGTAATTACTTTCTCATCCAGCTGTCCCTCGTGACTCCTCTATCCACGTGGATAAAGCCTTCCAGCTTGCTCTTTTCAAACTGACCCCATAACCCAGATATAATAAATTCTTGAAAAGTTGCATCTAAATTAAAATCTGTTCCAAACACATTATGAGAGATGCTGGATTGTTGAAGAAAACATTTGTAATTGTAACTGATTGAAAAAACAAACTTTGAAATCATTAATAATTCTTAGAGGGCTGGTTGCGAAGATTTTCTACACACACACACACACACACACACACACACTCTCTTCATTTTTAGTCCCTCTGGGCACGCATGTATGCGCTCTCTCTCTCTCTCTCTCTCTCATTTCCCCCTTCTCTCCTTGCTTTGAGGAAAGCTACTTATAGATGTCTAGTTAAGGAGGAACTTTCTAAGAAAACCATCTCATGCAGAGATGAGACTGTAAAGATGTCTCTAAAAATTCAAGTTGACCAGGGCGCCTGGGTGGCTCAGTTGGCTAAGCATCCAGCTTCAGCTCAGGTCATGATCTCACGGTTTGTGGGTTCGAGCCCTGCATTGGGCTCTGTGCTGACAGCTAGCTCAGAACCTGGAGCCTGCTTCAGATTCTGTGTCTCCCTCTCTCTATGACCCTCCCCTGCTCGCACTGTCCCTCTCTGTCTCTCAAAAATAAATAAAAACATAGAAAAAAAAATTCAAAGGGACCATATTATGTGCCTACTATCCGCATATAAAATCACCTCTCGTTTGCTCACTCCAATCTTTTCGCCAATAGTTATGGGGATAAGTTCCTATCAATAAAGGCAGTACTTACAGATTAATCACAAGCATAAGATGGTCAATGTGCTGTTCCATGACACTATTTAAAGGAAACCGTTGGGTGAGTACTTTCAGAAATGGAACAAAGCAAATACATTCCCACTTAATTTATTTCTCTTTATGTGCTGCCCTTCGAAGTTATTAAAAGCCTGTGAACAACACCATGGTAAAGTCCTCAGGGAATGGCTGGGAACTCACTTCTGGGGCGGCTGAAGGATTAAAAGGACCGGGTTTGGCGATGCTGTGAAACAAACACAGCATAGAGTGTGTTAAGTGTAGAATCTCGATAGTGAGTGTGTGTGTGTGTGTGTGTGTGTGTGTGTGTGTGTGTGTATTGGGGGGGGGTGTTCCCCGAACAATTTTTTCAGCCTTTTTAGGATTTTAAAATATTCATGATAAACTGTGGAAAACCTACTGCCAGGTACTTACACGGGCTGTCTAATCACGGATACCACACTGTCGGTAAAAACAAGGAGAGCTTTTCATTTCCTAGGAAGCATTTTTGATTCCTGTAGGTGTCTTCTTAGCACCATTCCCTTTAATGTTAACAGATTTTTCTAAATGGAGTGATTAGGTGGGCGTGTGGATTGATAATATTAAGAACCAACGATTCCGCATGTAGAGCAGTTTACAGAGCCCTGCTGAATACCTAGGCCCATATGGACCTCTCAACAGTCTTAGGATATAGTTTGAGTTATCAGTCCCCTTCAACGGATGAGGGAAGGGAGGGGTGTCAGGGAAGACAAGTGGCTTGGCCTTATCTAAGGTCATTGACCTGGCAAGGAGATGAGATCCACATTTTAGGCACCTTTACCACAAGCCATGATAAAATTGACCTTAGTTACTTTCCCAGAAATCTTTGAAGCATTGCAAAAGAATTCCACAAAATAAAGTATATTAAATCAGCAAACAGAACTCACACTACAAAAAGAAAACCACAGGTAAGACAATTTGAAGACACCAATGAATGTTGTAAGATCCCATAAGTCCCCATTAGTAATGGAAGATTTAATTTGCTCAGCTGTCTCGGAAGTGAACATGTGAGTGTCGAAAGACCCAGTGATGATATAAACAACCAAAGAAGAGAATAAAGGTGTCTTCTACTCTATTGTCCTGCATAAAGCCTGATGCAGTCCCTAGTGGGTGATTTATTTGGGGCCCCTACTTGTCCTATAGAGACCAAACAATATTATTAGTGGATAAAATAAGAGTAAAATTCAAAGAAAATCCAAACTACAAACGATGGTAAGTTTGTATTTCTCTTGGTAAAGGTAAGATTCTTCAGTATCTTCAGTATCAGGATTGGACTCCAAGGCATTTTGGTTCTAAGGCTTATCTTGGCACACTGGGACAGTGAGCACCACCTCTCACACCATACCAGGGGTAAAAATCAACTGATCGGCTCTCTTTTCAACTTTGTGATTTTCATGATGACTTCTGCAGACCTTAAAAGAGTCTCATCTATTTACGCTGATAAAAGCTGAATGTATCATGGACCAGCGAGGAAGGGCAACACTTGGCAGCAATGCTAATACCGCTCAAAAGCAACATGGTTCATGTTAGCACAATTTGAGATGATGAAGATACTGCTTCTGGCTACACTTCATTGGGAAACCAGCAAGAGGTTACTGGCAGCGCCTTGGCTTTGGGCGTCAGCGTAATTATCTCAGAAATCACTATACACACAGCACAGCCGTGTCTGTCAACCTTCAATGAGACTTACTTGGAGTTCCAGCAATCACTCAGCCTACTGCAGACGCTCATTTGGAACCCCATTGACCCCAGAATCTAGACCGTCCTGGCCCTATTGCCTGAATAGTAATCCTGCTTCCTGCCAGAAGGTTTTCAAGGAAAATACAGCAAATTAAATACACCGCATTTGATATAACTTGCTTCCAATTATCAGCGATAGTGGGGGAATGCTGTTCAACGCCACACACAACCTCAGACTGTGATCTTACTTGAAAAATGGGGTCTTTGTAAATATAATTATAGTAAGGACTGTATTACAGTGGATCAGGGTGGGCCATAAATCTAATGAGACTGTCCTTTTAAGAGCCAGGAAAGGACTCACAGAGACACAGGGAAGAAGTCCATGTCAAGATGGAGGCAGATTTCTCAATTATGTTCCCCAAACCGAAGAAACCCTAGGACCATCAGGAGCTGAAAGAGGCAAGGGAGGGTCCTTCTCTAGAGCCTTTGGAGGGAATGTGGCCCCTGGCCCTCAGAATTGTGACTAATTATGTTTCTGTTGTTTTCAGCCACTCAAGTTTGCGGTAATTTGTTACGGTAGCCATAGGAAACAGATACACTAGCTTTGATGGTCATCAACACTGCATGCTGCTTCTGCTCCTGATAAACAATCAGTGGACAAACTCCAGGAAAAAAGAGAAAGGGGTCAAATAACATCACCTCTTGCAGTCACACTAGGATAGGGGGAGACAGGAAACAGAAGTTACTAGGTGGGTGCCAGTGTCCAAAGGACGAGAGCGGGTAAATACACATTGGTGAGGAGAAAAGATGCCGAGGGAAATCTAGACAGCCATCACCAGAAGTCTTGCCTGTAGAGGCAAGAGTGAGGAAGCAGCCAGGTGACAGGGCAGTCCATGCTGAAACTCACACATATGTGACATGGGGACGGAAGGAGACGTGTTGTACAAACACTACTCTACCTAATCATGAGAAATAATTCCTCTGTTCCTACGACAACTATTTCACTGTTCTTGTTTTCTACAGGAGGAAAGATAGGTACAGAGAAGTTGGCAGTTGGGTCCGGGCCCAAAGTTACCTGCTGAAATGGCTGGGATATAAATCCTTTTGTATCTGAGTGCAAGGCTTATGTACCGAGCTCGGCTCAAAGTAGCAAAGACAGCCTTCCTTCATAAGTCTGAATGAATTAAAGGAGGTCTCAACTGTAATTTTTAATGTACTCCTTCTCAGGGCCATAACTGAGTCTATGGAAAGATCCAGAGAAGTGGCCCTAATTCTGGCTGCATGCTGGGATCACTGAGCATTGTATAAAACACTGGCCTCACTCCTGATCAACCAAATTGAGTCTCTGGGATGGGATCTCCACGGCGGTACTGTTTACAGAAAGCTCCTGGGTGAGTCTTCTTGTTTTTATAATTTATTTTTCAAGACAGACACAGAGGGGGCGGGTGGGGAGGGGGACAGAAGATCTGAAGTGTGCTCTATGCTGACAGCAGAGAGCCCGAGGTGGGGCTCAAACTCACAAACCATGAGATGATGATCTGAGCCAAAATCCATTGCTCAACTGACTGAGCCCTCCAGGCCCCCTTCCTGGGTGATTCTAATGGGTACCGTTGCTGAGACCCACTGCTCTCTGCCCCACAGGTAGGGGTGGGAGGTGCAGGAAGGGTGTGGTGTTAGCGGCAACTCTAGCCACTTCACCTCTCAGAAGAACTCTGACAACTACCGGGGCAGCAAGGAGCATGAAACCATGCTCTAAGTGCTTCAAGCACGCCTCCATTCTTACTTGCACGGCTTCTGCTCGTTTCCCCCACTGATGTAGGAATTTGAGCTGAAACATTAGGAAAGCTGCTGCTGCTTCTCATTGCCCGACATGAGCCAGAAAACAGAGGCTGATCCTGTGTTCGGAAAGTACTTTGTGAAATTCAGCAACATGCTACACTAGGAAGCAGCTTCTGCTGCCTCTGCAAATGTTGTTTTTACCATTTCTGAGCCCATACGAAATGAAGTCAGATAGTGTTTTTTTAACGTGACAACTGTTGTTCTCTGCAGTTCTGAGAGCCCGCAGCGTTAGATCCCGTTTCCTGACCTCCAGCTGGGCACGGTGGTGTGATCTATCACGATGCTTCTAAAGCTTCCGTCTCTACCAACTTTACCGGGGGTGGGGGTGGAGGGCTGGTTAGAACAAGATTCCCGCAGGAACTTGCATTTCTCACCAGCTCCGGTGACGTCGACGGTTTGCGACCCCACACTGTGTTGCACTGGTACAAAGTCCCCAACTCCAGATGTGCTTGCAGATCACATCTGATACCGACTCAGGGGCTGATGTTCTTTCCCACAGTCACTCTCAGAGTCGCAAGGGTACATGGCATATTCCAAGGCGGGTGGGGGGTGGGAAGTATTTACTCGTACCTGTCTTCACATGGTTAGATGCCCATTCGGCAGTTTACCAGGTAAGCAGATAAAAATCCTGAGCATGAGCCTCCTAACCCTTTCTTAAAATTTGGATGGAGACACTAAAAAAGAAAAAAATGAAAACACATCCCCAAATCAATGACACAGTTGGAAACTGAGTGGGTGTTTCCTCGTGTCTAAGGGATGAAAACTCTGTAGACTCCTACAGAAGTATAAGGTAATGAAAGGCTATTCACTTCAGCAGACTGTTTCCATTAGCTCCATGCCCCAAACGCCAGAATGCTCATTTCTCTGGCTTAGGAGACATGAGGAATTGCTCCTAAGAGATTTCCTTCATTTGAATCAGCGTGCTTTGCCGTGCAACAGGTGGAAGCCATTTTGAAAACAAAAAAAGGAAAAAATGGATGGCAAGAGAGGAAGAGAGGAAGTAGACAGTAAGACCGCGAAGTGTATTCAATCCTGCGTTCACGTGGATGGCTTCGGAGGAATAAGAACCGCAACATTTTAATTTAAGCATTGTCGACAATCTTAAACCATGACCACGAATCTTGGGGAGAAAACATGCACAGGCATGCCTCTGTCCTAGGGAAGGCATCATTCATTCATTCGTTCATTCACTTGCAATCTCACTCAACCACTCATCCAATCATTAAATACTGAGTACCTCCGCTAGAGTAGACACTGTTCTAGGAGCTGAGGATTTAGGTGAGAACCCCTGTAAAAAATATTTAAGCTACTCCATCTATTGGAAAGCACCTTGGGCACCAAGGTAAGAGCTGATTGGTTCTGTGCTTCTACTTCTTATTCTCATAAAGGAGTAAGAAATTTAGGGCAGTGTGTCCCTAACTATGGTGAGAACACAGCCCGCCCCCCACAATCTATTGTAGATACTTTTATAAAATATAACAGTACTCAATTAATAAAAATTTTTTAACCACAAAGATATACAAACCACAAATCTCACTCATTTTTGTTATTAGTTTCGACAGGCAATGTCAAATTACTTCAAATGGAGGGAGGGCGTCTAAATGCTTCCTCTCCGATTCTGCACGTCATGAGTTTTATTTTGTGTGTGTGTGTGTTTTATTTATTTTTGAGAGAGAAAGAGACAGCATGAGCAGGGGAGAGTCAGAGAGAGAGGGAGACACATAATCTGAAGGTAGGCTCCAGGCTCTGAGCTGTTAGCATAGAGCCCAATGCTGGGCTCGAACTTACAAATCGTGAGATCATGACCTGAGCTGAAGCCAGGCACCCCAGTTATGAGTTTTAATGTGTTTTTCCTACTCGAGCTGAAAATTACGATGTATAATAAGCCAGCATCTTTAGTACATAGATCCTCTCTGTTGTATGTTTGTTTTCTTTTAAATTCAGTACACCAAAGCGTACTCAAGTCGCTCTGTGCTGTAGGGACCGACGCTGCAGGGACGTAAATACTGAATGGTTTTCTGAAGGAGAGGAAGCTCATGATATGGTCAGACAGAAACTAGATAAAGACAGGGTTTTGTACCTCTCTCTTTCTCATCTTCCCGCCCTGACTCTGCAATTATTTCCGACTCTCAAAACTCATCCAGTTGTGTCTATCCATCCCTCCATCTATCAATGCATGTATGCATTTGGTCAATAAATTATTTATCGAGCCCCTTCCTGCTGCCTGGTACCGTACTATGCCTTTGGAACTTATGTTCTTTTGGGAAAAGATGAAATAAACAAGTGGGAAAATCAATGAACTAATCATTATGGTAGTTGTGTTAAGATGGGAAAAAAAATCAAAGGATTAAAATAGTGACTGACTGAGGAGATCTATTCAGGATCTTGAGAAAAAAGAGAACTCGATGCAGATGATCGAATAAAGAAACAGTAATGAAGAGATGAATTACAGAGGTATGGGCAGTGCTGAAAGCAGCAGTGAGCGATGGTGAGGTGCCCAGAGTCTAATAATAGCAGAAAGTTTGGCATCAGGGGGCAAGGAGAAGACACGGTGTTCCCAGAGCCCGGTGAGAGCAGCAGCTATGGGACTAATGTCACCTGAAAGGACCTCTGGATATGATGGATGCACCCATGGCCAGATCAATGATCCAAAGAGGAGAGGAAGGAGATAAGAAACAACCCCAATCAGGGTGCCTAGGTGGCTCAGTCGGTTGAGCGTCCAACTTCAGTTCAGGTCATGATCTCACTCATGGGTTTGAGCCCCGCATTAGGCTCTGTGCTGAGAGCTCAGAGCCTGGAGCCTGTTTTGGATTCTGTGTCTCCCCTTCTCTCTCTGCTCCTCCCCTGCTCATGCTCTGTCTGTCTGTCTCTCTCTCTCAAAATAAATAAACTTAAAAAAAATGCTATTGTGCCCATCATTCTCTCAAATGAAGAAACACTAAGAGATACAATAACCATGTAGTTATTACACATACAATCTAAACTCATACTAATGTTCTTTTGGTTCTATATTTACCCCCAAGTCACTGGCTAAAATGGATATAAAATCAATGCCTGAAGCCTATAAATCCAAATATCTACTGACAAATTATTCGCAGTTGCCTAGAAACCATTTCTTTATATAGTCTATGTAAAATCTTCAGTATTAACAAGATCATCACTTGAATTAAATGATCTGACTTTTAAAAGTCAGTTTGCTGGGGGGTTCAAATTCACTGTGAGCTAGGCGAGCTCATAGTAGGCCCGCCTTGAAATGGTACGCAGTTTCCTGTTGGTGACTGAGGTCAGGCACAACAATTTCCTCCCCTTAAGTCCTGCACGCTCCTGACACGTTCGCCAGTGGAGAAGGAATTCCTCTGGAGGACACGTTCCAGGCACACAACGAGGAGCTGCCTGCATATTCATGAGATTCACCACCTTCCATATTCAAAGCCAACCGCTTTTTTCTTATAAAAGATCTTAAGGAATTTCCATTATCTCCATATTAGTTCCAAATTCCCCTAGCGCCTGTCTAATTTATTTCCTCCTGTTTTGTCTCTGATGAATACAGAAACAGATGGCGATTCTTCTTTTGTAATTTGTGTCTCTCGCCAAGTCGATGAAGACAGTGAGCGTGTTATTACCTGCAGGAGAGGCCGCTGTACGCCCATCACCTTCATCGTGTCCGCATTAGCGAGGATCTTCAAGGGGTCCGATGTCTTAGTGACGCCCTCGATCTCCTTGTCGATCTCTGCCAGGACCTGATTCAGGAAGATGCTTTTGATGTACATGGTGAGGAAGTCTCGAAGTGGACACTGTTTGGCCGGGCCAAGCCCCAGGGCGTGCTCGATCTCCTGAATAAATCTGGAAGAGAGCAGAAGAACACGGTTGTTAAATATATCAGAAAAATAGTTCTAGAAATATCACAAAGCACATATGGGTATTTCTAGGCTTTGGCATCTCTTTCTATGGAGAGATGAAGGGCAATTCCCAGAATTCCTAACGCGAACATGTCATTACTTTATTATTTGTGTCTATAAGAGCTGTTTTTGTTTTTCTAAGTTATTATTTCGCTAATTGACTAGAAACGGGACAAAACAGAAAATGTGACTTCTAAACTAAGGGGAAGAAAGGAGTGACACCAAAAACTATTTGTATTATGTCAAGAAGGAAATAAGAATGCAAAAAACAAAGGCTGGCATGATGAACAGAAAATAAATTACAATGCAAATTTAAAAGCACACCCCTAAATACTGCATATTTCTCATGGAGATCCTTATATGTGTAGATAGAAATTTTTCTTTTAAGGGAGATTTGCATTTCCCTGATGACTAGTGATGGTTGAGCATCTTTTCATGTGTCTGTTAGTTATCTGTATGCCTTCTTTGGGGACATATCTATTCAGGTCATCTACCCATTTAATAGGATTTTTTTGGGTGCTGAGTTACATAAGTTCTCTATATATTTTAGATACTAACCCTTTATCAGATATGTCATGTGCAAATATCTTCTCCCATTCAGTAGACTATCTTTTTGTTTTCTTGATGGTTTCCTTTGCTGTGCAAAAGCTTTTTATTTTGATATGATCCCAACAGTTTATTTTTGCTTTTGTTTACCTTGCCTCAGAAGACATATCTAGAAAAAAGTTGCTATGGCTGATGTCAGAGGAATTACTGTCTACGTTCTCTTGTAGGGTTTTTATGGTTTGGGGTCTCACATTTAGGTCTGTATTTTGAATTTATTTTTGTGTATGGTGTTAGAAAGTAGTCCAGTTTCATTCTTTTACATGAAGCCACAATGATAGTCACACCTGTGACATCACACCTGTCAGAATGGTTAAAATCAAGAAAAAAGAAACAAAACATATTGGTAAGGATGTGGAGAAAAAGGAACCCAGGGGCACTGCTGGTGGGAATGTAAATTGTACAGCCACTCTGGAAAACAGTATGGAGTTTCCTCACAAAATTTAAAAAACCCCCAAAAACCCATATGATCTAACAATCTCCCTACTGGGTATTTACCTGGGGAAAATGAAAGCACTGACTCAAAAAGATATATGTACTCCTATGTTTACTGCAGCATTATTTATAATAGCCAAGACATGGAAGCAACCTAAGCATCCATCAATAGATGAATGGATAAAGAAAATGTGATACACACACACACACACACCATGGGATGTTACACAGCCATTAAAAAAGGATGAGATCATGCTATTTGAGACAATATGCAAGGACCTAGAAGGTATTACATTAAGTGAAGCAAATCAGACTGAGAAAGACAAGTACCATATGATCCACTCATAAATGGAATCTAAAAAAGATGAATAAATAAACAAAAAGCAGAATCTGAACTATAAATACAGACAACAAATTGATGGTTGCTGGGGGTGGGATGGGGGCGGGTGGGCAAAATAAGTGAAGGGGACAAGGAGATACATGCCTCCAGGTATGGAATGAGTAAGTCACCGGGAATAAAAGCAGAGCATAAGGAATACAGTCAATGATACCATCACAGCGATGCAATGGGACAGACTCATGGTGAGCACAACATAGTGTATAAACTTGTCAACATCACTAAGCTGCACACCTGAAACTAACGTAACATTGTGTGTCAACACTCAAAGGGAAAAGAAGGTGGAGGGAGGGAGGAACAATGATATTCTTTTAATTCATGAAGATACGTAGGTTGGGAGGTTATGAAAGAGAACAGGAAGGGAGGCGTGGACAAAAGAGTACTTCAGCCTTATTGGTAATGATCTGCTTCCTTTATGAAAAACACTTAAAGCAAAGGGGCGCTGGATAGCCCAGTCAGTTGAGTGTCTGACTCTTGATTTTGGCTCAGGTCATGATCCCAAGACTATGGGACTGAGCCCCACGTTGGGCTCTGTGCTGAGTGTGGAGCCTGCTTAAGATTCTCCCTCCCCATCTGCCCCCTCCCCCACTTATTCTCTCTCTCTCTAAAATAAAAAAAAATATTTAAAAATACATAAAGCATAGAAAGAATGAGTATGCAGATACTTGTTAGGTTATTCTTTGTACCTGCTTTGCATGGTTTTGATATGCAAAAATTTAAGTTACTACCACCTCGTTAAATAACACCACTCCCCCGAAAACAAGGTTTATACTCCAATTACTACAGTTTATTAACTGTGAGTAATGGCATAAAATGAAAATTTTGCTGCTACCTCTTCAGTCCAGGAATCTCGATGTACATAATTGATGTTCACCATGATCAATGGGTCAATCATGTATGTCCCTTCTTTCAAAGTCTATCCGTGACATCTGCCACTCATGTTCAGGCAGCAAAGCACATAGTGGTATTGTTTCCCTGTCTCCTAGGAATAAACTCATGTGACATTTTATAAAAATGGATAATTAAATGAGGGAATTGGCCAAAAAAGATAGAAGTACAGGAAAAAAAAACCTAACAGTGATAACACTCAGAATGAAATTTGAATGAAATGTAACTGGACAGAAAAAATTGTTAGGACTGTTGACATTACCACCATCTGAGAAGCAAACACAGCCAGAGGGAAGGAGAATTTATTCACCTCACCAAGGGGAAAGTCTTTGTGGCAAAAGGGATGAAGGCATCCCAGGGGAAATGATGTGGCCCAAATTACATATGGTACAGGAGCTCTTGAAGATATTTCATGACACTGACAAGCAAAATATAAAATGCTGGCAGATCCAGACTTGAAGTAGGTGTGACATTTCACCAACACCTAGAAAAGGTGCTCACTGTGCAATGTGAAATATAAGGAGGAAAAGTGTTCAAATCACTCTGATAAGATTTCAACAAAGAAATAAACTACTTTATATATTAGCTTTCTTATGTTTTCTTTTCATTTTCGGACAAATTTATAACTGACAGCAAGGGATTTTTTCATGTTTTGGCAAAAACTTCCTCAAGTCGAGAAACGATTGTGATTTTCCCCAGGGACTAAGTTTGCTTTGCATGGCGATTTTTACAGTTCTACAATGTTATGCAAAGCAAGGACTGTGTTGTATTTTAAATTTTCTTCCAAAAAAATGCAGAAGGGAAATGAAGTGAAATCAAATCAAATGAAATAAAGAGAAAACCTGAATGATTAACTGGGAAGATATAGTTACAACTTGAATCATAGACGCGTCAGGGAAAATAAAACCCATCAAACAACTTAGTGCAAAAATGACCAAAGGACAGGAAAAGAGAGTTTACAATAAAAGGAATACAATGGTCACTAAACATAAGAAAAAATTCTTAACTTTGTTCCTAATGAAAAAAAGTGAGACGTAAACTAGACTGAGATGCCGTTTTTTATAACCTTGCATTGATCAAATCCCCCGTATTTGAAAACGCCCCCTTTTGGCGTTCTCCTGTATCACTGATGGGAATGAAAAATGGTGCAACTCTCATGAAGGACAAGTTGGAATCATCATTCAAAATTACAAATGTGCTTCCTTTTGACCCAGAAAACCCACTTCTGGGAAATTCTTCTGACAGCTATTTCTAAATATGATTACACAGATCAGTGTAGCATTGTTTTTACAGCAAAGGGAAAAAAATCCATCATTTAGGGATTAATCAAATAAACTGTGGTGTATCTTCATAACCTCAACCCCCAAATGTGGAAGCTTCTATGCACTAACATGAAAAGATCTCAAAGATAAATTGTTCAGTGACAAATGCAAGCTGCAGATCAATATGTATTTAGTAGTATTCATTACATCGACCTTCCTATAAGAATTATATAGGGGGATACTCACAAAAATCTAATAAAAGGAGTACCTGTAGGAATCAGGGGTGGGATGGGGTCTGCAAGAGAAGTAGGAGTAAGACTTTTCAATTACAACTTTTAATAATTGTTTGAGGTTTGTAAAGATCAAACTGGCTTTATTCAACAATTTATGAATCAGACAGCATCCCAGCAAGTAAACAGAGAAGAGCTCTCATAACCATTGGATTTTTAAAGATTGTGAATGTATTAGTTACTCAAATAAAATTAAATTAGAAAATTTAAAAAATTTACCTATATATACCAAAGGCTGTACTTCATAAATTGCTTTCTAATTAGGCCACATTTGAAGTTTGGTGGGGGTGCCTGGGTGGCTTAGTCGGTTAAGAGTCCAACTTTTGCTCAGGCCAAGATCTCAGGGTTTGTGGGTTCAAGCCCCACATTGGACTCTGTGCTGATAGCTCAGAGCCTGAAGCCTGCTTTGGATTCTGTGTCTCCCTCTTGCTGGCCCTCCCTCTTTTGCGCTTTGCCTCTCTCTCTTTCAAAAATAAATAAACATTTTAAAAAATCGAAGAAAAAAAGTTTGGTATAGAAATGTTCTTTAGGTTGAGCTGTTTGACCTCATAAAGGGTTTCCTTTACTTAACACATAAGTACATCATGGTTCGTCTTGCATATCACCAGTTTAACATGCCATTAAACTCTGGGTGTGTGTGTGTGGGGGGGGTGGGTGTGTGTGCACATGCGTGCAAGCGCACAGTGGTTGGGGGAAGTGAGAACGTACACATATAGATCATCACAGTGATGGAGTAACCCAAAGAATGTAGGGAAAAACAGAAATTGAAAAGTCATAAGAAACATCAATGAGGCTTCTTAATTGACTTTAAAAACACAGAAAGGGAAGCAAAAGCGTGGCTCTAAACAAGATGTAACACATCTTCAAGAAGGAAGGGAGGGGAAGACGGTGCGGAAGAATGAAGAAGTAAAGGTAGATAGTTAACCACAATTACAAACTCTCCAAATCCTACCCCCTGCCACACTGACTTCTTCTAACTCATCCACCCTGCAGAGAAACACCCATCCCCTACCCCCCCACCCCCCTCCACCAGCCCGGGCGGTCCTGCTGGCCCTGGTCTGCCTCTAAAACAAAACCACAGTCTTGAATTTGCTTATGAGTAACCACACCGTGTTGTTTTCTAATGTGGATTTCAATCATCAGTGTCCCTCTTTATTCTTTTCATTGGGACTTCGGACTTTTCTGAGAGGCACTTCCTACAATTTCAAAATCTTTACCATGTGTTAAAAAGGAATTTTTTGCTAGTGGGCAACTGGGTGGTTCAGTTGGTTAAGCATTCAATTCCTGTTTTCGGCTCAAGTCATGACCTCATGGTTCATGAGTTTGAGCTCCACGGTGGGCTCTGCACTGACGGTGTGGAGCCTGCTTCGGATTCTCTCTCTCCCTCTCTCTCTCTCTCTCTGCCCCTCTCCCCCTTTCTCTCTCAAAATAAATAAGTAAAACTTATAGTAAAAATTTTTTTTTTTACCAGTTAGCCTGCCTCTAAATAGTGACAGAAGGCTCTATATTATCCACATTTTCTTTTTTCCTAGTCCACTATTCGCTCTTGGTGTCTCCCAAACACAAAGCTACTCTGGGACACACTGATGGAGGGACAGGGCTCCCATCACCCGTAGCTGATGGAGTTCTTCCAACTACAAGTCACTCATTCCCCACAGCACACCTATCAGTCAACAAGGACACATTCAGGTTGCTGTTGTCACCTCTGCCTCAAGGGGACCCATTCGGCATGTATCTGAATCTGCTTTCAGAAGTGTGCAGGCCCTCACTGCATAGAAAGCATGAAACACGACACGTCAGGGGAGAGAAAAAACATGGCTGTCTGATCAGCCCGTTTTGACTCCTGTGAACAAGGGGAAGCGAGTACATGAGGGCAACGTGCCCTTCCCTGGGCAGGAACGACACGGAAAAGGAACTCTCTGAAGCACCAGGAGGGAACCAGACTCAGGACTCACTGGGGGAAGAGGAGTGGCCGTGGCAGAACGCTCACAGTAGGTATTCCTGAGGCTGAATTTTGAACGCACAGTCTTGGGCAGGTTACTCAGCCTCTCTTCATCTTTCTGCTATATTCTATAAACATGTGATAATGCATGGGGTCGTTTTGATGATTAAAGGAGGAAATCAAAGTCAAGCACTCGGCACAGAGCTTGGCACACAGCAACCGCTGAGTAAGTGGTAGCTACTATTTTTGTGATTACTACTGGGCACATGAACGCTGACGGGGTTGTGGAGGAAAGGGGTACATGCGGGATGGGCTGCTTTTCACCTGGCTCCTTCATTTTCCCAAGCTTGCCCGTAATTGGCAACATGGACCAGCAGATTAATACTTTGACTCTTTCAGGAACAGACTGATGTAGGAACACCAAAGCCCCACGTGGCCAGGGGTCGAGGGTAAATTGCTCACTTTTGTGTCCTCAGAGCTCAGTACTACTTCCACTCTGGCCAGCACATAGTAGGTTCTCAGGAAAGATTTGCCGAAGGGAGTGTGGAATAAAATTAGCAGGTTCCTGAACTTCAACCCACAGTTCCTGAAACGGAGGTGTGACCTCTCTGACAAATAATGCCCTTCTCTGAAGAATCTGGACTAGAGGCCCCAAGAAAATATTTGAAAAGGACAAAAAAGCATCCCATCTCTCCACCACCCCAACGTTAACAGTTGCCTCTTCCTGAAAGAATGTTCTCTGGTCCTTGACCACATTCTCAACATTGTTTTTTTCTCTGTATAATATGATTATTCACACAACTTTATATTCTTCTCCTGCAGAGTACTATAAACTCATTCCATCACACTAATGAACACAGCATTATTAAAGCAAAGATCTATTAGGGAATATTAATGCTGTCTCCCGGTTTTATTACAGATAATCCTACAGTGAATATCCTCGTTTGGCTTCTGCAGAATTATTCCCACAAGCTACTAGGAGTAGCTCCTCATGATTTTTCATGGGCGACTCTGTATTTCATCCCCCGCCCCCCGCCCCGCCCTGATTCCCCGCAAGGTACTGCATGTCCTTCTCCCTCGCAGGAAGTACTTTAAAACTGATCTGGTGAATGGGAAGACAGGAGAGAGAGTCAAGGGTGGGGAGGGAAATCATCAAAAGGCCCAGTTTTCCCAACAATGCTCCTAATCAGCTCTATGGAAGTAAGAGAGCGCTGAATTTTTTCACAGTGAAAAGAATCTCATTAGGAAAGAAAACACTTCACTTCAAAGTTGAGACGGAACACACAGACGGAACCTTGTCAAAAGGGTATTATCTAATCCGGCGGAGTGCTTTCACACTTGGGATTCCTATCCTGTAAACGAGGAGATGGCCCCAGGTATGGCAGTGTATATGGAAAGGAGGAGAATGAGACTCAGAGAAAAGGATCTACATAATGCTACATGCAGAGCATCTAATCACAGGATTTTGAGGTACCTTATTCAGATCAGCCTCCTAAACCTAAGGCTATAAAGGAGGATAAACCAAAAAACAAATGAAAGCAGGCAACAGATTCTCCTGGCATTTGAATGTCTAAAGCATAGATTATGTTTCCTAAATTCTAATATTGCTGTTTGTAAATATTTAACCAAAGGTTTTCTTTTTAGAATATCATCAGCCTCCTAAAATATGTACATATGCAGTACCTATATTTTAAGTTTGCTCTTTCCTGCAGCAAATGCGTGGCCTTTGGAATGCATACATGAGCACACACTCCCTATATTTGACCTGGCATTTTAAAAATTCTTATCTTGATTTGATTTCTATCCAGGGACATCATAAGCTAATTAAAATTTCATTCAAGTTTCCCAAGCTCCTTGGTTAACCGCAGCCTCCTTACCACAAATTCTGCTTCATTGTAAAGCTCTGTTTCTTCCACTTTCTCTCAGCCAAGAATTCCAGCTACTACTGAGCTGGAAATACCCTTGAACATGGAGGGCCTATTTTGGATGCTGCAATGGGAGCAATAGTTATTCATTTGAATAAAAGTAGTTACTCATAGGAAATATGTATTCCTAACATTCTCACCCTAATGAATTTTTAAAATTCTATGACCAACATTATCAGCAATGGGACAAGCTGATATGTACCTTCTAATAAGACAGAGAACAATATGGCATCACTTCTCTGATGTTCTTGCCAAAAATGCATAATGTGAACCCAGTCATGGGGAAACATGATTTTGCAAAACACAAAATCAAAGGGGCAGATTTCAGAAAATTGAAATTCATCTGTCTATTGGAGCACAAGAAATTCATTCATGTCTCTTCCATAAACAGTGTGTCAGTTTATTGCTAATTACATTTTTAATGTATACATTTGCATATACTCTGCATCATGCAATATACAATATGTTAGTTCTTTCTACTTTGAGATTTCCTAACTTTGATGTATATTATCACGCACATGTTTTGGTAGTTTAGGCAGCATAATGTACACAAAACATTTGTCTGAAAGCATTGAGGATTCCTCTCTTCACCTCATGCGCTGGAACCAGTAGACATGCGCAGAGGGGCTTAGCCTCTGACTACCTGCATTCTTCAGCTTCTCCGCCATCATCGGTTCCACTAACGTACCTTCCAATCTAGACTCTCTGCAGAGATGTACCATGCTCGCCTCCACCAAGAAGCTCTGAATCTCTTCTACTATAAAATAGCTTTAAAGAGGTTTTAAAAATTTGAACTCTCTTCTTCATCGTAGTCCAAGGTCTCTACGTGAAAAGTTGCATGATAGTCACAGGCCTGCAAAAGCTCTGCTTAAGTAGTCAAGCGTACTCAAAGGTAAGTCCCATGGCACCCTCCTCACTGAGCAGTGCCCTACTGTCACATTTAATACCTGTACATTTAATAATGCCGTATGACACGGCTATTTATAACTGCACACATTAAAAGCTTAGTTAACAACCGACAGCGATACACTGGTTTTTTCTTCGTTTGTTGTGTTTTAATTTAAATCCAAGATAGTTAACACATAGTATAATAATAATTTCAGGAATAAAATCTAACGATTCATCACTTACATATAACACCCAGAGCTCATCCAAACAAGTTCTCCTTAAGGCCTCTCACCCAGTTAGCCCATCCCCCCACCCAACACCCCTCCAACACCCCTCAGTTTGTTTTCTGTATTTAAGAGTCTCTTGTGCTTTGTCTCCCTCTCTGCTTTTATGTTATTTTTGCTTCCCTTTCCTTATGTTCACTTGTTTTGTTTCTTAAATTCCACATGTGAATGAATGGTATATTTGTCTTTTTCTGACTTATTTCGCTTAGCATAATACATTCTAGTTCCATGCACATTGCTGTAAATGGCAAAATTTCATTCTTTTTGATCGCTGAATAATATTTCAATGCATATATGTATGTATATGTACACACACACACACACACACACACCCCACATCTTCTACATCCATTCATCAGTCGATGGACATCTGGGCTCTTTCCATGTTTTGGCCATTGTCACAAAAACATTGAGGTACATGTGCCCCTTTGAATCAGCACTCCTGTATCCTTTGGATAAATACTTAGTAGTAGTGATGTACTGTTTGTGACAGAGATATGAATGAATGACTTGTGCTTTAAAAGCCAAAATTCTGAATTTCAATTTTTTGAAATCTGTACCTTTGATTTTGTGTTTTGTTTTTATGGCATGAATGCAAACAATAGCAGTAACAGTGACCCTATAGCATGAATGATACAGGCATTGCCAAGAGAAAACCAAATTACATTTCCCCCCAAATCCAGTAAGCAGAAATGATCTTCAGACACACAGAGAATGGAACATTGAGCATCTCTGCAGAAATATGGACCCATGGGAAATGATGTCAAGCAGCACTAATAACAGAGTCCTGAACACTGGTGACACTTTTCTGCACTTCACTCTAAGAGAAATAGTAGACTTTTATGAAGGCACAGTAGACTCAAAATCCCCACCATGCTTGATTTGTATATAAAAAAAAGGCAATCTATAACCCATCATAAAATCTATTCCCAGATATGAACCTATCCTTGCACAAAGAAACTGTAACCAGTTAGATGGAGTATTAAGGTAAATGGGCCTTTGCAATCAAACCCAAGTGAGGCCAGCCTAAAGGGCAGAAACAATTCAGTGTGCACCAAGCAGCTGCCAGCAAGCATGGCTCCGCTAAGACACGGTTCTTATGCACTCACGTATTCTCAGATTTGACATTTAAGGTGCAGAGCAAACTAAAACAACTTGGGCAAAACAAAAAAACAAAAAAACAAAAAAAAAAAGAAAGAAGGAAAGGAAGCCTCACAGGAATTGACTGGAGTTATTCAACTTACTTGGATTATCTGACTCAAAAAAAGATCATTTGGAAATGATTTACAAGGGACTCACTCAGAAACAGCAGCAACAGGCATATTTCAGACCATAAATCAGTGGAACATGAAAACCAAAGAAAAATCCATAAAGGTTAATGCACTTTGGAACGCATTTGCCTCTTAATTCATGGGACTAAGTCATGGGCACATCAGGAAGAGGCCCTCCCAACAGCCCGTAATTGTTCATGCTGAGTGTAACTACTCTCTGTGCCTTTTGTATATAAAGATTTTCTGGGTAAAAGTGCAAAATAAGCTCATCATCGCAGAGCCCAATCATGGCCTCAGCTCACACCCCTAGGAGCCCATTTGCTGAACTAATGAAATAAAAAGGGTTTTGGGTGCTCTTTTTTTGTAATGAGTAAAATTCATGCCTGGCACTAGAGGAAAAAAGAGGTAAAAACCATTAAGTAAAGGGAGAAAAGAATATTATCTACAAAATTTGAACTCCGCAGGCTTGTAAACAAATTTAACTTTAAAAAATCTTACCATGAGTTCACTGCAAGTGATTTGTGACTGCATTTAAGTGTTCCCTCCAGACTGAAAAGCACTTTAGGTAAAATGAAGTAAGCCTCTTTACAATGACAGCTGTTTAAATTTTTTAAGCACATAATTTGGAAAGTGAAGTAATTCAAACTATAACCCTTAATATCAAGCAATCTTCTTTTAATGAAAAAAATCCAGATAAATAAATTCATCAATAAGGGCTATTGATATGAAACTCGGAGACAAAATGATAATCCTGTTTTTCCAATAGGCCTGGAATTGTTTTCATCCTTTCCACTTATTTATAGTCAAAGTAGGCTCCGTAGCTCAGAGGTTAGAGCACTGGTCTTGTAGAGTCAAAGTAATAGTGATCTCCTTCGTATCTTTTCTGATTTTTGTTTTTTGTTTTTTTACAAAAGATAAGGCTGCCCGAATTTTTCAAGAAAAATAGCAACTGATTACAAAATGCCTATCGTATCACCTAGAAACTTACATGTTGTCTATTAAACATATTAATTATATTTTGGAGGTTCCATATCTGTTGGTTTCAGATATTCTAATGAGAGACATGGGAATCTGACAAATCTTCTACCTGTTGTCATCAGTAGGAGCTCTATTAATATTGCTTACATCCAGTCAGCTCTTACCATGTCCTGATTGAAGGGCTTTATGTGGATTCTTTTATGCAATTCTTACAATAACTCCATGCGGTCTGCACTGCTACTGCTATCTGCATTTTACATACAATGAAACTGAGTAAGTGAAAAAATAACAGTGCCATTCATAGCTGATAGTTACATTGTGCTTAGAACATGCCAGAACTGTTTTTACAAAACCGCCATGCTTTGCTTCACTTAGTCCTTGCCACACTATGAAGAGTACTTTGCTCATTGCTATTTGGAAGGCGGCTATGCTCACCACCGTACCACCAACGGTATGATTGCTATTTGGAAGAAGAAATGAAGGCACAGAAAGATCAAGCACTTTCCCAAGGTCCTACAGCTACTAAGTGACAGGGCCAAAATTCGAACTTGGGTGATGTGGCTCCAGACGCCATGCTGGACTTGACCACCACTCTGTACAAATCATTCCTCTAACACTGCCGCCTCCCGATGTTCACCCTTAACGTTAGGTCTCAGGAAGGGAGTTGGGGAGGAAAGGGCAATCAACAGAGGTCCATGTGAAAAGCCCTCGAATATGCTGATACAGTGGCAGCTTGCATGGGTTGAGAGGACCATAATGTCCCTAAATACAAATATTTGCGCATATATACCAAAGACTGAATTATTTTTCTTGAAATAGAAGAAGTCTTATCTCAAGCCCTGTTCTGATTTCGTTCCCCCTGGTCCAAGATCCTGATCTGTACTTTTAATCATCTGTTAGATATTTTCAACTGCATGTTCTTTTGACAATTCAAACTATCTCTAAAATGGAACTTTTCAGGGGTGTTTGGGTGGCTCAGTCAGTTAAGTGTCCTACTCTTGGTTTCTGTTCGGGTCATGATCTCATGGTTGATGCGTTCAAGCCCCATGTCAGACTCTGTGCTGACAGTGCGGAGCCTGCTTGGGATTGTCCCTCTCCCTGTCTCTCTCTGCCCCTCCCCTTCTCTCTCTCTCAAAAAATAAACTTAGGGGCACTTGGGTGCCTCAGTTGGTTAAGCCTCCAACTCGGCTCAGGTCATGATCTCACGGTTCATGGGTTCGAGCCCTGCTTCAGGCTCTGTGCTGACAGCTCAGAACCTGGAGCCTGCTTTGGATTCTGTGTCTCCCTCTCTCTCTGACCCTCCCCTGCTCGCGTTGTCTCTGTCTCTCAAAAATAAATAAATAAATAAGCTTGAAATTTAAAAAAAAATAAGTAAAATGGCAGTTTTCATGGCTGCCCTCCCATTATTTCCATTTTTTCCTTCTACATTCCCTATTTTGTACCATCCTCACTCCAGTTGCCCTTGCTCAAACTTAACCATCTTTTACTTCACTCTTATTTTCATCTTTGCTACTCACGCAAGCAGCTACATCTCTAGACATTGAGACATCCTCTTTATATCATCTCTTACGTTTACGCCTGTGTTCATTTCTTCATTTATGAGCAAGTATTTATGAGTGTCTGTCGTATGCCGTGTACTGGTCTAGGTGCTAAAGCTTCCACAGGGAAGGAATCGTGCCCCAGGGACTACCGCTGACATAGCTATGACAGGCATGGTGCCGCCTCAGTCTCTCGTGCTGGAGCCTGGAGAGACATTCCTCTGCTTCCATTTGCAATATCCAGCACCACAATTCAGGCTTTTATTGAATTAGATGATGGAGACGGATGGACAGAACATAATATAAGGCAATTTCTTTCCCAGACCTTCCTAAAACAATTTCCCAACTGACGTTTCCATTTTTAGTCCCTTCTTCCTCCAACGTATCTAACACGGAGCTGTTACTTTAGCCTCGTGAAGGCACAGAATATTTACCTATTTCCAGCTTCATCAGGGTGCCCTCCACGTCTTTGCACATGATGGTCCATCTGCTAAAATAGTCCCCTCCATACTTTTATCTCCAACAAGCCCTTGCCCTACTACCACCAGCTCAAAGAAACTTCTTCCAGGAGGCTTTGCCCATTGAGTCTTGGTTACTTTGGCCCCACGGTACCATAAATCCACAGAATTTTCTCGTTGAGTTGTCTGTATTCCCTGCTAGTTTCTAACATCTTGAGGAGAGGGAATGTGTCTTGGTTACTGTAGTCAGTGCTTGGTACCTAGCAGGAATCAAGCCATGAGTCTAATATATTTTCACTTCTACTCACCAGCAATCTTTGCCTTCTGGATATTCTCAGCATCAAAAAAAAAAAAAAATCCCCACACCTTTTCATGTGGTCTACTTCTGATCCATCCATTTTCTATATTGTGGTATGTAAGTAAGCTAAGGTGGAGCCTTGAGAAGCTGTCATTCTCTCTACACCCTTCCTTCAAGGACCAATTCCAAGCTCACTCACTCATGAAGCTTTCCCTGGTCTCTTTATTATTTTTTCTAAAGTACTGGCTATGCCCAATGTGGGGCTTGGTCCTGAAATCAAGAGTCACATGCTCTACTGACTGAGCCAGCCAGGGCCCCCTCCTGATCTCTTTCAACTACTTTATTAATTTGAAATACTTTACTTCTTTACATAGTATTAGTCACTTTCTATTTATTTTCTCTCTCCTATTAGAATTAAGCTCCTTCAGAGTAGCAACTGTCCTTGGTACATCTTTGAACATGCTTGAAGCATGTAACACTATGTTAAGTACAGTGGACCCGGTTCAGGGTTTAAGAAATGGTAATATTATGTTTCTATCACAACTTACCTGGGCTTGCCTTGAAAAATCAGTGCTTTTTGAAAGAACTACAATGCATAAATGAGTATAAGGCTATGTTTGGGGGGAATAAATATGACTGGCCCAAAAAGGGTAAGGGGGGAAAAAAAAGGAAAGCAAAAAAACCAGAGATACGTGAAAGAAAAATGAGAAAGTTGTGAGCTTAAATGATGCATGCATTATGCTAAATTATCATTTTTTAACGGCATTTTAAGGCAAACTATCAGCAAATCAAAGGCTGCTTGTACTCCTGGTAACATGAAATTTAGTGAAGACTGCTTGGACATCAATGACAGAAGTTAAAGACTAAAAGTATTTTTCTTTCATGTGTCAAAAACATGATTTGTGAGCCTGCTGGGTAAAATTACACTCTGTGTTTGCCAGGAGACAGGCTGGCCACTTGGTTCTCTCCTTCACTTTTCCTGAAAAGGATGGATTTCATTACATTTAATAAATGAATGCTTTGGAAAACTCAGTTTGAATTATCTCTAATGAGCCTATTTGGCAGCTAAGCATGTTCCTGAACTTAGCTTATGATGATTTCTTATCCAGCTCTTACGTTTATTATTACTTGATTAACTGCCACCCTCAATGCTAAGTGCTCTAAGAAAAAGTACCTGGAAAACAGTGAATGATCCCCTAGTCAACGATTAGGATACGAACAAATCACAGACATCTCCTGTCCCCTAAACTTTTCTACTTTTATCTCCTTTATTCACATGCTTGATCATTCCAAATAAGTCATGACGGTCTTCTCATTTCACTGTCACTTCCCCCCACTGTGTCCACACTGTCCCAAATCAGGATCTATAAATGATCTTGCAACGATACTCATAAAGTGATTTTCCATAATGGCTCAAAGTTCTCAAACTTACCTCCTGCAGAACTCTTTCCTATTTGGGAGAGGCTATCTGCTCTCTAGAGTTCCCTTTGGGCCATCTATTGTCATGTCACGCCCTCAAGGGGGTTTCAAAATCACAAAATGGATTCGTGGAACTGCAACTTACTACTGATCACTTTTAAGCCAGCTTGGCTGCCATTCTGTTACTGCCCCACTTTCCTTCCAGAAGCTTCAGAGTCCTTTCCTTCTTTATCGTTAATTTCATAAATAGGTCCACCTAACAGATAGGACTTAAAGACTTTATAATTCCTTCCATTCTGTTTTATTCAAGCTTTTATATTCTATGGAAGGCTAAATCAGTGTTAAAAATTCTGCAACACATCTGAGCAATAGAAAACTACAATTACATTTGTACATGGAATAATGTTGTATAATAGCCTCCTGTCTAGCTGAATGCTTGTAGGTGAATATCAATCATACAGGCCTTAAGATGGTGGCATACTCAACATTTCCAAAGAAAACTAGACCTTCTTGAGCAATTTCAATTACAGTATAACTGATATTCCTCTGGCTCATGTTGAGGACAAATACTGAAGCTAAAACTGTCTACCAGTCAGGCTCTGCAATCAGGTTACACTCTGCTCAGTGAGTTTACACTCTTGGGCCGGCCGTTGCGACTAACTACAGTGACAATGCGAGAGAGAGAAAAAGCTTACAGAGGTACTCCAAACACAAAAAAAGAAAAATCCAATGTAATCCTGGTTTCATCTAAGTGTTTCCTATTTTCAAAGTGATGGAAACAAGTGTAAAGAATATACATTTTATCATCGCACAGATACGAAGTACATCTTCATGGAAAAAACTATTTCAGAAAATGACTTGGTCTCATATGAAACTTGTGAAAAAAATTTCTAGCTCATCAGACTGATAGCCAGTTCCTTTGGGCAGTTTATTTTCAATATGGTAGTATACATAAAATTGCCCATTTTTATGAGGTTAGCAAATAAAAAATATGGCCACAGCCATGATAGCCACAAACATGAGAGTTAGTTCTGCATTTAGCATCTATATAATCAGGCTGTTACTGTGTACTTTCATACTTATCAATATCTTTAAGTGTTTTTATGTCATTTTCCCCACATGTGTATTTTGTTTCATCAGCTACATACATAACAAGCTCCTCTTAGACAGGAGGTATTCGTTGTCTTTTCTTTGCTCTTTTAAAAATGTTCTTTTCAATGTTTACTTATTTTTGAGAGACAGGGAAAGAGCACAAGTGGAAGAAAGGCAGAGAGAGAGAAGGAGACACAGAAAAGCAGGCTCCAAGCTCTGAGGTGTCAGCACAGAGACCAACAGATCTCTCAAGTACTGAGAGATGAAGACGTGAGCTGAAGTCGGATGCTTAAGTGACTGAGCCACCCAGGCCCCAAATTTTCAATACTTTTAAAAAGTATATAGCAGGATACCTTTTAATCTTTGTTTTTGACAAACATTTGGCAGTAATCATTCATGCAAGTTCCCAGAGACAATCTGAAATACAATGGTAAGCCTCCCAAACACTTAACTAATGAATTAATTCAACTAACATTCTCTGACCATGTATGAGCCATGCCCTACAAGCTGGGGATGCCAAGTCTTAGAAGTCAAGAGGAAAGAAATCATCCCTCATATCCATCTATAGCACATGTTAGCACTTACAAAGGACTTTCACATCCTTGAACCTCTTTCTGCTTTGGGGGCTGTTTTGATAGTGACGATTATTTCCATTTTACAAATGAATAAACTGCAATTCAGACAAGCTAAGTAATTTGCTGTAGGTCACACTGCCATCAAGCTTAAAGACTGGGTCTTGAACTTATATCTGGCTCCGAATTACTTCCCCATTCTTTTTTCTACACCATATCCAAAAACGGCAGAGTCTATATGCATGGAAATTCAGAAGAAAGTAAAATAAGTGGTCACAGATTTAATGATCATAGAAAATTTCCCAATGTATTCATTTCCAAAGATGGAAAGGCATATTTTTCATAATTTAGTTTTAGATATTTTGGTCGTTTAAAAAAACACTGGCAAAGTCAAATGCATTGGACTTTGCTGGAAAAATGAGTGGGCAAAATACATGCATAAAGAGTGACATGACAGCCTCTACCTACTGGTGTGGCCGCTTCTACCAGAAGGGTCACAGAATGTGTTACAACACGACACAGATGCCTTACACAGGCCCACACTGCTGGGAGAGATTTGGAATTGTTGAAGACTCAATCACAATGTTAGGCCAGGCACAACATCTGCATCTTTTGCTTCTTCGTTCAACATTCTATTCTTCAATGACGAAAGTGAAAGAGTAATTAGACTATGTGGGTTTCTCTCTAACCTGGTTGGCCATTTCTTCTAACAGCACAATTACCCTGCTAATGAGATTACATTTGGTTTAACTAGAGGATTATTTCACAGCAGAGCCCTGCTGACTCCAGTTCCCAGGGGCCCCATTGTCCTATAGAGGCACCCACCTAACATCCGTTTGTCTTAATGAAAGCCAGACGTAAAAATCGGGTCTGCGCAGTTGTGGAAAAACACAAAGGCTTTTGTTTATATTGGAAAAGAGCCTCATTTAGTCTATCTGAATCTTCCCAATACCCAGTGAAATATTTATTAATGAGTATCAGCACAGCAAGCCAGAAAGTCTTATTTGCATTAATTTAAACCATAAATAATTGAAGGTAGATTTCATTCCTTAAGTCATGGGTTCAGAAAAAAATCCTCAGTTGGATGCTGAATAAAAAGAGACTATTAGCAAAGTGGAATGTATTAAAAGTTGAGGGTGGTAGATGTTTTACCTACTCTTGGACTACGTGGATCATTTCTCAATATATAATTCATTATCGTACTTTGGGTCACTTCAGTAGAGGTGACAGCATGGGACCGTAATTTTTTTTCTAATTTCTGTGAGTCAGGACTATAGGGAATATCTGTTCTATTCCTCAGGTTGGATCAAAAATTGGTTGAGTAGATCTGGCCAACCATGCATTCACTCACCCACCAAACATTCAGGTGCTAACTGTACATGAGGCACCAGGAGATGACAAAAATAAGAAATAGATAAACCATAGTACTTGCTCTTAAGAGAACTCAGGCAAAGCTGAACCCAAACTACAATCCACACCCTATCGGTGGTCATGAAATAAAATAAAAAAGTTGCAATCGGCACTGAGAGACAGGGATATGGAGGGGGACTAAACAGGAAATAAAATATCGGATGTGTTACATATATTAGTGGCAAATATTGACTTATGTCATCTTTATTATCTATAGTATGTGTGTGTATGTGTGCATGCGCACACATATGTATATGTATCTGGGTGATGTTTTAACATACACATATAGGAGTGTACTGGACCCTGGTACCAAATATAATTTTTACTGTGAAAAAATGTATGAAAGCAACTGATCCAGAGAGAAAATAATTAAACTCTAAACAAGCTGACAGCACTAATGATATAGACCACTTTATAATTTGTTTGCATACGTTGTCCTCCTAGATGACTTCAATTCTTTGAGGGTAGGATATAGGTCAGCTTCATCAGTGCATCCCCTCCGTGCCTAGCATAGTGAACCAGCAGAACGCAAGCCACCTGCATAAAGTGGTGAGTTAAGACGACTTTGAAAATGGCCATGATGTAAATCAGCTACCTTAGGGCTGTGTTTAGTGGAGCATATGTAAAGAAAGTATATAGTCATTTGCTGTTGACCAATGTTTATGGTCATTTTATATATTCATCTTCTCTATGATAGTTGGAGTTAACTTCACCTGTGCAAGCTCTAATCAATTCACAATTCAAAGCCTCTGCTTTTAGGAAGTATTTAGAAATTACCAACAATATTGTTGTGAAGATAAGTTCTGCCTCTTATTAGCTGGACATATACTGGAGGAGCAGGGAGGGAAGTAGGCCTGGTCTGTTCACTGACGTCACTTTCATATTCGTTACCCAGTTTAATGCCACTAGCAACTACAGGTCTACATGGAGACTGTAGCTGGAAAAGTCATGTGTTCGACTGTAAGTATAATTTTTGAGAGGGAGGCAAGAATATAGGATGGATGGATGAAAACGTGTTTTGCAAAAAGCTATATAGCTAGCTGATTTGCTAATGTCTTGGTATTTAATCAGTTTCGTTGGATGCGCATTATTCCCTTTAAATCACTTTACTGAGATCAAATAAGGTGAAAAGGCAACAAAATCATCTCCAAACAAGATCCATCTCTGTGACTGGCCTACAGTTCGGGTCTATAATCTCTTCTCCTGGATTATGGTACTGCTTCTGGACTGATCTTTCCCATCTCCACCTGACATCTTACTACTGGATGAATCTACATCAAAACTCTCTTTTGTAGTGATATTCTATTTCTCAGAAACCTTCAACAGCTCCCACTTTCATCACATGAATTGAAAATTCCCTCTGTTATGGACTGGCCCCATTACTCTCTCCCTTCTCTGCAGGATACTCATTTGCTTCTTATTTCACAAGAATCCAATATTATTCCTTTCCTGGACCTTTCAGTGAGGTTGTTTCACTCTTTCAGAACACTCATTTTCAGTGAAGTTTCAGAATGCCCATATTTCATATATATATATGAAATCAGTAATTCACAGGCTGGGGGTCGGGGACAACAAGTACCAGGGCCTGCGGCCTGTCATTCTATGGGATGAGAATGTGTCCACAATAAACAGGACAGGGGGCAAGACACAGACCAAGTCCCTCAGTCAGACTCGCCTCCTGGTGACTCCTTTTGTGGTGTCAGCATCTAACCACTCTGAGCTATGCAATCTAGTACTTTAAAATATACATTTTAACACAATATAATGCCTAGGATTCACAGGGTGAATACTTCTTTTGAAACGTAACCAAAGAAGGAATGAAATTGGGAAGGAAATGTAGCAGCACTGTATCTACATTGCTGAGAGACAGCAGTTCATCCCTAACTTGCTAAGTGATTTTCGTAAGTAATCATGATGATACCCAATTTTCACCTTAGGTCCAGGAGTAGATTCGAACACCCACATACGATTGGATCTCTACAATACAGTCAACGGAAACTCTACCTGTCTTTTAAAGGCTCAGCTTCAGGCCTCGTCTCCAGCCCACGTTAATCCCCCTCCCTTCCCTCGCTTTCATAGTCCAAGGAACACAACTGCGTGTTTATACCTCGTCTTTCATTGTCCACTGTTATTTCTGATGTAATTATCTCTTCCCAAATATATTTTCATTTCTCTGAATATAGAGACTGTGCTTTTATTAGGTTTTTAGAAAATATTTCTCATGGTTTTAAACACAATGCTCCATTCAAATATGAGGAACTACACGACATGATCTTTCAGACAACACGGTATACAGAAGAGAACACAGGATCGGGGCTTAGAAAGTCCTGGTTTGGAATCTCTGCTGTGCTCAGATACTTAACTAAAGGACTTGGCTAACCAAGCCCCTCAACCCCAGGTCCCTAATCTACAAAACAGGGGAATAATACCTCCTGTGAAGGGTTACTGTGAGGTTGGCAGTGATTTATGTCCTGCACTAATGCCTGACATTCACCTAATATACATATAACCAAAGTACTTGAAATATAGTAGCACTCATTATATAGTAGAAATACTCCTATCAGTTCGTAAGTTCATTTTTTTGTAAACGTGCCAACCAAATGAGAGTATCTGTATCATAAATGTTCTGTCACAGCCCAGTCTCTCTAAATAGGAAATCCTTTGAAAATTTTAATGACTTCAAGTTTACAAGAAAGGAGATCTCTAGAGCTCACTTGGAGCTTACTAGCAATATTTTATGTCTATATGTCGTTGAGAATTTACAACACCCTTTCATACATGTTTTTGGTCCTTCCTAACTTGCAAACAAGAAATGCTGGGGTCCTTTATCAGGCAAAGGAACCTGGCAGCACCTAGTGTGTCGGTGGTGTCATGGGTGTCTCTGAATGTGCTGGCCCCTCTGCCTGGGCTGCTCTCTCTCCACTCATACAACTGGCCTGCTCACTTCTGCCAGGTCTCTGCACACAGTTATCCACCTTCTGGAGATGTTCAAGGAAGGTCTGGCATCTAAATAGCTCTCTGATCCTGATCTCCTCTAGCTGCCTCTTTTTCTTTGTAGAACTTGCCATAATCTGATACCATATTCACTTGCTTATGTGCTCATTTTCCATTTGCCTCACTGGAATGTAAGCCCCACGAGGGCCGGGACTTAGGTCAGTTCATCGCTGTACACCTAGAACCTAGGAAAGTACATAACACATGGCAGGTGCCCAAGAGATACTTGGTGGGTGAATAAACATAAGCTTGCGGATTCCCGTCTACTTGTCTCCGTGATCTCCGAAGACTAGAAATTCCAGGACGTTACAATTTTCACTAAACCAATTAGCAATGAATGGAGGCAATGTCTGTTTTTACTACCTCAACCCCAACAGATCCATTCCCGACAGTTGTTCTGAGAAGAATAAAGCTCCAGAGCCTGGTCTTGCTCCCAAATGGTCATATTTAACCCAATCAACGTGCCCCCCCGACCTCCAGGGATGCCAGGCAGTAAAACTGGAGTCCGTGAAAGCAAATGATGTGCTTGAGCAACGTAGCCCTAGACCTTGTCCCTGTTCTTTGATGCCTCATTAAGACTATCGTTTGATGTTCACACCTGAAAAGTAAGAAACAAGTACGAGTCTAATGACACTACTTGGGCAGAATAGCTTATATTTTTTTTGTTGAATTATAACCAGTAGCACATTCTTGCATGTTCAAATCCTGCAGCTCTCAATCTGGCCCCCTATAAAAAGTAACATATGCTCACAATAAATCTTTAAAATGGCTCTATTAATAGAGTGGCTGTGGTGACAGTTTTATAAATGGGCCCCATCTTTATGCAAACTGTGTTTTATTAGATTGCATTATAATGATTTGTAATAAGAATACAGAGATGGATTCTGAGAGAAGAAACTCCACAAACGTTCGCAAGCCGGTCAGGGGTTTCAAAGCCCATGAATTCTGTGTGGCAGACTGTGCATTCTGGGAACACCAGACATCAGATTAGTTTTGCTACAGTTGTATGCTTCTCCGCCTGCTTTTTCCAATCAGATAATAACAGTCTAATAACTGGCTTTGTGTCTGTCAATCCAATTACTTCCTATTTGGGATGTGCTGACACTCCATTAAATCGGCAGACAGATGGCAGGGTCTTTCATTACCCTCCAACTGAATAATTAGCTTCCTGGGCACATAACTAGGGAAGGAGCCTATCTATAAAGACAGGTGTCTTCCAAATAGTACCAAAGACACAGATCACTAAAAATAGTCTTGTTAGCCTAATGTTATGTTGATGCCACGCCTGTAATCGCCAAAGTCATGTAGTTATCCTCTAGTCTACTGAGAAGCGGTCTCGATCTGGAGGAGTGGCCGCTGGCCACTATAGCCCTCACTGCCTAAGTCTGACTGGTATTGCCCCTTCAGGAAAAATATCCCCGCAGTCTGGGATGAGAATGGTGTCATCTTGGGAGAGTCAGAACGGTTCTTTCATCTGACCTGATCCCGCAAAGAAATTAAAGGAGCACATCACTCATTAAGATAAATTGCCTACAGAGAAACTTAAGTAGAATTTAACCAGAAACTTACCAGAGGAGGACTAGATGCTGAGAGTAAATGAAAATGCAATCATAAGCATTTTAATGAAGTTATCTTATAATTATAAATCTTCCTAGGATGCATACAGTACAGTTAAAGAATTTAAAAGAAGGCCCCATCATGTGTTTCCCTTATTTCTGACTCCACCTACCATAATGATGAGCATTCGACAGGTGTTCCATCAACTCTCTGTTGAATCAATTTAAAAATGCTTTCTAGGAGTTATTACTAACCATGATGCTGATTGTTAAAGGGAAAAACTGTGACATAGTCGGTGAAACTAGTGTCCCCAGATATAATGAGACTTTACTTCTAAGAACCTACATGGTCGACAGAGATTCTTTTCTATTTCTCTGCCCAATTTGAGTAGCTTTGTCACAGATGTCTCAATATCAAGATTCAATTCTAATAAGACATGTGACGTTTCATGTTTTCAATGCACTAGAATCTCAGGGATGAAAAAGGTTAATAAATATGGAGACAGCACAGTGCCATGAAAAGAATACGGCTCGAGAATAGACAGACCTAGATTCCAAGCTGGCCATTCCTGGGCCTCGGCTGACTTACTAGATGGACTTGACACGTCCTTTGGTTACAGTCCTTACATTTCAAGAATCACTATGGGATGCTGGCATGATCTGGTCCAATTTATCAGCTTCCCTCATTGCTAAGAGTAATTCCCACAGAGACCTGGAGTATCACTGCTAGCACATTATGAATATTCATTTTCAAAGGCCACAAAGACTAATACACTCCCAGCTGTAGGGAACAGAGGGTCAATCTACTAAAACAGCACTAAAAGCAAGGAGACATCAGTGTGTTGAAGCATTAAAGCAGATAACTTTATAGCCCTTTAATGAGGATTATGGTTTTTCATGGCTGTGGTTAAAGGAAAGGAAAAAAAACAGGTCCATTAACCACTGTTCTCCCTTTTTCTAAGTGTTTCCATTCCTCATTTATTGAGGGTACTAGGTATAGTCAACAATAGTTCTATACCAATTTGGTTGTGTAAAACCTGATTCTTTGACCACAGTCTCTTTGATTCAACATTTATGAAAGCGCTCACCGCGAGGACTCTCCTTGAAAACCAGAGCAATTAACTGGGCGATGTTGTCAATGGAGCCAAGGAATGGCATTACTGAGGAAGAACAAGTGATCAGTGGCAGTTGTCTGTGACACACTGAGGCTGTTATCAACAGCCTGGATGGCTTCCAAGGAAACTAATATAATAATGGAAGGAACACTTGGGCTAAAAGAATTGAAACCTGAATGAGCTGAAATGAAGGGTAATGACTCTCAGGTGCTACCAAAAGAGATGAAAGAGCCTGGTTACTGAAGTTCAAAGTCAGGAAGAAGTTGATTAAATTTTGAGATTTTACAAACACTGAAAATTAAGTAAGAATTCCAAAGCAGAAGAGGTAGGCTCCACTAAGGAGGCCAAGGAGGATGAATGCCATTAGTTAAGATGACAAGGGGCCAGGCTGCCAGTGGCTTTCTGAAGTAATTCACCATTGAAGATGGGAGAGAAACACATAGTCCATGGCACTTCGGGACAGCAAAGATGAAAATACCACCCTAATTACTGAAGTCACCTGAATGCACATATGAATGCATATGATAAAGTATCTTTAAAGAGTTATTTTTCAAAGTAGGAGTCAACAACATTAGAAGCCTCATGAACAAGGAAAAGTCCTTTGCAGATCAGAATTGGAAAAGATGGAGTCAAACTTTCACTTTTCGCAGATGACATGATACTCTACGTGGAAAACCCAACAGACTCCACCAGAAGCCTACAGAACTGATCCATGAATTCAGCAAAGTCACTGGGCACAAAATCAATGTACAGAAATCGGGTGCATTTTTATACACCAATAATGAAGCAAAAGAAAGAGAAATCAAGAAACTGATCCCATTCACAATTGCACGAAAACTCATAAAATACCTAGGAATAAACCTAGCCAAAGATGTAAAAGATTTGTATGATGAAAACTGTAGAAAACTTATGAAGGAAATTGAAGAAGACACAAAGAAATGGGAAAGCATTCCAGGCTCACAGATTGGAAGAATAAACATCGTTAAAATGTCATTATTACCCAAAGCAATCTACACATTCAATGCAATCCCAATCAAAACTGTGCCAGCATTCTTCTCAAAACTAGAACAAACAATCTTAAAATTTGTATGGAACCACAAAAGACCCTGAATAGCCAAAGTAATATTTAAGAAGAAGACCAAAATAGGAGGTATCACAATCCTAGACTTTAGCCTCTACTACAAAGCTGTCATCATCAAGACAGTATGGTATTGGCACAAAAACAGACACATAGACCAATGGAATAGAATAGAGAACCCACAGCTGGACCCACAAATGTGTGGCCAATTAATCTTTGGCAAAGCAGTAAAGAGTATCCAGTGGAAAAAAGACAGCCTCTTTAATAGATTGTGCTGGGAGAACTGGACAGCAACATGCAGAAGAATGAAACTAGACAACTTTCTTACACCATACACAAAAATAATCTCAAAATGGATGAAGGATCTGAATGTGAGACAGGAAACCATCAAAACCCTAGAGGAGAAAGCAGGAAACAACCTCCTCGACCACAACTGCAGCAATTTCCTACTCGACACATCCCCAAAGACAAGGGAATCAAGAGCAAAAATGAATTATTGGGACCTCATCAGGATAAAAAGCTTCTGCACTGCAAAGGAAACAATCAATAAAATTAATAGGCAACTGATGGAATGGGAAAAGATCGTTGCTAATGGCATACTGGATAAAGGGCTAGTATCCAAAATCTATAAGGAACTCACCAAACTCCACACCGAAAAAACAAATAATCCAGTGAAGAAATGGGCAGAAGACACGAATAGACACTTCTCCCAAGAGGACATTCACATGGCCAACAGACACATGAAACGATGCTCAGCATCACTCATCATCAGGGAAACACAAATCAAAACCACACTGAGATACCATCTCACACTGGTCAGAGTGGCTAAAATGAACAAATCAGGAGACCATAGATGCTGGTGAGGATGTGGAGAAAAAGGTACCCTCCTAAACTGTTGGTGGGAATGCAAACTGGTGCAGCCGCTCTGAAAAACAGTGTGGAGGTTCCTCAAAAAATTAACAATAGAACTCCCCTATGATCCAGCATTAGCACTGCTAGGGATTTACCCAAGAGATACAGGAATGCCAATGCATAGAGGCACACGTACCCCAATGTTCATAGCAGCAGTGTCAAAAATAGTCAAATCATGGAAAGAGCCTAAATGTCCATCAACTGATGAATGGATCAAGAAGATGTGGTTTGTATATACAATGGAGTACTACATGGCAATGAAAAGAATGAAATATGGCCATTTGTAGCAATGTGGATAGAACTCCAGGGTGTCATGCTAGGTGAAATAAGTCAGGCAGAGAAGGACAGATACCATATGTTTTCACTTAACAGAGGACCATAGGGGAGAGGAAGGGGAAAAAATAGTTGGGGAGAGGAAGGGAGGTAAACCATGAGAGACTCTTCAATACCGAGAATGAACTGAGGACTGATGGGGGAGGGGGACAGGGGAAAGGGGTGATGGTCATGGAGGGGGGCACTTGTCAGGATGAGCCCTGGGTGTTACATGGAAACCAACTTGACGATAAACTATAAAAGAAAAGAAAAAGTCCTTTGCAGAAACTGGAAAACAGAAAAAGAAAAACCCCACTCAGTAGCAAAGGACGGGCAAGATAAGAAAACAGCTTGCTGTGCTCCAGGATCTCAATGCCAGTTTTTCAACCAGTCTCCTGCTGCATCGGGAGAACAGATAGAGGAAATGATGTACAAAATGCAAGGGGGAGGTTTTCATTGCAGGAGGGCAAACCTGCAAATCCTCCTGGAGTTGTGTATTGGGGACTCCCAGTTCGAAAGTTCTATGAGGCACCTGATAAAAGCCCTCAAGATCAACTGAGTACTGTTGTCTCTCTTAGAGTCTCTTTATATCACCAGAACTAAAATCATCAAGATGGTGATGTGAGGGGAGTAGGCTCCCTGCTCAAGCTCTTCCTCAAGGATTTCCAAGCCCTACTTGTATTAAACATCTTCATCTGCCAATGAAACACACTGGGCTTGCGTTCCTCGTTATGAATGTTTTCTCACAGTAAGGAAGAAAAAGGGTGGGGGTGGGTGGGAGGGAAGGCCTCAAAAAAGGGAAATGAATGTCCACCTTTCCCTTTTCTGCCAAGGTTCTGCTGATGCTCAAAAGGCAAGGAGAATACACAAAACCCACTTCAGACCACCTGAAGTTGACTTCCTTTTGATACCTCCTCTTGAAGAACTATAAAGGCCTATTATTTGTATACACTTTTTTCCAGGACATCCAAATTGTCACAGTTTTTACAGTTCCATTTCCGTTTTGGAATAAAAATGCGTATTCCGCAATAGCTCCGCTTACGGCTTCATCATAGCACAGTAATTTAGGATTTTGCTCCAGTGCACAATTTTCTTCTATGGCAGGGTTTTTTTTTTCTTTTCGTTTTCCACATTTTTAAAAGATGAAAATGACTTAGTTGTAAATAATCACTTTCAATGGACAATATGGAATGTACCTTTGGGGGGGATTTTAAATGATGAAATATTATGGGCTGTTTAATTCTGATATGGGTAGAAGCAAATGTGAAAGTGCTTAAGAGAACATCCAAGACCAGGAGAGGGACAAATGGGATGGCAAAAGGTCCCCTAAACTGGTGTCTTTCACCTTAGCTCCGTGAATCACCTGATAATGTGCATAAAATTCCACAGGTCTGGGCATCCAAGTCTTTCTCCAGGACCCACGGGTGTCATTCTATTCTCAGAGGTAGCGGCACAAAACCCCCACCCTCACCCCAATATCCTCAACCACATAAAATTCCCCTGAATAGCATCTCTCCTGCTATTCAGTTTCTATATGTCATAGACAGTAATAAAAGTAAGGAAGTAACTTTAGAGGTAAGTTTTATGTAGAGCCACTGATGTTTGGTTTCTAAAGCTTAGGTAATATTTTTATTTCACAAAAATTAAAAATATTCCTATTCTGCAGTCATCTTGCTGCTCACGCAGGAGCAAACTAATGAACTTCTCTGGACCCTAGCTCAGAACCACTGAAAGTAGTTTACACTTCTAGAACTTATTTTAGTAATTCACTCTGAGATTTTATATTGACATATTTTTACTAACCAAACTGCATTTATTAAATCATATAATTGCCCAAAAAGCTTCTGATCAGTTCTCCTACCCATTTGTCCAACCATCAAATCAATAAATATTTATTAAGGTCCTAGCCATGTGTGAGGCCATATTCAGGGAACTAAGAACACGTAACTAGACAGACACAGCCCCTAGAGTGAGTGTTATGTCTTGAACCATATAACTCCAGACAGAAAATAAATAAACCAATTTGTAATTATGCAGCCAAATCGCAGTGTATCCATAATCACAAATATACCAAAAATAAATTGTGAACCTTATCACCAACTTCACAGACTTCTAGGAAGTGAGAATCTTGGACAGTCAGCTGCTGGGTGAGATCAGCTGTCAGATTCCTCCTAGTTTGAAAACATGAGGATCTCACCTTTCTGAGTGGAGAAGACGGATCTGTAGTCCAATACAAGTCCCTGATATCCAGCCCTAGTAAAAATGATACTTCAGTGATTACAACACTCCCACATCTCCGCAGTCTACACAAATGTCTTCTTTCACTACAGCCTAATCATGTCTATAACTAAAGTAGATATTTATACTGATAATTCAATTTATGTAATGTACCTCTTCTTCCATGCTTCAGAGAGTTGAGTTTAAATGCCTTTTTTGATTACTAATTATTTTCTAAGTGAGTTTAATGCTTGTGAAAGCTATTGGGACCACATGCCCGAGGATGAATGTTCTGTTTGACAAGCAGGTTCCACAGAGCCCCCAGAAGTGTGCAGTGTGAACCTCTACCTGCCCATCTCATTCTGGAAAGGCTTGCTCTTTGAAGCTAAAGAATATTTCGGTCATGAGATCTTTCCTTCAGTTACTGGCTAGCTGCACATCTTAAATAAGAGGACAACCTAGCTCCAGCAATAGGATTTGCATAATTGCAAGAATTTGCCTCATCATTTGTTACAAGTGGCATGCATGTGGCCACTCACAGAATAAAAATTAGGGGAAAGAGGTCTAACATGTAACCTTGGGATGAAAGTAAATAGCTTCCCCATATTTTCTGCCCATCATGTGGAAGTTCTACTGCGTTGGTGCAACTGGAAGTTTTGCGGTCATCACCCCCACGGTTCCAGGAAATCGAGTCATGGTTTTGCCTCATTTGCTTCAGACTATCCAGTGCTTAGTAGCATGTAAGTGCCCCCCTGTGGGGTGGGTAGACTCATTAGCAGCCTAAAGCTTTAAAGGACTATTAAGTGATCTTAGGTAAAGACATCTCACAGACTTTTCCAGTGAAAATCAATTCATCAAATTCCTTTCCTGTCTACATTCTATTGCATGCTCTACTGCTCCTAAAAAAGCTGGTCTCTCTTCCAGCTGGGGTAAATGCCATTCATTCAGCCACCACTGATTCATTGGCCATATTGTGGACTGTAAAGCAGGCTGACTGTCATTTCTGCGGGGAGGATCAGGTTGTGTTATGTGCTCATTATTTACCAGGCTGGAGACAGCATCTGACTCCCTCAGGAGATGCCTAACACTAATGGCGTCAGGTTTGTTACATGAGAATATATATTTCTTCTAATTCTGGGGTCAAGGGGCTGGCGATCTTGCTATCCAGAAAAAAATGGCAAGCCCTTGGCTACTTTAGGTGATCAATATGTTGACTACATCTAAGATGAAGAGTTAGGAGGTACATCAGTCAAATATGGCTGTGATGGTTAAAATGCACAACTTACACGTGAAGGCATTCACTACTTTAAAACAACTGTGTGTTCCTAGAAAATGAAACGAAAAGAACAAAGTCTTTTCCCTTCATCCACCGTCAACACCACAGTACCATTTTGTCTCTGAAGTAAATTAAGACTTGGTCTGATTGGTAAATCTGCAACTATTATAATGGTAACACAATCTTATAACCAAATTATGTAACTAAAGTATGAAGTTTTGTCATTTGACTAAAAGTAAACCTGGGTCAACACTGGCCCTAGAACCAGGGATTCTGAACTCCATTCTGGTCTTCTTTCCAACACATGACACCATTTCATTTTATCATCCAATGGCAGACTTATATTGTTTGTGTGGTAGACAGTAAAATTAGATTAGGAGGCTTCCTGGAAGTTACCAATTGAACAAATTAAGTGCAGCAAAAGGAAAATACATGTCATTTTGTAGGGGGCAGAAGAGGCATATAACTGGATAAAAGGCAGTAAAATATACAATGGAGAGTTCCTAATAGTTTTAGGCCTGAGGAAAATGCTCAACATTTCCACAATTTTTCAGCTCAGAATTTCCTCCCTTCCTTCTTGAACTTTTTTCCTTCCTTCTTTCCTTCCTTCCCTCTATACACTAGCTTCATTATGATATGATTCACATAATGTTCACCCATTTCAGGCAATTTTTAGTATATTCAGAGTTGTATAACCATCACCGTAATCAACTGGCAGACATGTTCATCACCCCCAAAACAATCTCGACACCCATTAGCAGGGACGCTCCATTTCCCCCACAACTCCACTCCTCCGTATCCCTAGGGCACCAACACCCTACTTTCTATTCCTATACATTTGTCAGTTCTCATTTTTTCATATAAACAGGATCATACAGTAGGTGGCCGTGGTGCCTGGCTTCTTCCACTTTACATAATGTCTTCAAGGTTCTTTGTTACAGCACGTGTCTATACGTCATCCCTTCTTACCGAAGAATAACACGCCACTGGATGGATTTACCACATTTTATTTATCTGTTCATCAGTTGGTAGGTGACCCTTCCTTCTGAAATGTTAAAATCCCTCTGGATTCTTCCTTAACTTAAAATCCACTGCTATTACTATTCGTATTTTTCATTCATGATCATTAATGGAGTAGTTAGTGTTTTTTATCTGAGGACAACAACACAATCCAAATAGGAATGGAAAACCAGATTAAAGAAAATGAAAGGGCATGGATTAGTAGGAGTGATAATGAAATTAATGTAATCCCTTAACAGAAGAGCAAAAGAAAGTGGGTGTGGATCCAGGCGATTTGTTATCTAGTAGGGACAAGGGTGGAGCTCCAATGGCATCACCACAGAGCAGTGACTCAGCAGACATGGTGGGTTTCATAGTGCCTTCCTTGTGATTTCTCATTACTTCAATAGAAAAAGGCAATGTCACTGCCAGAGTTAATCACCTGCCAGTTCCCGTGTTTTACACCTCTTTGAACCTTTCCCCAAAGCCTAGAATGGCATCTGGCTGAACCAGAGTTAACAAATATTTATTAAACAATCACATATTCCATCTTCAGGGTTCCCTGTAAACATGCCAGAATCTGTCCTTGCTCTGGGATCTCACGCAAACTTTCTAAGGGACAAGCTCATGAGGTCACTGCTGACTATGAACATATTTGCTTCCTGGAATTGTACTTAAAATGAATGAATTGTTTACTCCTGAATAAACATCTGAACACAACTGCTAATCAATTTACAGGGATTTGAGAATCCACTGTGTGGCAGGCATCGCTCTGGTAACTGGTGACCCAACAGACAAGCTGCTGACAAATGTGGCGTAAATTCTAGTTACGGGAGATGGACATGAAACAGACATGTACCCAGCAGTGACAGATGCTACGAAGCAAAACAAAGGAGACTGGAAAATAGCAAGTGATGAGTGGTTGTCCTTCAACAGAATAAGGAAAAGCTAGGGAAAAAAACCCTCTGGAGAAGGTGAGATTTGAACATACACCAGAAAACAAGTCAAGAGTGCTGCAGATTTCTGGAGCAACGGTGTTCCGGAATGGGGGAAGGAGCAAGTGTGAAGCTCTTGACGAAAATGGGATTTTTTTTAGCATTGAAAAAACATCATGGAGGCCAGTGGGGTGAAGCAGGAAGACACAAAGAGTCATGGGAAATGACACCTGAGAAATCACTGGGCGGGGGCTGGGGGGGCAGGTCGTGAGGACTTTATCTGCCATGGTAAAGAACCTGAATTTACCCTGATTAAGTGTCATGATCTACTCTGTGTTGTAAGAGGAACACCCTGAGTGCCATGTGGACAACAGAGTATAATGGCCAACGAGAATAGTGAGAGCATCAGAAGGTAGCCTATGGCAGCCAAGTGGCCTGGATCAGGGCAGGAGCAGCGTAGATGGTGTCCAGTTAGATTCTCTATACAGTCGAAGGTAGAGCACACAGATTTGTCAAAGACCTACTGTGTGTAGGGGCTAAAAGAGAGGCGTCAAGTGTGACAAGGAGAGTGTCGTTGGTCTGTGCAAACAGAGGGATGGAGCTGGCATTTCCTGAGATGAGCCAGACAACAGGAGGAACAGGTTTGGGAAGAGATGAAGAGTTCTGTTTGGGACAAAGGTAGATGAAGATGCCCGTTAGACCTGTAAGTGGAGAGAGCAAGTGAGCCGTTGGATACACGGGTCTGGACTTGAGAGCAGAGACGAGCAGCACAGGTAAAGACTTCGAAAAGATTAGTGCGCGGTTGGTATTTACAGTCATGAAACTCAGAAGTGCCTCTCATAGAATAGAGGAGCGGTCTAAAGACTGAGCTCTGGAATATTCTAATTTAAAAATGGAAAAGACAAGGAGAAGCCAGCAAAAGAAAACCCACAGCAGCAAGAGAGGGGGAGAACCAACCAACAACCCAGTAATTCCAGTGTTTTGAATTTATATGAACTGTATTTCCTTTCCTCTAGGATATACACTAGAATAGATCACATAATGGTTAAGAACATGAAGGAAGTATCCAAGTTATGCTGCTACCACCTGAGTGACCTTGAACAAGCTATTTAACCTCTGTGAGACTGCTGCTTGATCTATAAAACAATATCACCTACAGGCTGAGGGATTAAATGACACAGCCCATAAAAAGCACTCACAATGGCATATGACAGAAAATGCTCCATAAATGTTACTTATCATTATCGTTATTCAAGAATCCTTCCTCTTTTAGGTCTAAAGTACTTTCCATCTAGATACTGATCATTTAGGATTTACTTACAACCTTGATGTATTCAGGAACTACTTCTGTATTTATGTGCTATGGTATCAACTAAAATGGAGTTTCTTCTCTGTTTGCCTGGATGCATAGAAAAGGAAATTTACTAGGCAGCACACCATGCGTTCCTTGAAGATACAGAAGCCCAAGTGTTCTAAGAGCCCGGATGATGAGGTCATCACTGTTGGAGCTCACATGGCCTTCTCCTGGATTGAGGGGGGTAGGAGGGAGGGAAGTGTGAGGGAAGGAAGAGGCAAACTACTGAATAAAGGTCAGCAAATTGTAAAATAACACAGCGAGTAGACCTTCCCTGTGGCCTCAAGCCTGAGGAAAAATGCTTTTCTACACCTACTGTTCCAAACTTCTCAGGTACTAAATATACTTTAACAACTTCCACTACATTTCTGGAGCGGGTGCTGTTCTGATCTTTGACACCTTCTTTTCGATGAACTAAAATTAAACTTCTGGTACCTTCAACGACATGGACGCTTCTTGGATGGCCTACCCAGTGCCTTCGAGAAGAACCCATAAGCCCAGAGGGGTAGACTAAAATGAATTTTTCTGCTTCGTGGCCCGGTCTTTGCACTGCTTGGCGTGTAGAGTGACAGGAGATATTTGGTGAAGGTGGGAGACCTGGGTCACGTAATAGGGGCTTTACAGAGGACTCGCAGCCTCTTCCTGCTGCAGTCCCCAGAGCTGCCCTGGCTTCGGTCCCCCCAGACGCTTGGATTCTATTATCCTTCCAAAATCTTCCTTTTTTTTGGTTATCGGTTTCTTTTACTTACAAAAAAATTCCAAACAAACCAAAAAAACCTTCTCCCCTTATGCATCTGGTATATTGAACAGAGTCTGAGATCTGAAGTTTTAAGACTTTTTGGTGTTTCTAAAATAAAACCAAGAAGACACAACACATGCCCATTTCCTTCCTCCAGCTCTTCCTTTGACTTCTTGGTCTGGTGCCTGGCGACAGTGGCATCCTCAGGTGCTAAGGATGGAAGGAACGAGGCAGTTTTGAGAAAGTAACTACACACTTGGGAAGAAGGAAGCCATGTGGGGTGGCTTTCGCTCAAGTCACCCCGGTTCCTCCCTCTGCTACCCCTCTACTCAGTAAACGAGAGACTACAGGCCTAAATTAGGATGCAGTGTAAAGTCAGACACATAAGGGAAGGAAAAAAATCTAGTGGGAGAATGGATCAATTCTGTACAAGTGCCAAAGAAAACAGTTTATGAAAAAGCTAAGCCTTGACCAAGTACTTGTATTATTTTTTATATTCAAAAGGGGGCATCACACCTGGTAACTGAAAAAAGTACGAGCTGGTTTAAGTCACAATGCTTCTGACACCCCGGGGGTAAATATTTTCCGTACCTAGAATCAATTCTCCAACACTCTGGACACCAACTGGATGTCCAGTGATTCAGTTCAGTTTCGACACTAACCACCCAGGGGCGGTAGTGTGAGACACCACAGGTTAGGGGCTCAGCCCCAGGGACTGCCTCCTCTTTAGACAATGGTCATGAGCCTCAGGCCCCTCATACCCCTGACTGACCAGCTATCAATCAGGGCTCCCACAGTTTCTTCCTCAGGTTTCATAATCTGCTAGCACAGCTCACAAAACTCAGAGAAATCAGTTAACTTATGCTTACTAGTTTATTATAAAGGAATAAATGAATGGCCAAAGGAAGAGTACACAGAGAGACATCCAGAAAGGCCCCAAGCCCAGGAGCCTCTGTCCCAGTGGCGCTGGGGTGCACCACTTTGCTGACACGTGGATGTGTTCACCAACTTGGAGGCTCTTGAATCCTGTTGTCTAGATGGTCTTAAAGAAGTTTCAATATGTAGGCATGAGTGATTAAATCATTGGCTGGCAGTGATTAAATCAATTTCCATTTTCTCTCCCCCCGCCCAAGGAGTCTGAGGGGCTGGGGATGGAGTGAGGGTGAAAGTTCTAATCTCTAATTCTCCCTTGGTCTTTCTGGTGCCCAGCCCCCACACTGCAGCTACCCAGGGGTCCCCAGCCACTAGTCACCTCGACAGCAGACCTCCGATACTCGAACCTTTCTATACATTCCTCAGGAGTCATCTGTCAGGAACCAGAGACAAAGACCAACTAAATATGTCTTCCTGTACCGCGACCACAGACTTTCATTCTAAAAACTGTGTACTTAGCCAAGTAGGCCCAAATGTCTCAGTTTTAAGGTATTCTATTAAGAGCGGTGGCACTTTTGGGACGATCAATAGAGGCCCTTTTCCTGGATCCACTTTTGGAGGAGGCGGTGAGACGGCAGATAGCCCACTAGGGCTGGAGACGGCACAACTGATGATTTAATTTAGCGAAGCGAGTTGCTCCTGTGGGAACAGCACTCACAACTCTGCTCTCCAACGGTGCCCCCAGTGCACCACAACGTACTACTCCGGGGTCACCCGGCGGAGGGCACAGCCGCTCAGAGTGAAAGCCAGCAGCGAAGCAGTTAACTGCATTTGGGAAAGGAAAAACCACAGTTTAAAAAAAAATGCCTTCTTTTTTTAAAAGTTAGCCTGATTGCAGCTGTGATTCTTGAACAGCTTGTTCTGAACATCACGGCCTTGCAGCCTCCCAATCTTCCCACGATGTTCCATGCTCAACTGGCTTTCAACCGCTTTCCCAGAGCAACTCTTCAGCATACTAAACTTGGGATTCTTTAACACCAAGTAACACTCTTCTCTCTTTAATGGGATAATTTAGCCTTCTGACTTTCACAGCAGATGCATTTAAGACTTAGTGATGTCATTTAATTACAGACTCTACAGAAATCTGAAAGCATCATTATAATCATTATAACTAGCCTGTGCTCTCAGCTCCCTGATGGAGCCCACCGGCTATGCCAAGTACAAGAAGAACAGACCCTAGGGAGGAAGAAAGAAGAGAAAGAGGCACAGGTCAAGGCCTGTGCTCCATCACCTGAATATTGATGTCCAACCTCCTCCATCTATCATCTAGTTAAACACAGATAAAACTCAGAAAGGCAGAGACCGAGGGTGCAAATTAGCAGACAAATGAATGATCAGGTCAATATACCTACAGAATAATCATTAAGGTGTATTTTCTCAGTTAGAGCGATCAAATTAAGATATCAAAGGTACATTTTTCTGTCCTCTTAATGGTCTCTTGAAGTCTTAACCACTGGAGTTCAAAAGCTACTGTGCACCGTTACAAGTACTTGCACGTGACCTTTTTGCCTAGTAAAATAAAGACGATAAAGGAAAAAATATATGAGCAAAGAAAAACTTAATGTGTTCATCAAACGAGAAAGTGCTTTAAGAAAAAATTAAATGGCACAATTTAAAATGTTTATGGATTTGAATAAGTCACATAATAATTAACAATATTACCATTGAAAATGGAAAGATAGAATGAATGTTTTAAGTTGATGATTACTATTCCTTAAGAACATAAGAATGGGGGTGAGAAGAATTGATCACACTTGTAAGTCGTCCAAAGCAAGTGAATCAAAACAAAACAGAAATACGCATTTCATGGACTGTGTGCAAAACTTTTTCTTGGTACTCGCTGCCATCAACTAAGGGTCTGAACAATTAAATTCTCTAGAAGAGTCTAGCAAAATGTGAAAGCGTCCACAACCACACACCTATATTACTTCCTATTACTAAGAATATGTATTACTGGTATAACATAAACAGAAGAATAAGTTATCTTTGTTAGTTTGCCAAAATCTGAATCTCCTCCCTTGGGAATAATTTATAATTTTTAGAACTACCTATAAGCAATGATCTCATACACTAACTCTCCACACAGTTCACTGAATGCATACTTGATTACACCACTTAAAAGCAAGAGTTCAAGAGCACAAACACGGATGAGTAGTTTGGTGTGGTGAATGACACGAACAGTCTGTCCTTCTGCCACTAGGAATCATATAAAAGTCATTGTTCATAAGAGCAGTTGTGTCCTCGGGGAAGCAGGATGATGGCCGGGGCCGGGGCTGACACCACAGCATCACACACAGCAGTGTTTCACGGGCAAGCATGAAAGTCCACCTGGGGACGTGACTATGACCCACTCTTCCCACAATCACCGGAGATCACTGCTGGTGTCTGGATGTCTCCAACCCCAGCTGGTCCTGGCAGCCTGGACAGCAATGGACGCTTAAGGATACTATCAAAACAGGGAGCTCTAAGTCTCCCACTACCGGGAAGGGACCAAACAAATGAAAGTTGTCACGGGATACAATGGCTCATATCCATGGTACAGGATATGAGTTATAGAAGCTTCCTTAAATGTTTATTTATTTTTGAGAGTGAGCAAGCAGGGAAGGGAATGTGGGGGTGGGGACAGAGGATCCAAAGTAGACTCTGTGCTGGTAGCAGAGAGCCTGATGCGGGGCTTGAACCCAAGAACTATGAGATCATGACCTGAGCCCAAGTCTGACGTGTAGCCAAATGAGCCACTCAGATACCCCAAGAAGGTTCTTTTACCTTATCATTTATTTAATACTATGAACTGCATGGATTACTATATACGCTTTATTACTAATCATCACAATACGCCCATGACATACACGTCCTATTTTAAAGATGAAGCACAGACCTACAGAACATGTGCACTGTCACTAGGCCAATGAAAATAGCACAGTTGTGATTCCAAGCCCAGTCTGTCCTAACACTAAGTCTTTCCATTCTGTCACCTTACTTCCCAATGGCTGGAGCCCGTTACCAGGGTAGAATCAACCCGTAGGCAGCCCTCAGAGCAGGAGTCAGGTCTGTGGAGACCTGTCTTTCAGTATACTCCACCAAATATTGCCAGCCTTTGATACCATGCCCCTTTCCCCACATGCACAGTATAATTGTGGTTATGTTCTCAGGTCCTGGAAACAGCTAATCTAAGGGCAGTAATTCCTGGCATTCATTTAACCAGATTTTATCTACCAAAAAAAAGTATTTCAGGGAACCCATTAAAAGTGTGATTTGCCCCAGGCTCCATTTCTACTTTGGATGATGCTGTGAAGAGGGTCCCCATGTTAGGATCATTTTTCTGCCCTGATTCGAGACTTATCATTTGACAGCTTTCAGCCTGCCTGATCGGAGTCTCATCTGTTCAAGTAGATTATTGCAAAGGAGACTCCTTGCCTAGTGAGATCAACATGCAGGGAGCATCAGATAATTTCTAATTGAATTTTGCATCACTTTGATTAATGTTAATGCCCTCAAGGCCCCAAGGATGGGTGCATTTGTGTGATTTGAAATAATCCACCGATTTTATGAGACCAAGAAGGGATATTACCTTGTTGGGAAGCCCAGAGGCCCAGGTTTCTAACTAGTTTGTATCCCAGAATGATTGCATGCCCTCAGAGGTTACATTTATTTTAGTGAACCTAGATTATGTATAAATATAACATTTCCTAATGCGGCATTTTGACAAATGACTCGGAGCATCTGCATTGATGACTTCCTCTGAGCTAAGGAAGCTAACATGCTCTCAACGAAGGCTTAAAAGGCACTCTGAACACAGACAATATTGCAAACCTTGGCAGCCTTCTGATACTGACCCAACTTGGTTGTGTTCGTCCCCAGAGATAAATTAGGTATAAAGGCTACAAAGGATTACAAAGGAATGATTTGTAAAAAAAAAAAAAAAAATTAGAAGCCATAAGGGAATGATTAAAATTAGAACAGGTGGATTGTGACGCAACAAAAGCCTTTTTTGAGTGTTGTCATTCACACAACATGCCACAGAGGCGTGTCTGGAAGGAGATATTATTTGTGTTTTGCAGCTGGCCAATCTGAAAATAAGTTGTCCCCAGGCATAATAACTGTGAATCAGCCAAGAACAGTTGGGAGTTGAGGTTCTGAGCCCCCTACCTCTCTACTGATCACAGTGAGTTACTGCAGAGCCCCAAATGGGAGACTCACACAGGTGCTAAAGGCCCAACATAAGGCAAATTCTCTGGAGAGATATCAAGCTCTCCACAGGCTTCGTGTACGCGGATGGCTGTGCTTCAATCATCTGGAAAAACCCCACTCACTGGTTTTAGAATCAACAGATTTTAGAATTGGAAAAGTCTCTGCTTTCATGGATATTCTAATTTTTGAATTTTACAGACAAACAAACCCAGAAAGACTAAGTGAGACTGAAGGAAACACAGCTAGTTAAGTGGCAGAACCGGATCCCAAACTCAGGTCTACCACCTTCTATCCCACTGCTCTGTTAATCATCACCCCTATGTGGACGAACCACCTTTAGACTCCAGAGCCAACAGAAAGCTAGGTTATTTTTATAATGAATTCAGAAACCTCAAGAAGTCTGCTTTAATCTAGAGTTTAACGACCTCTGTAGGCTATCAACAAATGAACCAGATCATCTAAAAATAGCTTCTCCGTGACTGTTTTGGATTCTACATTTTGAGAGGTTTTGTTTTGTTTTGCTTCTTGAGACTATTTCCCTTAATAGGAGGCCCTACTATTGAATAGTTGTCATTATCTCTTAGAACCAAAGGGTTGGAATGAACATAGGCAGAATGTTCTATTTTTGTCACTGTTGCTGACCAGTGTACTGGCCCGTGTCTCACTGTCCCAAAGATTAATAATAAAAAAAAAAAATCTGCTCAGTTTTGTGATGCATATGAGTTGCCACCATGAAGCGGGTCTATTATAATCAGAGCAATGTCTAGAAAATTAAGTAATCGCTTTTCATTTTAGGAAGCAAATCTTAATAATTCTTTTTTTTAATGTTTTATTTATTTTTGAGAGAGACAGAGTTGAGAGCAGGGGAGGGGCAGAGAGAGAGGGAGACACAGAATCCGATGCAGGCTCCAGACTCTGAGCTGTCAGCAAAGAGCCCGATGTGGGGCTCGAACTCATAAACTGTGAGATCATGACCTGAGCTGAAGTCTGAGACTTAACCAACTGAGCTACCCAGGTTCCACAAATCTACATAATTCTTAAGTTTTAAGAATACCAACATACTAACAGGGACTGTGGTAGCCACATAAGTCCTCCATTTAGATTTCCCTTTAAGACAACGTGCTGTGAGGGGCAAAGGTGATTGCCAGCTGACGGGCACCACACTTCTGAATCTCCCGAGTGGTCATGCTAGGCCACGTCTTCAGGAGTTGCTCCCAGCCAGCGATGGAGCATGGCAGGCCTACTTAAAGTGGGCCACTGCAGCCCAACGTGGGATTCTTTCTGACACTACTATACTCCAAAATGAAAAAAAGACCTTGCTCTTGAGAATTACTGACAGTAATTCTGGTAGACAGAATTACTGGTAAATCCGGGACAGTTGCTAAGTCCAAGCAAGATGTTGTTTCCATTAACATAAAAGGGCAGTTAAAAAATATACGCATAAGGGGAAGTCTGTTTAATGACAAGCTCTTAAAACCAGGTTTTGAGCACCCAAACCCATCATGTCTGAGGCTGCTGATATCATTAATGCTTCCCTTTTCCACATTTATAAAGTGTAGCTTCTCGAGATTCTTAAAAAGCAATTATGAGAAGGAGAAATTATTTCAAATATGAAGAAAATGAAGGATTTTAAGGGAAAGGTTGTGAATGTGAATGTTAAGGCATTTAGGGTACTGTGATGACTAGAAATAAAAACATCACTAGTTGTAAAAAAAAAAAAAAAAAAAAAGGTCAGTGACCTTTACTTCCATGCTAAAAGCACCTGTCAACACAAAACAAAACAGACCCTCACAAAACACTCATCTGGGGCACCAGGGTGGCTCAGTGGATTAAGCATCTGACTTCAGCTCAGGTCATGATCTTGTGGTCTGTGAGTTCAAGCCCCGTGTCAGGCTCTGTGCTGACAACGCAGAGATTGGAGCCTGCTTTGGATTTTGTGTCTCCCTCTTTCTCTGCCCCTTCCACACTCATGTGCTCTTTTTCTCTCTCTAAAATAAAATAAATGTTAAAAAAAAACAACAAAAAAACGACCATCTCTTCAGCATCCAATGTCTGCTCTAGAACACTCTGCTCTGCTTGCCATAAATAATCAGGTGAAGTCCTCTGATCTGCATACCAACAAATCACTAACTGTAATTTCCCAAGTGATCCAAAGTCCTACGGAGTCTGAAACCTTCCAAGGAACAGAGTTGCTATGTTATCTGTTCCTTCTCTTTTCCCCCCTCACTCTTTGCTTTTTATAGTACCATAAATCTACACTTTTCATCTAGCAATACAGCAAAAGTAAGAGTTAGTAGTATTGAGAAAGCCATTTAAAAAACCCCACATTTTTATAGACAGGGAAATAAACTACATAGTATTTAAACCTCTCACTTATACAATGAAGATGGCAAGTAGATATAAATTTTACAGTATTTAAAAGCAAAACCCTGTAGCCTACCCAAACAAAATCACCTTTCTAATGCAACTTTGCAAGAGAAATTTCAACTCCAAAGGTAATTTTGCCTCCAAGGTCCTTACTGATCTATGAATTACACTCACAAAGATGAATCAATAGAATTTGTTTGATAGCTTCATCAACCTTCCATTATCTCCAAGTTTCTAAGGCAACAGGAAAGATCATAAGGATGTTTGAATTGCTTATTTGAAGATACAGAGAAGGCCAAATCCTATCATACCTATTACAGAATAGAGCCTGACCATGAAATCTTAATTAACACTGTAACAATTTACTTAAAAGTCTCTCACGCAGTCCATGTGAGGCTCAGTCAGAAGGGAAATGCTGTTAGCATTTTAGAAGAATTAAATGGAAAGAAAAAACCCACAGGGCAGAGGCCACATTACGGACTAATAAGGGATTCGAGAAGGCGTTATTGCTTGGGTATCCTCTCCACTCTGTGACACAATGAAAGGGAACCAGCTCTGACGCCCTGGGTAAGTGACAGCTTCCCACATGAATGAATAATGGCAGGAAGACAATGAGTGGTCTGTAAACTTCTGACTTTCTCCAGACCCTTGAAATAGTAGAGAAGTCTTAAATGAGAGAATGTCTCAAATGAAGGCCTTTTTAAAGTTCACAAGGGAATCATGAGGAACTTGGTTTATGGATATTTTTTCTCATGAGCTACCCTCTTAAATCAGAAACAAGAGCTAGAATAGGATGAAAGACCACTTAGGCTCAAACTCTGACTCTCCACATTTTGGACCTTTCCTTTGTCTTACAGTACCAGGAAGAATGCCTGCAATTCTTATCAATCAAGTATACTTTTATAAGCCTTTCAGGGGTGCTTTTTCTTTTTCTAATGAAGGATAAAGAAAAGGGAGATTTTAATGGATACCTAGGCTGAAAATAGAGGTGTGGGAGGGAGTAGTTCCAGGGAGAACAGAATATCATCCAGTTAAGGTACAAAGACAATCTTCATAATGAATCAAGATAACAGAAGGTGTTACATGGGAGCTATAGTAGTTATATGCCAGAGAGTGTCTGAAATCCTCATATACAGTGGGACGCCTGGGTGGCTCAGTTGGTTGGGCATCTGACTCTGGCTCATCTGACCATGATCTCATGGTCTGTGAGTTTGGGTCCCATGTTGGGCTCTGTGCTAAAGCTCAGAGACTAGAGCCTGCTTCAGATTCTGTGTCTCCCTCTCTCTCTGCTCCTCCCCCCCCTTCTCTCTCTCAAAAGTAAAGAAACATGAAAAAAATGTTAAACCTTACATATGTTAATATGCTTAATCCTTACAACCATCCTTTAAAGTAGGTACTAGTATTGTCATTCCCAGATAATCAGATGAGGAAACTGCAAACAGGCTTAGTGACTTTCTCCAAGTCACACAACTAATAAAGGACTAGGCCAGGATGTGAACCTAGACAGGATGGTTTCCAACACCTGCATTCTCAATCCTACGTCACTATCTCTCATCTATACTACTTATCTGCTTCTTAATATAACTCCAAATTAGGCCACACCCAGTTTCATCAATAATCATAGTGCTGTCTTGTTCTTTAGAATTTAATTCACTCAGAATGTGAAAGCATTTTTTAGCTCTAGAGTAACACCTTCTCACATGACCCTCTGCAGGAAGTTTTTTGATTATACACTGAGGTCCAAAGAGGTCCTGTATGAGTCAGACCTGAATATACAATCCCTACATAAGGTTTCCTGATAATATCATCTGATGATTTATCTGTGAAAGCGAAGTTAATTGACAAAATTGCCAAAACCACAACCACCACCACCACCATGTATGTATTCTCAACAGGCAGTGGCCTAGAAGAACAACATGCACATGGTTTTTACTCTTGGTAGAAATTCTGATAAGTATGACGTTCAAAGGATTCTCCTTGATAGGGAAGAAGCATCATTAAAGACCCTGGTAAAAACATTTTACATCTATTATGTTAGCTGACTAAATATAAAGAGTTTCATAGCAAAAGATAATTATAAAATCATGTCTCAAAATACAATTAAGTAATTTTCTCGACCCTCATTTAGACCCTATGTTTAGAACAAAATTAAATCTTGTGCTCTTTTCTGTTTTCACCGTAGTTCCTTTCCAGAAGATTTAAAGGGCCTTCTTGTTTGAAAACAACTTTGTTTCTTATTCCCTACATGACAGTGAGCTACACATGAGTATTCTTACATACGAAGCGACTTAGAGGACATCAGTAAAGGAGGGAACAAATCTGTGGCCCGTGACTTGCAATACAGAAATACAGAAAATCTTACTTTGTTAAGAACTCCCATCTGAAGACCCAAAGCATTAGCTTTCTGATCTTAATCCAAATTATTTGGCATATGAATAGGCTTCCTCTGAACCAAATGTTAGCTCTTGAGCATGTGATAACTCTTAAAAGAATAATATGCTGATGATTTAAGAGGATACAAACCAAATAGGATTTATCTTTGTCAGACTTTACACGTGATCTTAAAAATCAGATACAGGAATAAGTGAGTCCTGTCCACATCCACATGGAACTCAGCTCCTTCGTTCACAAAGAGCTCAGTTAGCCTGCTTTGGCAGTCCCTTTTTCCATGGAAAGATCCTGGGCTTGGGGTAACACAAGCCAAATGTTCTGCAACAAGAGACAAGCTGTTCATTTCCCTCCTGGAAGATGATTGAATAAATTAATATAGAACGAAACTAAGGTACAAACCACGTCAGCGCAGTTAGCAGCGGGCAAGGAGGGAGAAGACCATACCACACATTGTTGCCTTATTGAACATGAGGACACCGCCATTTATAGTCCTAGCACCAGAGGGTGAAATTAGAAAATAGGCTGTAATCAGTAAACAGTGAAAAAAGAAACCAAAACACTCAATTTCCTCAGGTGACTAACCTGTATTCCTTAAAATCACACTTGCGGTTTGAAGTTTCCACTCCTTTGAGCTTTCCAGCCTGGCTAGAATAGACCTCTCCTTTATTTTGCCTTATTTCCTCATGCTTTTCATCCACAGAATATCTATAAATGTCTAAAAAACCTTAAGTTCACTAAGACGATAAGCAAAGAGAAGATGTATTTCCTTCAGTAGAACTAATGATGTGGTTTGTTTTTGGCACTGGGCCCAATTCTTACCCTTTTCTGAAGTTTCAAGACGCCAAATTTGTGTTGTTCATTTACAGACATTAGAGTGTCCCAAATGGCTGAGGCTCCTGGGTGGCTCAGCCGATTAAGCATCGGACTTTTTTTTTTTTATGTTTATCTGTTTATTTTTGAGAGAGAGAGTGTGTGCACACAGGCAGGGGAGACTGAGAGAGAGGGAGACAGAATATGAAGCAGGCTCCCAGCTCTGAGCTGTCAGCACAGAGCATGACACAGCGCTTGAAGTCACAAACGTGAGATCATGACAAGCTGAAACTGGACGCTTAGCCCAGGTGCCCCAAACATCTGACTCTTGACATTGGCTCAGGGCTCAATATTATGACTTGTGATTCAAGCCCGATGGTAACAGTGCGGAGCCTGCATGGGATTCTCTCTCTCCCTTTCTCTCTGCCTCTCCCCTGTGGGTGCTCTCTCTCTTTCCCTCCTGCCTTCCCTCCCTCTCTATGCAAATAAACAGAGAAAGAAAGAAAGAAAAAAAAAGAGAGAGAGAGAAAGAAAGAATGAATGAAAAAAGAAAAGAAAAGAAGAGAAGAGAAGAGAAAAGAACATCCCAAATGGTCTATAGCTATGACTTTCCTGTATTGAGGGCCCCATACCAAATCTATCTCCTTTGTATACAGACTTAGGACACACAACAGAAAAATGAATGAACAAGTTTGTGGAATTAAGGGTGTCCCATGAGAGATATGGACAGGGGAAAAGATCTCCTATCTTCCTGGATATTTTGATGCCTTAACTGTGTCACAGTCTTCTTATTGTACTAAATCCACAGAAAAGTGTTGGTTGAATATGTCCCGGATAACATTAATGCAGCTGTGCATATGTTCTTCTGGATGCACCTGCTATACGTTTAATAGAGAAAATTAGTCTTCCTGTCTAACTTTATTAAAGATGATAAACCAAGACAAAAGTGCAAGGACAGTGCTACACTGTGTCCACAGATTAGGCAAGTAGTTTTCAGATCATCCCGTGGGTCTAATTGACTATGTTACTGAATGGCCTAAAAAGTGGCTTGAAGCCATTTCGCCATGATGTAGGCTAAGATTGATCAATGTACATTCTTCCAATTTATATAAAAGCCTCACATATGGAGGCTGTGCATTTCATCCAAATTGATTTCTCCTTCTTTTCCCCAAAGGGTAAGCATATTGCAGATTAAAGACATGAAGAGATGCTGGCATGTGGCACAACATAGTGAAGAATTTAGAAGAAAAATGCAATTTCTGACATGCCAAACAAAGGAAAAAAATGTAAAATATCACTAACCTTTTTTTAAACAACTGCCACAATTATGACTCAATGAAGAGTTAATAAATCCTCTTAAAACCAGCAGACCTGAAGCCCAGACATACAGGCAATGCCCCACTTTACTGCCACTTGTCTGAGTCACTGCTGGACATAACAGACTTCAGGCAGGTTAACTGTATTTTCAACATTATGTATTCAACTAATGGGGACGGGCAGGTGCAGTGGACGATTAGAATCATCAGGGAAAGGAAGCGCGAACTTCGAACTGACACTGTGAGTTAGCCGTAGCCTCAGTGATTCCTGAAGTTGGCCCAGGGACGAACTGCACACACCCCATTTAATCCACCTAAAAACATCTAATTCACTAAACCTAGTGAAAATATGAACTCAGAATTAATGTCCATAACTTAAGGACCATATGCTATAAAATGCACAAATAGAACAAGAAGTTAGGCTTGAACAAAGTGGATTTTTAAAATTCACCCACTTTTTTTTTTTTTAATAAGAAAACAAGTTAAATCCCTTCAAGCTTCTATGCTTAATATCCATGGGCAAGATGTCACAGTAGTAACTTGAATTAAACAGCAACGGCACAAGAATAATAGTAATCTCTACTGGGGTGAACATGCATTGAATACCTACTATCTTGGCCTTCCCCCCCCCAACATCTTTATTCAAAGTCATTCTACTTCCGATTAGAATATCTTTAAACCTTTGCAAACATTAGGAGTCCACAGCTGGTAAGGAGGCTGTGTCCATTTGGAAAGCGAGTGAACCCGTATAGTAACACATATGGAACTGACTAAGCATATGCTTTCTGCTCAGGCTGGAGAATAATTCAAGGGATCAGTCTGCATCTTCAGGGATGAAGATGGTCTGCACTCCCCTTCCCCACTCCGCCCTGGGACCGGTGCTCTCACTGGGTAGAGTTTCATACAATGAGGTCCAGAATGCGGCTTAATCAGCTTTCTGAGAACCAGTTTATGTTGCGCAGAGGATGATCACTCAACATGACACATCGCATCCTTAATCCCAGTCATGTGTTTTGAAAATACATCTTTAATCATGAGGAGGCCAGATGTACAGGGTAGTGGCTTACTGTAAACTCTGCACTATTATTAGGATGGTGGGTGTGGGGAGATTAGAGCCACCCCAAGCATAAAACAGAACAAATCTCAAACATGTTCTCGACCGGGAGTGGACACAGACACTGACTATCGGCTATTTAACTCCATCTCGGTGGGATGGGAGGCAGACAGGTGGTGGCAGTACCTTTGTAGGTGTAGGAGTAGGTAAGAGCAAGGAAGGGCAAGCCAATACCTCCAAGACTTATCTTCCCAGCTTCTAAAATGTAGAAGTTAAGGGGCACCTGGGAGGCTCAGTGGGTTAAGCATCTAACTTTGGCTCAGGTCACGATCTTGCAGTTTGTGGGTTTGAGCCCCACATGGGGCTCTGTGCTGACAGCTCAGAGCATACAGCCTGCTTGAGATTCTGCTCCCTCTCCCTCTGCCTGCCTCCCACTCCTTCTCAAAAATAAACAAACATTTAAGTGTAGAAGTTAATTAGAACCCATAAGAAGGTATCCTGAGATTTTAGTTGTGGTAGAAGGTAGCACATTTTGGGATATGATCTGCTTTGGTGAGCGGCATCTCCCAGGCAGCCAGCTAGGGAGCCCCCAAAGCAAAAAACAAATAAAATAAAACCTAGCAATTGTACAGACTATGAAGAGTCTGCTCCCCACCTACTGCATTAGGATTTTTTCTCGGGAGGGCAAGGGAGGCCATGTTGACAGGCGGACAGAAGTAAGATGAGAGGAGAAATCTGTACTTTTAGGAAAATCTCTAGGGAACTCCTACTTCGCTATGCTTGGAAAGCACCACCCCAGGGACCTCAGCTATGAGAACCTGTGGTTGGAAAAGATTCAATTTCTGCACTTGACTTGACTGGCCATGACCCTAAATGGGAACCAGGAACTTAGTGGGTCACCTGTTAAAGAGTATAGCTTTCAATCAGAAAGTTTTGGTGAGCCATCTTATACCCGTCAGCAGGTGTGTGTGAGGTCTAGGCATGCGCACGGTGAAGATAACACGTGAGAAAATCAAGCAGACAGGAGGGGCACCTGGGTGGCTCAGTCGGTTAAGCGACTGATTTCAGCTCTGAGCCTGATCTCTCGGTTCATGAGTTCGAGCCCGTCCTTGGGCTCTCTGCTGTCAGCACAGAGCCTGCTTCATATCCTCTGTCCTCCTCTCTCTCTGCCTCTCCCCTGCTTATGTGCTCTGTCTCTTTCAATAATAAGTGAAGATTAAAAAAATAAAAAGCAGAGGGCAACATAAGGTTGCCTGGGGTCCTACAGAATGTGGAGGTCCATTTATGCTCATTGCAACCCTACGAGGAAGCTATTATTTCTGTGCCCATTTGACAGATGAGAAAATTCAAGCTCAGAAAAGTTTAGTGATTGTACAAAGTCACCCAGATAATAAGGCAGGAAGCAGAGCTCTAACGAGAAAGGAGCGCAGCCCAGAGTCCCTAGAACGGAGTGTCGGCGCAGGCTGACTCTGGCACTCTCGGCCCCAACTGTCTTCGCCGGTAAAGCAAAGGGACTAGATCGTGGATTACATCATTTGTAAAGTCTCTTAAAATCTTAACAGCGTATGATTTTAAGCTATCACAAGGAGGGTTTCTGCCTCATGGCTCCATTTCTGTCATGTTATACTTTATTGCCATGTTATAATGACGTTCAACCAAAGGGGGCATTAAAATTTTAGGTTAGATACTACTGTAGGAGTTATCCAAATTGAAGGCTTATATATATAAGAACAAATAATATTAATTAATGCACTGCAGTTTCTGCTCTAGTAAAAATGGGGGGGGGGCGCTAGTAGTTTAACTGTGAAAGAGTCTTTGTGTTCTAACACGTAAGTTCCAACTCGAAGTGGCATCTTCTGTGAGACCAGGTGTTAGAGACTGCAGCGTGAGGTGCCCCTAAATGTTATCAAGGCTGCAGTAACAACTCTGTCTGGAAAACACAAGCCCGGCAGAGCCTGAGACGCAGGGCACATACCAAGTAGGAAACGTAAAATGTGCAGAGCGGCTGTATAATTGTTGAACTTGTGCCTCATATATTCATAGTTAATTTTGGCAAGCGATTTCAGTTACGGGAAGGAGGGAGGTGGGGAGGGGGTGACTTCTCCTGTCCTTCAACTTCCCAGAAATGTATTAGAAATGACAGCCTATGATTGCTGCAGACAGTATCTAATTAACTGTCATTATAAAACACATGTCAGAGCCTGGGGCCTATGAGGGATCTGATGTCTAATTTCTCTCCAGAATAATAAGAGTCTCCTTTGAAATAAGCTGGTGAATGGATTTTGTTGTCTTATTAATCAACTGATTTCAATCTGACCCCCTAGGTCCCCTCCCATACCTTCCTCTTTCCTGCTGCATCCCTCTCCTCTAACTACTTTGGAACTCCTATTTTGGACAAGTGATGGACTGAAAACAGCATCTTGTCATCTTCCGCCTGGGCAATCTCCATAAAGAGCTACTGCAGAAATATGATATGGAAATAGGAGCTGTGTGTAAAACCTATTAACTCAATAATGAAACAATTATTCCTAAACAACCATGAAAATTACTTACAAGCCTTATTTTCTCTCATTTTGCTCTACTGTGGATTGCGAGTCTATTTTCATTCCTATTAATTAGAACAAAGAATTTAATCCTTTTCTCCTATTATGCAAAAACAAGCACGGTTATTAGGGAGCTATCTAGTTTCCAATTAATTTTATTTAGGGATGAGCTACAGAGACAGAATCATTACTGATGTCTTCTAACTAGGGAGTTAAGACAAAATGTGGCCCAAGTCAATGCAGAAAGTAAGTAATTTCCCTCAGTTCATCTTCCCGTTTACAACATGACTCATCAGCTTCCCCAAACAGATCCATGACCGCAACTAAGCAAGGAACATTTGCAAATGAGGCTGAATGAAACAAGAAAAAAGACGGTCAGTTGACAGAAGTGGTGTAAGATCCTGTGTATAATACATCCACGGTACTTCCCACCCCGCCCCTCTGGGACTGGAACAACGCAGGTCCACACAGGCTCTTCTGGGAGCGGAGGCCAAATTCTGTACCCACTTAATCTGTGTCACCGATAATGACTGAGGCAGTGTTTTTCAAACTGCATCATAACCAACGTGGAACGGATTGATATATAATGGAATAGGACAGAGCAGAACAGAAAATATCAAAATATATTGTATGTAGTAATATGTTTATATATGTATGTACATAAGTATTATGTATGCATCCTTGCACACCGCGGTTATGGGCAAAACTTCTGAAAATCGCTGGACCAAGACAAAGGAATTGGTCAAGAAATATTCATGAAATACATATAAGACCCCGAAGCAAACTGAACTGGCATTCTGCTTGTCAGCTACTTAATTTAACTGCAGACTCCACTCATTAGACATAGCTGTTCCCATCTTTCTTCTATGAAGAGTGATTAGACAGCGTGGGAATGATCCTACTGCCAAAGGTCGAAAAATAACCCTGTGACTTCTGGTAAAATCACTTGCAACTGCTGGTGAAGAATTAGCTGTGATCTAGGGTGCTGGTAAATGTTGAGAGAGCTCCATCATGTGCATTATTGAAATGTAAAATGAGCCATAATATTTTATCTAAGTGATCATAGCAGGTAATTATGTTCAATTTTTTAAATGGTATGATCTTGACTGCACAGTCAGAAGCAGTTTCTTAATTATGACACATTCAGGAGCCAATAAAATACAGTAATCTGTGGGCATATGAAATGATACTTACCTCTGCCCATGAGAGTACCGATAAATCATTACCATATCGAAAATCACATTCGGGGTTTTCCTACATTAGCTCTACTTGTGATACCTTGACCAGAGACTTACATGGCTCGGGCCTTAGACGGTGGCCCACAGGTTTAATAAAGCTAATGGGCTTTGTGAACTGGGGTGGGGTACACACAGGTCAGCTCAGGGCAAAGTTGTTCACCTGCCTCCACACCTACTTACCTCTCCAACTCGTATTTACTGAGCGATAACTATGTATCAAGGAGAGCGCTAGGTACTGGGGATATGCAGATAAAGGGACATCTTTTGTTCTCAGAAACTGTACTATCTAGTAAGAGGAAAACACACAAGTGCATTAAATACTAGAGATTTTTCTGACACAAATATATTCAGCATACAGTGGAAAAGCAAAGAAGCAGATATGAGTTCTCAGGAAAGGCTGATCAGAGGACAGCAGATACTGAAGCTAGACAGTGGTAACACACCTGGGTAGGAGAGAGGCACAGATGTCAAGCAGGGCAAAGCAAAAGCAGGAGCTGCAGACACAGGGCCAGATCTTCCAAGTTTCGATGAAGAGTTTGGACTCTACACGGAAGGTGCGGAAGGGTTGTAGGTAAGATAGGGTAACAAGGCTATCGGGTAGGTGTTCTACAAAAATTGCTCTGGGGAGAAAGACTATACTCGAGAAGTTCACTTATAAGTTATTACTATAAGCCCATCAATTTAGAGTTTATCTCCTCAAAATTATGCAATCTATCTTCCTGAGGACTCCATTATTTACTACCCTCATGTTACCTCCCACTTAGACTTTATTCTGAGTGCATTACCTGAAACCACCTTTGATAAAGGAAAAAAAGTACGCCTCAACATTTCCCCTCACTTACTTTTATGCTGGGGCAAAACACATTTGATTAGAGAACATTTATTTCAAACACTCACTACACTTCTATATAACCAAAGCACCGTGTTAAGATATCCATAAATAAGATGCCTACTTTGCGGATGAAAGAAAATTTAAATTGGGTGCATGGATGATATTCCTCATCCTTGACATCCAGCCTAAATGTCATCCCCCTCAGGCAGTATACCCTAAATCTCTTGGCTGGAAGTATTTCTATCCCTCTTTAAACTGCCACAGCATTTTATTTCAACTTCTTAATGTATGTGTCACACACCTTTCCTTCTGTGTCTCTCCTAGAAGAGAGAAACTACTACTCCCATCTCCTCTTCCCTTGACAAGGGATCATATCTTTATCTCCTAGAGTGCCTAGGAAGAAGGGACACACATTGAAGATATGTGACAAATAAATATCTGATGGCTGAGTGGATGAATGAATGATAAGCAGATGAAAACAATACATTAGTAAATCTCCAGTAGCAGAGTTCAACTTCAGTGTAGACTCATGGGGAAAGACGTATGAACATGAAGTGTCCCTGGAACCCGTCACATGAAATCATGAACATGACAGTCTCATGACTTTACGGGGGCCCTACTATTAGGGCTATAGAGTGTGAAGAGTCAGTCATGTAATGTGACTTTGTGGGTTTCTTGGGAGTAGTAAAATATGTTGCTGATTAGATGCAGAGTCACTGTGAATTATTACTACACAACTCCTGGCTAGAGGTGATTTACGAGTTCCAGTCATTACCGCTGCACCCACCCCCACCACCGCTGTGGTTCTAGAGGCTGCAAACAGCAACTTCTATACCTCTGGCTAAGACTCGGTTCTTCAGAATCAGTCACTTCCCCACAGGGGCCAGGCATGAGGCTTGTATACATAAAAGGGGTGAATCATTCAGGATTTTCATCAGTAATTAATCAATGCAGGACATCTTGTTTACAAGTTGCTGGAGAAGATGCACTTAGGCTATCTTCCGCGATACAGACACACCACAGGACAGAGTTTTCTATTAGGACACAACAATTTTTAAGGCAACTGCTCCCCATAAAACTGTATATAATGATATACTGTTCCATAAAATGCAAAGCAAAATATGCTCATGGAAAGAAGACCAGTAACATTATTTTTGAGTTAGGAAGTTATTCGGGCCTGGTGTTCTTTTTCAGTTTGGAAACCTATTCAAGATCCTCCTCCTACCCTCAGGTTTCCATGTCTCCCCTAAAAATACTGAAGTTGCAACTGATCTATTTTATTATCACCAACTGATGGAAGTTGCTTGAGTCATAACTGAAGTCTTAATTTTTTTAAACATGTGTTTATTTTTGAGAGACAGAGAGAGACAGAGTGTGAGTGGGGGAAGGGCAGAGAGAGAGAGGGAGACACAGAATCCAAAGCAGGTTCCAGGCTCTGAGCTGTCAGCAAAGAGCCCAACGTAGAGCTTGAACCTATGAACCATGAGCTCATGATCTGAGTCAAAGTTGGATGCTTAACCTGTGGGCCACCCAGGTGCTCTGAGTCATAGCTGAATTCTTAAACATAATAATTCTAGAAAGAAAACTTATAAAGATAAAGTAAATTAAGTTCTAACTGCTACATCACTTACAGATTATTCTTGCCCTTTACCCTAGTCCAAGACTACAATCCCCCTTGGTAACTTCCCCTGAATTCATTTCTTCAAATTCATATGGAAGGCTTGTCAGTGGCACCAAAAGTTATTTCATGGCAGCTTAAAGTCAAAATCTGTTCAATTACTCTCAACGTGCGCTGGAAAAACATTCGGTGGCTATTCTTTAACTCATGCTGTTGGAGACAATGTCCAAGAAGACTTCGTAGAGTCCTCTCCTTTTTTTGACACAGGAAAAGGACAGAAAGTTACAGGCTACATCTAAGCTGAGAATAGTTTAAGTTATCTCCAACATGTTACCCCGACTGGTCACTGCCTTTCCAAATTATTTTGAAAGGAGATAGAACCTTCTCTCTTCTCCACTCCATGTTTTTTTTTTTTAAACTGGTCTATACTAGCGCTCAGTGCGGCCTCAGCCCCCCAATGGCTCTCACAGAACACGCTTTGCTGAAAGCTATCTCTTGGTAGCACTCATCCTGTCTGATGTCTTCATGCCATCCAACACCATCATCTGAACTGGCCTCCTCACCCAGGAAGGAAACACGTGACTGACTATTCTTTCATTCCTTGTACACTTCCCTTTTCCTTCTCCACTAACTGCTCCTCTTTGATCTGTTCAGCTACATACATTTCTTCTATGGAACCTTAAATAGCAGTTACCTACTTTTTTTTTTTTACTTTGTATGCCCACCCTCAATAGAACTATTATAATAGCTTCAAGTCATCTTATATACCACTAAATACAAAATTGTGCTTCAGACACAACATTTCAACTGCCCGCTGTACATCTCCACAAGCATGACACATTGGAGGCTCACATTCAAAATGTGATCGCCAGCTCCTCCCTCAATCCAAACCCTTCTCTTCCTACTGTATCTACTTCTCTGCTTAACGGCATTCCCATTCGCCCAGTTACTCAGTTTAAATGCCTCTGATATGGTACCCTCTTTTCTGTGTTCCCGTAACGTGTTCTCTGGATTTTTCCATAGCACATATTTTACAATATTTTGAAATTATCCATTTACTGATCTGACTCCTTCACAAGACCATGGTTCCCTAAGAACAGGGGCCTTGACCTTTTCCTCGTATACACAGCTCAGTGCCTGGTAAATGGCAGTCGGTCAAAAAGTTTTGTCGAAGTGAACTGAACATCTGTTCTAAATTCAGCGTCAAATCTTAGGGAATTCATTAGCGCTATCATGGAGCTAAGAGATAACATCTTCCTGTGAGCCGAACACAAATTTCCAATAGTAACAAGGACTCGCTCTCAAAAAACACTGCAGTATTTTTCATTTTGCCAATTAAAGTTCATTATCTAACCTCGGTGATAGTTTAAGTTAGGTGCTTTACATATGTCATTTAATTTTTCTTCTCTAGCCCTATAAGGCAGACACCACTGATAGTCTCCTTCTATAAATAAAGATCCCAACTCACAGACAATTGGCAATTTACCTGAAGAGGGATGTTTTAAACCCATTTCTGTCTGGAGCCAAGGCTAAAGCTCCTGAGATAAGAAAAGAAAGTTTTTCATGTGAATTAGGGAGAGGAAACCAAGAATACATTGAAAAAAAACAAGTTGGTATTTTAAAGAATGAAATTAATCTTAATCTAAATGAAAGGAAAGAGAAGAATCAAGCTCTCTGAATAGTTGCAAGCATGCAATGAAAGGGGACAGTTATGTAAATAAGAGTCCCCAGCACATCACAAGTTAAGTGGGAGAAATTTTTTAAAAAATATCTGGAGTCTGAAAAAGAGTGGGAGGAAGGGGAAACTTAAGAGAAAGGGGCAGATGCTTCAAACTGAGAGAAGAGGAGAAGAATGAAAGAGAAAAGACCCAGCTCTGTTGGGAATCTTATTTTCACTCTAACGATAAAGATCTGCAAGCTGGAGAAAACCTCTAAATATAGGAAGAACCAAGCGACCAGGGCAATCTGACATTAAACAAATGTTTCAGAGAACATATCAGCAAGTAAACTGTACTTGCTGGGCCTTTGAGAATCATTGTCACGTACTAATTCTCTTCCTCCCTTCCAGAATAGGAGATGAGGAGTTGTAGAATCACAGAAAAGGTATACCTTGAAGGCTGAGAATCTTTCCTTCATGTGTGAGTGGTTTGGTATAACGTTGATCATTATATTCTAAAATTTATTATTCCCAAGTACAGTTTGATATTAGGATAATGCAGCTGAATTTTAGCCAGTCCAAATTACACTGAATTAGATAAATATTTTTCAACTACTATTCTAATAAAACATCACTACTATTATTTTAGAAAGCATATTACATTGGAATTTAATTTAAATAGCAAGCGAGTTGCTTTCCTTTAAAGAATTACACTGTTTCCTGTGTTAAGCAAATAATAATTAACACAAGTACATACAGTTATAATTAGCAGGGAATTTAATTAAACAAATATGCCAACATAACCAGATGCATGACAAAGTAATTGTAATATGTCTTGCCAACGTATTCTTTCCCACTTCACAGTTCTTACATCGTAATTATACAGCTATCTCTCTCTCTCTCTCTCTTTTTTTTAATAAGCACAGAAGTTCTAAATAGGAGTCTCCTAAAAGCAAGTAAAAGAAAGCCAATAGAAGAAATCTTACTGAAGAGGAAGCATTGGATAATGCAATCAATTATTTCACTCAGAACTCCTGGGAGAAGCTCAATTGATTTTGATTCTTTAGCTCTGCCTGAACGTCACCAGATTCATTCTACTTCAGTTTTATGGGGTTGTATCCCTAAGCTGAGCAGATATAATTAATATAATATAATATAATATAATATAATATAATATTTAACAAAACAATATATATTACATATTATTATTAACCACACATATAGTTTTTAAGCCTGATTTTACATAACTCTGTCCTTAGAAAAGAAAGCAAGTTGCCCAGAAATCAAATGCCACTTTGTGTCCCAAAAGGGTCTCAAAAGAGAATAAGGAAATAAATTACAAGAGGGAGAGTAACTATGATTCACAGGTTAAGTTTAAAGAGTGTATGTTTATTTAACAATGAGGAAATAACAATGATGGGTTAATCTGATAGTTTCCTTCTAAGAAAGATTATAATACAGAGGAAGATGATTCATACAGAAAGAGGAAAAGTTTTATTAGGTCATTTCTAGAATAACTCCAAGTATAAACTTTATCACAATGCTATGTTATACAAAGACCTTAAAATACATCCCCTTTTCTTTTAAAAAAAATTTTTTTTAGTGTTTATTTTTGGGGGAGAGAGAGAGAGAGAGACAGCATGCGAGTAGAAAAAAGGGAGAGAGAGAGAGAGATATAGGGAGACACAGAATCTGAAGCAGGCTCCAGGTTCTGAGCTGTCAGCACAGAGCCCGATGTGGGGCTCGAACTCACAAACCGTTAGATCATGACCCAGGCCGAAGTGAGTCGCTTAACCAACTGAGCCACCCAGCCACCCATTCCCTTTTCTTTTTAAAGATTTATTTTTAAATTTTTAAGTAATTTCTACACCCACATGGGGCTCAAACTAGCAACCCTGAGATCAAGAATCACATGCTATACTGACTGAGCCAGCCAGGTGCCCCAAAATATATTCCCTTCTTATTTTTATCTTATACTTACAAAAAACATGACACTTTCAGTGATTAAGAAACAAATGATTTGCTCACAGTAAAAAAAAAAAAAAACCAACAAAAAACAAAAAAACACACACAACCAAACACACATCTAGAGATATATATATCACTTCTAATTCCCAAGTCTACCATGGTTAGAAGCATGCCATTAACTTGGGTTTTCAAAATAAGAACCAGCCAGTTTCAAATCCTATGTACACTGCAAAGCTATTCAGCTTTAAACTGTTTTCCTAACACAGGTTACCCGGAAACCGGTGATAAATTCAATCAAAAGGCAGGTGGGTTGTGACTGTATCTGCTAGGGATCACTTCCACTTAAATATTAAGAGCTGAGGGGCACCTGGGTGGCTGAGTCAGTTGAGCATCCGACTCTTGATTTCTGCTCAGGTCATAGTCCCAGAGTCATGGTATTGAGCCCTGTGTCTGACTGTGGGCTTGCGTGGAGCCTGCTTGGGATTCTCTCCTTCCCTCCCTCTTTCTTTCCCCCTCTCCCCTACTCGCATGCACTCTCTCTCTAAAATTAAAAAAATAAAAAGAAATCAATATGAAACTAGAAATCAAGGAGAAGAAATTGTGATTCTGATTAGGCACGACACCCAGTTAAATGAAAGTGTAAGTTCTCCTTCAGCAGCAGGATTTGCTCACTTTCTAGGAAAACAAACCAAAGGCCCGTATTTACAAACAATACAGAGAAGGCTAGCCGCCAAGGGCCTAAACGCTTCACCGGCCTCCATGTAGGACTTAGAGGTTGTAAGAAGGGTTCACACATTTCACCTTACCTACTGGTCACCACCGCAGTTACCTGGCGATTCTCTGTATTTAATTATGCAGGAATTGAGACCTGGAGGGGATAAATGGCCTGCCCAAGATCACCTAGCTAATAAATGGCACAACTGGGATCAAAACCAGTTTGCTCTTTTTTGAATTTGCTGTCTTCCCTACCACATTGCAGAGGTCACACAGAGAAGAAAGGTCTGCATATCTGTACCATAGGTCTCAGTGCTCTCCACATTGGCAGAAGCTTGATCCAGGTTAAGCAACTCCTTAGCTAATGGAAAGCAAATCACCAAGGCACCTCAATACACCGGAAAGTACTGACCTTCTCATTATCTCAAGTATTACTCAGAAGAAAAGTGACCACCTCTGAGATACAAAGCATCTTTGCTGATTATCTCAGAGGAAACCACTCCTATAAGTCTAGGACGTTTTTGAACTTCGAGCCTCACATCAAACAAAAACCAGTGGCTCATCTGCCTCAATAAAATGCCATATTCTTGGGCCAAACCCTCTCAACCCAGAGCGTGCTGGGGCTCTCCTAAGAGGGGTCAATGGATTTGTCCCCAGGTTACAGAGACACCACAGTGAAAACTCATGAGCCTTCTGCACTAGGAGACGGTAAAGGGCTTCATATTTTCACTACATGGATTCACTTTGATGTTTATTTATTGTTGAGAGAGAGAGAGAGAGAGACAGACAGACAGACTGCAGGCAGGGGAGAAGCAGAGAGAGAGGGAGAGATGGGATCAGAAGCAGACTCCAGGCTCTGAGCTGTCAGCCCCAAGCCCGACGTGGGGCTTGAACCCATGAACTGTGAGATCATGACCTGAGCTGAAGTCAGACACTTAACTGACTGAGCCACTTAGGCGCCCCTACACGGATTAACTTTGTTGAGCGCCTCTTCTCTTTTCTCACAGCAGGAATATCAGCAGGATAATTTTTGTTTTCAGTTGCAGCGTTTTGGAGAAGTTTTTGGAAAAGGATGCCAATCCCAATAAAAAACACCTTAACTTCTGTTCAATGTACAAAAACGACATAAAAACTGTGGGATGCAGAAAGACGAGAAATAAAATGAATAAACATGTATTAAGTTGAATCAACTGTTTGCTTGACACTCTGCTAATTCATTTACCCACAATCCCTCATTTAGTCTTCATGTGTAACGTATAAGGGAATCAATACTGTCATCATTAATGGAAGAGATGTAGGCAAAAATCATGAGATTAAGAAATTCTGCTCCAGGGGCGCCTGGGTGGCTCAGTTGGTTAAGCCTCCGACTTCGGCTCAGGTCAGATCTCATGTTCGTGGGTTCAAGCCCTGCGTCAGGCTCCATGCAGACAGCTAGCTCAGAGCCTGGAGCCTGCTTCCGGTTCTGTGTCTCCTCCTCTCTCTGGCCCTCCTCCTCTCATGCTCTGTCTCTCTCTGTATCAAAATTAAATTAAAAAAAAAAAAAAAGAAATTCTGCTCCACAGAGTTATGTTTATTTTAGTTTATTTTTATTTTTTATGGCTACAAAAATCAAAAGAAAACCAAGAAACTTTAAAGTACTTTTGAGAGGTCGCATATTAGGTAAATCCTGGGACAGTGAGGGCTTTGAAGCAGAAATGTCCAGCCGTAATCTCTTAAATTGCTTTCAGAGAACTCTATTTTCTCCATAGTCCTTTTCCTGAGATTTGTTCTTTCTTTTTTAATGTTTATTTATATTTGAGAGAAAGAGACACAGAGGTGAGGAGGAGAGGGGTAGAGAGAGAGAGAGGGAGACAGAATCTGAAGCAGGTTCCAGGCTCTGAGCCCAGAGGCTCATGTGGGGCTTGAACTCATGAACCGTGAGATCATGACCTGAGTTGAAGTCAGACACCTAACCAACTGAACCACCCAGGTGTTCTTAATAAAAGGGTTCAAATTTCCCTCTCTTAGAAGTGTTTGGCGTTGCAGTGTCTGTTGTTGTTGTTTGTTACAAACTCACGTACTTTTTCTTTTCTGGAAAACATTAATGCAGGCAGTCCAGCATTAAAAGCAAAAGCAGCTGCCCCCATTATTGAGCACTATTCTAAAACTTGCATATTAATGCACTTAATCTTTCCAAAAACCCCATAAAGTCGTTTTACAGGTGAGCAAACGGACACCAAGAGGTTAAGGAACCTGCCTACCATCACAAGGCCGGTAAGTTAAGGGAGTTAGGAGTCCAATTCCCTTTTTTTTTTTTTTTTTAGGATTTCAAAACAGTGCTCTTTACCACTTAATTCACTCAATAAACCAAATGACATAACTGAACATTCTTCTTGTTGCCAGGTTCTGTGCTAGGCGAGGGGTTACAGAAAGGAAAGCCATGGTATTAAGTCCTCAGGGCAGACATATAACAAGGCCCTGAACAAACGAAACTCTAAACTCTCATTTGCTAGGAACAGGTGACTTAAAGAGACAAGCATTTATACTTGGTGCTCAGGCTGGTTTCAAACAAGCCTAACCACCGTTCATAATTTTCTGTGTGGTCCCAGACTATCGGCCCCAACTTCCCCAGGAAAATAGAAATGTAACTGTCCATGGTTCTATGTGATGGGAGATATCCTTATAGATTGATGTCCAGCAGGCAACTAATTTAAATGTCCTCCCACATTATAAAAGCAATATATATTAATTGCATAACACAATGGAAAGTGCAAAGAAAATAATCAACTGTCAATGTTCTGGTGTATTTTCTTCCTAGAGAACACACAGTGAGGATCATAATGTATATACCATTCAGATGCCACTTTACCCGCTTTTTTGTTCTTTCTGAAAGAGGTCAGAACTGTTCCTTCACTCACTTTATTATTTTTTACTTTTATGTTTTAATTTCCATCCAAGTTAGTTAGCATATAGTGTTATAAAGATTTCAGGAGTAGCTTCCAGTGACTCATCCCCTACATATAACACCCAGTGCTCATCCCCACGAGGGTTCTCTCTCTAATTCTCCTTATCCATTTAGCCCATCCCCTGCCCCCACAACCTCTCCAGCAACCCTCAGTTTGGTCTTCATATTTGTCTCTTATGTTTTGTCCCCCTCCCTGTTTTTATATTATTTTTGCTTCCCTTCCCTTATGTTCATCTGTTTTGTATCTTAAAGTCCTTATATGAGTGAAGTCATATGATATTTGCCTTTCTATGACTGGCTAATTTCACTTAGCATAATGCCCTCTAGTTCTATCCATGTAGTTACAAATGGCAAGACTTCATTTTTTTTGATTGATGAGTAATACTCTATTACACACACACACACACACACACACACACACACACACACCACATCTTCTTTATCCATTCATCTGTCAATTGACATTTGGGCTCTTTCTATACTTTGGCTATTGTTGATACTGCTGCTATGAACACTGGGGTGCATGTGCCCCTTTGAAACAGCACACTTGTAATCCCTTGGAGAAATACCTAGTAGTGCAATTGCTGGGTCGTAGGGTACTTCTATTTTTAATTTTTTGAGGAAACTCCATACTGTTTTCCAGTATGGAAAACTAGCTGCACCAGTGTGCATTCCCACAGGCAGTGCAAAAGGTTTCCTCTATCTCCACATCCTCACCAACATCTGTTGCAGCCTGAGTTGTTTATTTTAGCCATTCTGACCAGTGTGAGGTGGTATCTCACTGTGGTTTTACTTTGTATTTCCCTGACGATGAGTGATGTTGAGTATTTTCTCATATGTCTGTTAGCCATCTGGATGTCTTCTTTGGAGAAGTGTCTATTCATGTCTTTTGCCCATTTCTTCACTGGATTATTTGCTTTTTGGGTATTGAGTTTGGGAAGTTCTTTATAGATTTTGGATACTAACCCTTAATCTGATATGTCATTTGCAAATATCTTCTCCCATTCTGTCAGTTGCCTTTTAATTTTGCTGATTGTTTCCTTCACTGTGCAGAAGCTTTTTATTTTGATAAGATCCCAATAGTTCATTTTTGCTTTTGTTTCTCTTGCCTCTGAAGACGTGTTGAGTAAGAAGTCTCTGCAGCTGAGGTCAAAGAGGTTTTTGTCTGCTTGCTCCTCGAGAATTTTGTTGGCTTCCTGTCTTACTTGTAGGTTTTTCATCCATTTTGAATTTATGTTTGTGTATGCTGTAAGGAAGTGGTCCAGGTTCATTTTTCTGCATGTCACTGTCCAGTTTTCCCAGCACCATTTGCTGAAGAGACTGTCTTTATTCCAATGGATATTCTTTCCTGCTTTGTCAGAGGTTAGGGTTGGATTGGCAATACGTTTGTGAGCCCATTTCTAGGATCTTTATTCTGTTCCATTGATCTGAGAGTCTTGATGATTACAGCTTTGTGATACAGCTTGAAGTCTGGGATTGCGATGCCTCCAGCTTTGGTTTTCTTTTTCAAGACTGCTTTGGCTATTCTGGGTCTTTTCTGGTTCCATACAAATTTTAGGATTGTTTGCTCTAGCTCTGTGAAGAATGCAGTGTTATTGTGAGAGGGATTGCATTAAATATGCAGATTGCTTTAGGCAGTATTGACATTTTAACAGTATTTGTTCTTCCAATCCAGGAGCATGGAATATTTTTCCATGATTTTGTGTCTGTTTCAATTTTTTTTCATAAGCTTTCCATAGTTTTCAGTGTACAGATTTTTCACTTCTTTGGTTAGGTTTATTCCTAGGCATTTTATGGTTTTTGGTTACTTTATTCCCTTCTTATATCCTAGACACTTTTCCATATCATTAAAAACCCTCGGTTAATATTATTTTAGTTACCATATAACACTACATCATATGGATGTAGAACAATACTATTCTCCTACTGCCAGTTTCCAATTTTCTGCTGCTATAAACAAACTGGGATGAACATATTTGTGCAAAAATATTTACTCACATATCCGTACACTATCTATAAGAGAAAAACACTAAGTTTAAATATTTCCATTCTCAGTGGTTATATTACTCAATGATCCCTCTTGCAGAAGGTAAGACTACCTGTTGGCTTATGATTTGACAAAGGTAAGGAAGTGGGTTACATTTCAGCTTTTTGTTTCTAATAATGTTCAATATTCACCATCCACCAGACATTTTTGCCCATACGGGCTCTCATTTGTTGATTTTTACTGCTTAACTTAAGCCATATGTAATTGCTCTTTTACAGGTGAAATACAACTGAAAGTCAGCAGTTTCATACTGTTCAAATCCAATAGGTTAACTTTCAGCATTTGAAATTTTATCACTTAAATTGACAAGTCCGCCACTGTATATTGGGACAAGGGCATATGTATATGGAAACAAGAAAAAGAAATTTTGTCACTGGGTTCATTATCATCTTGCGTCCCACTCAGAGCTCTGGCTCCTTCTACAACCAAGTACCCAATGGGATTATAAAATGTATAATCTCATTTAAGGTTTTCCCTTATCAGTGTGTCAGCTCCTAGAGTACAAAGGAAAAGGGGAAGGGGGGCTATCAAATCACTGGAAATCTGTCCCCTTGGAATGTCAGAATCCTGTGTCTTCCAGAACAAGTCTCCATTCCTCTTACCTCTCTACCTGATGTTACCCCACACCCGTGCTTTTTCTCTCCTGCTTCAAAGATGTGCAGACGTGAAAGAGAGAAACCTGAGGCAGCAGCGAAGGGCGCTCACAGGATCTCTTCAGGTGCCTTTTGCTCACTGCTTCTTGGCAAGCCACTTCAGGGAAGTTTCATGTGAGGAGGGAGAACCTTCTAGAAGAAACCTGAATTGGGGGTGCCTAGGTGGCTCAGTCAGTTAAGTGTCCGACTTTGGCTCAGGTTATGATCTTGCAGTTTGTGAGTTCGAGCCCTGCATCGGGCTCTGTGCTGAAAGCTCCTAGCCCGGAGCCTGCTTTGGATTTTGTGTCTTCCCCTCTCTCTGCCCCTCCCATGCTCATGCTCTGTCTCTCTCTCTCTCTCAATAATAAAAATGTTAAAGAATTTTAAAAATAAAATAAAAGAAACCTAAATTGTCCACTCGGTCAGTCTCTTTAGCATAGGTAAACATCACTGCACTCAGGCGAAAGTGCTTTACTAGTTAGTACTGCTAGTACGTTATATAGGGAGGTAGTTAGAACTGAACCAAGTCACACAGAGAAAACACTTATGAGTTATTATCTCAATCAACAATCACACTGTAAAGTAAGTCAAATGCCAGCCAAGCAACATGGTCGGTAGGGTGGGAAAAGCAGTCAACTTCATCTTGTAGGCAATCTGGGGTCTAGCCTGGCTCTGTCGCTCAAGCTGGCTAGGGGACGTTCGGTCAGTCCACCCGTCTACGTATCAGTTCACTCTTTGATTAAAAAGAGATGGTTTAGAAGTGCTCTAAAGTCTCTTGCCAGTTCTCTGAGGACACTGACAATTGGATAATACTGCAGGCAGCCTCCATTTCTTTTAACTCCGACAACGGTACGTTTTATCACGGGAGTTTCGTAGCAAATCTTTCAAAGTAGGCTCTGAAGCACCCTTAAACTCTCACATATGCTAGAAAATACAAGGGTTTTTATGAGTTTCAGGAGTCTATTTCAGATGCTTTAGAAGAAATAGTGTTATCCAAGCTAATTAATTCATTTCATCTGTGTGGCTCAATGCAATTGTTGGGATTTTTCCAAAAATGCTCCTTAGGGTATCTTCTGCTGACATTGTTTCGTTCAAAATTTCAGAGGTAAACATCAACACAAAATGCTAATCTTCCTTTAAGACTTCTTAATTAGGGGAGGCTGAAGCCCCAGAAGACTTGCTGTTAATACTAAATTCTTAATTTATCAGTTTGTTTGCTCTCTCTGATCACTGATAGGCTGAATCATGCAAATTTTCGCGTGCGGTCTGTGAACTGGCTGTCTTGTTTTTGCCATCAAGGAGTGAAGGTGGGTATTGCAGGTTAAATATCGATAACGGAAGATCCAATAGATGATACGTGTCTGTTTTTTTTTCCTGTTATAATTTTGTTGTATCAAGTATTGCTTGCAATAAGGAGACCATTTCCTAGGCCATGGAAATATTTTTGTTACCGAGAACTTTCTGTGGTCTAGGAAAAAGACTTCTTTTAAATCAGCCTGATGAGACATTAGATATGCTGTGTTAATTCTAACTTCTCTTTCGGAAAGAAGACTTTGTCGTTTAGTGGAGAAGGCAGAGGAATGAAAACCAGGAGACCCGGGTGCCTGGATTCAATACCAGTGTCTTTCATAATGAGGCCTAGAATAGTAAAAGGTCAAATCGGCTGGGCAGAGGGAAGTCACTTGAGCCGCAGAGAGAAAGCACAGGTGCGGGTAAGATCAGGCAGAGAGGCAGGAGGAGTGGAGACTTGTCCTAGAAGACACAGGATTCTGAGATCTGAAGGGGACAGGTGCCCCGGGATAGGACAGCCCTTCGGGCTTCACCCTCACTCTAGGGACTGACATTCGACTAAGGGAAAATGTGATAATAGTGTATGTCTTGTGTCATCCTATTCCATTACTAAAACATTATTTTGAAAAAATTTCTGTTAAGAGTATTACACATACTCCAGTGCAGTTACTGTCCACAAATTTACACCAAAACGCTATTCTCTTCACTATAAAAGACCAGCTGAAGAAGGACAAGGCTTTCTGAATGTGTCTTTTGTACGAATCTGCTGACTCAATACCATTTGCCATGTCCATGGGGTCTATGGGAAGTCTCACTACACAGAACTGGGCATCACAACAGGACGTGTAAAAATAGATGTTGTCTCCAGGAGACTTTTTCCTGTAAGGATTTGACTTGTCCTGTTTTCATCTTTGGTCAGACTGGTGCTAATCTGGAGGCAATGTACTCTGTTTTTCTCCCCGCCCCTTTTTCTTGCGTCTTCTTTTCCTCTGTTAGAGGCCACCTCCAGACCAAACTGGAAAGCAGGTGGAGTGTACCACCATGCTCCCACTTGACTTTCTTCTACAGTGCCCCTTCCTGAACTCTGACCACACCCCTCCCCCCCAACATTCGGGGACGGCCTCCCCTTCTCCTGATTGCTTGCTGAACTTGTCCATCAGGACTCCGACTCAGGAAGGTGCTTCTCCCAGCTTGCTGGTGTGGAGAGAAGGGGTCAATAACGGAGTGATTCTAGGCTGTACACACCTGACAAGTTTATGTGTAACACTACCCAGTGGTGGTCGAGAGAGGCTCCAGAATCATGCTCCCAAGGCCTGAACCCTGGCTCTGTCATTCACTAACTGTGTGACCAGGAAAGGTATGCGATCCTGTCAAGCCTAAATTTCCTCCTCTGTAAAATGAGGAAGGTCACAGGACTGTTGTATTTAAATAAGATAATATATGAAAGCCACTTTAGATCTGTGTCTGCGATACAGTAAATAGGCACTGAAGCTGAGGTATTATTTTATTACATCATTAATATGTTACAATTCATCATCATCACCGATTAACTTCTCCCTGACCTGATACATTGGAATTTTAAAGGAAGACTATTTAGAGAGAGAATACCTTAATCTAATATTCCATGAGAAAAAGAATTATGTGGTGATACAAATGTGGGAAGTACTGGTATAAATAAAAATATTTTTTTTTCTTATGGGACTTTTCAGGATCTTTACTTCGGAAGGAGTAATGAATTACTAAGAAACATTAGTTGCCGTGTTTTCCATCTTATTATTGACTTGTGTAACTACTGCCCTGCCTAGAACATCTTTTAACATTTTACAAAATAATGGAATTCTAGAGAACACAATTTAGGGCAAAGTGCCTTCATCTAGATTTTCAAGGCATAATTTCAGGCATGGTTATAAACTGGAGGGAGGGAATCTTTGGCCTGGAGAATAATCCCTGAATCCCACAGAATTTCACCATATTTCAAACTGCCAGGCCTCTAAGGTTGCGCTGGCCCTTCTCATTCTTCCCCACCCTCCTGAAACGCCTCAAAGTTTCATAACTTCTTCCTTAAGTACTTTCAACTGATAAAACACTTTAATTCTTGATTTTCCCTTAAGAAAACGTGATCTTTATATTCTTCATAATCTAAAGACTGAAAAGGCACGATGTATGCCAGAAAAAATACTATATATTTTAGTTATGTCATTAAACTTCAAAGATTAAGAATCCCTTGAGTATCCAGGTAAGAAAAAATTAATGCTACTTTATAAATGTTTTTATTTATTTGTTTTATTTTATTTTATTTTTGAGACAGAGAGAGACAGAGTACAAGCAGGGGAGGGACACAGAGAGGAGCCACAGAATCCGAAACAGGCTCCAGGCTTTGAGCTGAGCTGTCAGCACAGAGCCTGATGCAGGGCTTGAACCCATGAACTGCGAGATCATGACCTGAGCCAAAGTTGGATGCTTAACTGACTGAGCCACCCAGGCGCCCCAATGCTACTTTATACATATATATATATATACCATGCTCACATACACCCACCCACACTTTCCAGAATATAACTGTATACCATGCTTCTGTTTGACTTTTTAAAAATGTATATAGGGGCATGAGTGGCTCAGTGGGTTAAGCGTCTGACTCTTGATTTTGGTTCAGATCATGATCTCACGGTTTGTGGGTTCGAGCCCCATGTTGGGCTCTGTGCTGACAGCTCAGAGCCCGGAGCCTTTTTCAGATTCTGTGTCTCCCTCTCTCTCTGCCCCTCTCCTGCTTGCATATGGTCTCTCTCTCAAAAATAAACATTAAAAATATAAATATATAAAATAGGGGTAAAACTGAAGACTATGCATTCCTTTCAAATGCTCGCACAACATTTGTACATATTTCACTACAGAAACTCTCCTGTTTCTGTTGTGTACCTGCTGGTTTGCATGTCTGTCTCCTGTCGACAGTGGGACATGCCCATTGGGGACAGAGCCCTGGTCTTTCCATTTTTGCATCCCTAGTGCCTGGCATGGTGCCTGAGATCACAGGCATTCAGTAAATATCCATTCAATCCAATGAATAAATGACACATTGACTTAATTAGTTTCTACTAGCTTCTTGACTTTCCTTCTGGGTCACAGTCATAGCTGTGGCATTGAAGATATTTCCTAAAAAGGCCAGCCATTAGGCATCCTCTGACTGAACAGAAAATAAAAGCAATCATGAAAGTGACCCTTCTGTAACCTGTAAGAAAGAAGAACCTGGCCCAGTTAGCCTGAGTTCCAATCCTGCTTCACAATTTACTTGCTGTGTCAACTCAGCGAGCTATTTACTTTTTGAAAGACTAGGTCTCCTTGTCTGTTTGAAAATGGGGATAATAATAGTACTGTATTAGTCAGGGTTCCCCAGAGAGACAGAACCGAGGGGATGTGATAACTCTTGGAAGAATCCATTATCTCGTTAGCGCAGTATAAAGACGGCACTCTTAGTGATGACACCGCAGTCTCTCAGGAAAAGAGCTGTGTGCCCATAGTTTTCTCTCCCGTCTCAACTCGGGCATTTCCAAAGCTGAAGTATCCTCTAGATACTCCTTTAAACATCTAAGTCACAAAGTAAACAGCATCTACATCTTAAAAAATAAGACGCTTAATATTTTTTTTCCCTTAAAACGACTTTCTCCTCCTCTCTTCTCTAATTCAGCAGGAAAATCCTGAGCAATTTAATGGGAGCCATAAAATGCAACTTACGTTCAATGGCTTATATTCAACATTACGTCATTTCCCCATTATAATCGCGTTTTAAAGTAGGATCTGCTCCCCTCACGTGTAGGAAGGGGGTCTTGGCGGAACAAGCGGTCTCCTCTGTATAAAGGGAGGATGTCAGCATCTGCTTATCCTCTTACAAACAGAAAACAAAATCTCGACCGTCCGATTGCACAGATTTAGCTTTCACGTACAGTGAGGCCAGGGAGCATATTTAGTCCTTTAATACATATTTTTAAAGCACATCCAGATAATTGTCATTATGCCCATTTCCGCCTCTCCTTCTGGAAGCCTGGGTTTAGTATTTTCCACATGCAGCTCCAGGAGTCTTTGACTACAGCCAGGGTGGCTGTACTAAACAAAATAATCAAATGACACCCAAACATTAAAAATTTTTTAATGTCTATTTATTTTTGAGAGACAGAGAGAGAGAATGCGAGCAGGGGAGGGACAGTGAGAGAGAGGGCGACACCAAATCAGAAGCAGGCTTCAAGCTCTGTGCTGACAGCTCAGAGGGCTCAAACTCACGAACTGCGAGATCATGACCTGAGCTGAAGTGGAACGCTTAACTGACTAAGACACCCAGGAGCCCCCCAAATGTTTAAAGCTCAGTTTAGTCAATATCTTTAGGTAACTACACAATGTTTTATATACATTTATAACTATACAATGTATGTACATTTTCAGAACTTCTTCCCCATTTTCTGCCTTATTGGAATTCTGCATCATTTCTCTAATATTGCATAATATCATAGAAAAATGAACCATGTTATTTTCCACACCTCTTGGATATGGAATACTCTCTGAATCCTCTATTACTGCTATAATTTTTTCTTTCCTGTGCTTAGAGCAAAAGATTCTTGGTCCCTAGATGGCTTGCATGGAACATTTTTTATGTTTGTTCATAGTGGCATTTTTAAGTGGAGAAGGGTTCAAAGCTTTCACCACACTCTCAATGGGGTGTATGACAAAAAAAAAAAAAAGCAAAAAATTACCAAAGCCATACAGGTTTATTACATTAAAAAAGAGTCACCCCCTGGCTACATTGTAAAAGGACTTTAGAGATAATCTTAGAGACAATAAAACTCAATACCTATGTCATCCTACAGGTGGAACAACAGAAGTTCAGATAGGTTAAGTGAATTTTGAAAGAATTTCTTTTTTATTAAGTTTATTTTGAGAGAGAGAAAGAGAAAGTGCTAGTCAGGGAGGAGCAGAGAGAGCGAGAGAGAGGATCCCAAGCAGGCTCTGCTCCTTTAGTGTGGAGCCCAATGTGGGGCTTGAAGTCATGAATGATGACATCATGACCTGAGCTAATTTTAGATGCTTAACAGACTTGAGGCACCCAGGTGCCCTGAAAGAACTCCTTAGGTTTTTTTTTCCTTTTTTTTTTTTTTTGAGAAACAGAGTGCGAGTGGGGGAGGGGCAGAGAGAGAGGGAGACACAGAATCTGAGCCGTCAGCACAGAGCCTGGTGCGGGGCTGGATAAGATCATGATCTGAGCCAACTGGACCACCCAGGTGTCCCAAGAACTGTTCTTTTAAAGTGAACATTAAAAAAAAAAACAAAGCGTCAATCGAGGCTTCCTTGGCTATTTCAACATCCCCGCCCCCTCCCTGGTAACTTGTAACACAGGTAGAGACAGAACACAAGCAGCGAGTGTCATCAAGATGGCAATTACGGGTGATTTATTTTCTGTAATGGGGTAATACTGTTTTTATGATGAAAATGATAATTATGAAAATTATATGGAAATATGAAAAAATATGATGTGTAAGAGGAAAAGCAGAATACAGATGAGTACATGTGGTATTGTATGAACATATCTATGCAGGAGGAAAATGACTGGAGGCAATGGAACTAAGAAAGGCTGTCATGTTGGAATAGAATGATAATTTTTTTTTTCATCCACATACTTCATTGGGTATCAACACGTTTTCTTAATGATTTCACGGGGAAGGGAGGCACCATGCAGACTGTGGGGAAATAAGCTTGGAGGACGAAGAGGCGCCACAGAGAAGGGAGAACAAGATATTCAGAGCAAACGTTCCACCTTGAGTCAAGACGTGAAGAAATTACAAATAGGAACATCTGGAAAAAGAGCCTGAGAGGGTTCAGCGCATGTGGACACTCAGTTGTAAGGGAAAGAGAGAAGACATGCATTGTGCCTGTTTGTACAGAACCGAGTGCCTAATAAGCCTTCAGCAAGTGGAATTTAGGGTTGCTGTTAATATACTGTAACTCCTTGAAGAAATTCTACACAGAAGGCTTCCTGATTACTTCCCGTGGCTTTCTAACATTGTGAAGAACTTTCTGCAGCGTCTAGTAGGCCTTGTGGTCACAAAGCCGGTGAACAGAGGATCTGTTAGCACCGACACTCCGGTGGTCTTTGGGCTGATTCTCCGCAGAGGAATTATATTTGAAATAGACTATGTTGATGGAGAAAAGTGTATGGGAGAAATGCAGGGCCCTTATGCCAAGGTCTTCATTCTCTGTAGACAAACGATCATTTTCGGTAAACATTTACTAATCAGCAACTAAAATACTGTATTTATAAATCTGTGGGAAAATGTGAACTATTCTTCCTTATTAAGAGCAAGAACATGTATGAAGGGAAAATGAAAGCAGCAATTCAGTTTCTCTGGGCAGCTTTAGACCTGGAGTTTGTTTATTTGTTTGTTTATTTATTTATTTATTTATTTATTTATTTATCTTTTTAAATTTATTTTTGAGAGACCAAGAGAGACAGCGAGAGCAGGGGAGGGTCAGAGAGGGAGGGAGACACAGAATCCGAAACAGCCTCCAGGCTCTGAGCTAGCTGTCAGCACAGAGCCTGATGGAGGGCTCAAACCCACAAACTACAAAATCATGACCTGAGCCGAAGCCGGATGCTTAACCGACTGAGCCAACCAGGTGCCTCTAGACCTGAAGTTTAGAAGCAATACTTAGTAGCCTTTTTAAATTCCATGAAAGAGAGAGAAATATAGTCAAATTTAATAATTATTATTAACTGATAGTTCATTACTAACTAGGCATGGGATGCTTGATCATACTTGCTAGGATTAAATGCAAAATAAAATCAAGTTGGATTTTAAAGTATTACTATGTACCTTGCACAGTACATCACCTCACAGAAGCCACATTCATGATGTCTGAACATTTTATTGTGGCAAAGAGCCACAGTGGTTTGCAGTACTATCACTTAGTCCTCTTCCTCTGACCGTTCCTTTAAGTGGGGATATTCTCTAACGTGTCATCCTTACTTGATAAAGTCCCTCATCCATTTCAGCTATTGCCACGGCTTCAGCCACTACCCAGATATCACAAGCTCCCTGACATACACCTCCTTCTCTACACCTGCATTCCTGAGAGGTATCCCTAACCAATGCACTCCCCCTTCGTATCTCATCGGGCCCAAGGATGCCAAGTTCAAACCTAAACTTAACATCTTTGCCCCGAAGCCTGCTCTCAGAGCCTCCAGTGCAGAGAAAGGCACTGCCACATGCAAAGCTGTCCAAGGCAGAACTGGAGAGGCTGTCCTGGCCTCCTGCGTCACCTCCAGCAGACTGTCAACGACCTGTCAATTCTGCTGATGAGACTAACGATCTTAGTTCCAGACCCCATCATTTCTCAACCAACCTGTTTTAAGAAATGATTCTCCTGGCCTTCACTTTTGCCCAGTTCAAAATATTCACTGACACACAACTGTGGGAACAGGAGGTGTGGGGGTTCAGTGAGTAAATGTATATAAAGGACATAGTTACAGCCTGGCAAGTTTGTCTTTAGGCACCATTATCATTTCCTCCTTCCTTTCCTCCACTGGCTTTCTTTACATTCCAGTCATTCTTTGACTTTAAGTCCTTCAATGCTCCCCAACTCATGAAGTCCAGACTTACTCTACTTCACGGGTCCCCAGCTCCAGCTATGGCCCATTCCAGAGCCTACTGTTCACCACACCTCCATGCACACCTAGCAATCTTGGGTTCCATGAGTGACTTGTAGCTCTGCAAATGTGTGAGAATCTTTCCAATGCTATGCGGTCTACGTTACATTTCTCAAGTTACAGTGTGACTCCTTCCTTGTTCATGGGGAGAAATCCTTGTCATCCTTCAAGATTTACAGAAATAATTGCTATGGTCTGAATGCTCGTGTCCCCCCAAATTGATACACTGAAACCTCGACCCCAAAGGTAATGGGTATTAGGAGGTGAGGCCTTTGGGAAGTGATTAGGTCATGAAAGTGAAGCCCTGAAAATGGGATTGGTGCTCATATGAAAGAGATCCCACAGAGTTCTCTCGCCCTTCTCCCTGTAGGGTGGTGAGGATATAAAATGTCTGCAGCCTGGAAGAAAGCTCTCACCCACACACGCTGGCACCTTAATTTATGACTTCAACCCTCCAGAACTGTGAGAAATTAATTTCTATTGCTTATAAGCTGCCCAGTCTGGTATTTTCTTACAGCAGCCTGAACGGCGAAGACAAGTATCATGGTCATAGAGGCCTCTGGACCTCCCATGCAAACAGTTCATGTACTTCCTCCGCCGCATCTCTACAGCACTAACGACAGCTTCCTAGGCCCATTAGACATTAACGTATCTCATTTCTAGAGTTTTTGTTTGTTGTTTGGATGGAATCTAAGCTCATCCTTGAATGTTAGTATGTTTCATTACTTAAAGACATCTTATCAAGTGTCATCCGTGCATCCTATTTTCCAGTGTGCTAGCAATACGACAATGGATATTTTCCAGTCCCTGCTGCAGTGAGATCACTTTAAGGTAGGAGATTTTTTTAAAGTAAATAGGTACAATGAAGACTAAAGACCTGGTCTTGGAAAGAGAGCAGTTTTTTCAGTTTCTTGGTATCCACATTCCTAAAAGATGAAAGATTGCTCTATTTATAAATTCAGGCTGCAAAGATTCAGAACACACAAATAAAACATTCTAAAAAGATTAAGCTCTTTGATCTTTGAAAGAGATGGTCAACACACTGGAGACGAACATCAAGCGTATTCTGCAGGGCAGAAGGAACAGGGTCAGAGTAACGGGAGTGGCCGCATCACAGAGAAGGGAAGCAGGCTCCTCGCAGGCAAGGTAACGCCAACCAAACATGGGGCCAGATGCAGGCAGCGATGTGGGATCCTATCTAACAGGGCCACAGGACAGTTCAAAGGTTGAAACAAATTGGAAAACACAGTCTCTGGGGAAGGACTTGCAAAATTCGCTAAGGGCAGCAAGGCCTGGCCTATGGTAGCTCACTTTCCATGACAGCATCCCATCAGGCTAACATTTATTTGCTGAGCAAAGTTGTCCGTGACTCCTCTCAGTCTCTCTCTCTCTCTCTGCGAAAACCAACCAAACAAATCTTTGATGGCCATAGACTGAATGTCCGTGTCCCCCTAAAATTCATATATTAAAACCTACTCTCCCCCCCGCAAAGAAAAAGAAAACAAACCAACCAACAAAAACTTAATTCTCAACGTGACGGTATTTGGAAGTGGGGCTTTTGGGGAGACGATTAGGTCATAAGGGCAGAGCCCTTATGAATGGATTGGTGACCCTGTCAAAGAGATTCTGGAAATCTCCCTCGCCCCTTCTGCCTTGTGAAGATACAACAAGAAGACAGCCATCTATGAACCAGGAGGGAGACTCTCACCAGACATTTAATGTGCTGGTGCCTTGATCTTGCACTTCTCAGCCTCCAGAACTGAAGGAAATAAATGTCTGCTGTTTATGCAGTCTATGATATCTTGTGATAGCCGCCCAAATGAACTAAGACAGCTTCTCATTCTGTACTCACTCTTTTTGCTTTTGAGTTTGTAACTGCTATTTAATGTCCATTTCCCCCACTATACTGTAGGCATCATTACGAGTGTGGACCATGTCCATCCATCTTGTAGCACTAGCGTGTTTGCAAGGGCTGGACACAGCATAAGTGCTCCATGCCTAGTCTGAACGAATGAATGAAAGAATGCACACACCAAAAAAAGGAACAAATGAAGAAAGCAGTCATCTCAGAATGATGGGTGCCCTTGGTCCCGTTTCCCATCCTACGATGCAAATATCACCACTCCTCAAAGTCAGCTGACCTGACCAAACTCACAGAGCCGTTGGGCAGCAGAGCCAGCCATGAACCCAGGACGACTCAGACTCTGACTCCCACGCTCCTTCCTTGATTTCTCCTTGATTCCAGAGCTTCCCTTAGATCGCACTGCAGTGAAAGAAAGCAACTCAAAGCATACATGTTGCAGAGACATAGGTGAGGTGTTGAAAAAAGGATGACGAACGAGGCACCGGAAAAAGGCGTTGGAAAAAGGAAGAAGAGGTTTTAGATGCTGGTCCTAAGGAAAACAAACAAGAAAACACAGCAGCTTTCATAGAGGAGCTAGCCCAAATGAAAGGGGCAACAGGTAAGAGGGTAGTTTAAGGGGCTCCTGAAAGCATGTTAACGTAGACAGTTAGATGTATTTCACACTTGTGTTTTAAGACAACATGTGAAGACCAGTATGACGGAAAGAGCTATCACAGGAAACTGTGGTTTTGATGGACGTGAGGAACAAAAACTACCCAGCACTCAAGCCAAGATGCTGTTCTATACGGAGTTATTTGCTCATTTACGTCACCCACCGAACTTTTGCTTTCCTGCTTCAATTCAGTCCATGAAAACCAATTATACTTGAATGAAATGGAAACCAAGCAGTTTCTTAGAAGATGTAACACCCTCTCACATGCTGACAAATCAAATTTGGGTGGAGGCAAAGCAGCAAGGAAATTTCAAACTATTTTGGGCAGTGTATTTTCTCGGGTCTTTCCCTCGCTAACCCTTCCCACCCCGGATATTTGACTAATTGGAACCCTAGATTTCAAGCAGAAGCCTTGAGCTATAATTTGTTACATCTGCTTCAAAATGTGCCCAGAATCTCAAATGATTTAATTGTAACATTTGGGAATGGTGAACGCTAAGTGCAATTACAAATAACTACCAGAGAAATGCAAATAAATGTCACTTTGGTGGAAAAGGAGAAAGACAGCCTCCAACTTCATGCAGGCAATTAAAGGTGCTTTCGTGTCCATGAAATACATTGGCCTTCCAAATATTTTGATGATCTTCAATGAAACAAGAAACTCGAAGGATCCAGTAGACCAGCTCAAGGGAAAAAAATTACTTTCTGTGTGATGGTTTCTCCTTCATGCTAACACACACGTGTGGGCAGAAAATACAAATGGCTTCTCCAAGTGGTTCGACTCTACCATTTCAATAATATTTGCATTTCAAAAACTCGTTTTCTGAGGTCTTTCCATTGAAAAAGTTCAAAGTAAGTCTATAATTCCCTCACACATCAGCTACTCCTCTCTCATATCCCATGCTATCTTATTTTAAAACTGGTCTCCCCACGGAATGATGCACCATTGGCATTTCTGCTTTCTCTATCTATTGATTCCAGAAGAAAGCAGCAATATACCAAGGGTCTCCATCCAGGGAAGCACATATAACACCAAAATAGCCTAAAACTCCCTTAGTAACTGGTATTCTATTGGACACACTGGAAAAAGTGTCTTAGACCCATGAATGATTCTTAAGCATACTGACATCTAAATATGCTTGAAATACAATTTTCCTTTAACGTTAATAACAGTGGCTCACTATGAAGAGCATACAGAATCCATAATCTTGGGGACAGTGGTGGCAGAGGCAGTAGAGAAAGGAACGCCTATGTGCTCTGAATCCCCAGATCATTCTAACGCACACGCCCTTCTCTAGAGATGACTAGAAAATCACAGCATTAGTCCTCGTGGCTTTTCTGCACTTCAGATAAATTTCCGGAGATCTTGTTTTAGACTCAGAGGCTTATCTGTTTCGTTTTCACAGCAAGAAAATCCACTGGCAAAGAAAAAGCTAACTAACATTTAGAGAGGCCAACAAAAGAGGGCAAAATATGTTCAACAAGTGACTGGGATTTTCCATTTTTTCACCCAAGCTCAAGGTACCATAAAAAGGGAACTAATTAATGTGGAAAAAGAATCTGCCATTGATATGCTATTAAAATACTAGTTTACCCTGGATTCTGTTTGGTGCTTAAATTAGGGAATTTTAGACATAATATTATCCCTTTGAAGTCTGACCAAATCAAATTACTTATGACATAGATGGAACAAGACTCAAAACAATTAATTCACATTTTTAGAATTCTTCAGTCTGATTAATATATAAAGCCTTTAAATATAGGCTACCATCCATCAGGACCCAGAGGCAGGGATAAAATTATAAAGCAGGCCATCTGGAGGAAGTGTCTCCCCTTTGCATCATGCCTTGGACTTCACTGAAGTCTACCAGCTAAAGAAGGGATTCCTAAAAGAAAGAAGAGTAGGCTCTTCTGATTTTAATTTCCAAGTAATGAAGATCCCCCGAATTACTACCACAATGAGTCGTCTTCAATGATGTAAGGATGGAAGTGTGTCCTATCTATGAGAACAGATATCCTACCTACAGCCAACCATCCTAGCTGCTGTCACATTGTCCTGTAGCTGGCTAGCAAGAACACTAAAGCTTAGTGCCCTTGTATGGAAAATAGCTAAAATAGCAAGGCGGAGGCTGCTATCTTAAGAAGGGCTTGCTTGCAAAGTTGGGCTTTGGCTAGTATTTGCAAAGCATTCTTACCTTTTCTTAAATGATAAGGGAGGTTTACTGTGCCTACATTGTTTGTGCAAACAAACAATGTGAAATATTCGGTTAACGTGAAATATTTGGCTTTCCTTCTTGGATTCTGAAATTTTGGCATGTGCTAGGCAGAGGGTACCTTTGTGCCCAACTGACCAGTCCCTGACCTTGGGTGCTGAATCTCTCGTACACATGGTTGCATTTTTGTTGCTGTGAGAAGGGGGTGCTGTGTGATCCCCCCATGAGAGGGAGAAAGCACAAGGAAGTCAGTACATGAATTCCTACAGACCTTGCCTGTGCTGTTTTTTCCCTTATCAGCCAAATGGGTGTCCTGACTGACAGAAATCTTAGCCATGGGTGCAACTCCATGCTGAGTCCTTCCAGCGAATCTCTGAACATGGGAGTGACCTTGGGGACCCTCTAAAGAAATTATGAAATGACTTCCCAATCTGGGGCTTTCTGACTGGGACTCGCCAATCACATGGTGTCCCTCATCACGGGGGCTCGTTCACTGGTAGGCTTCACATTCTCTCTTGAAGCCTGTCCTAGTTTACACATAAAGTGTAATAATGAGAAGAGTCATCATAGACACTGAGGATCAATCTGAGGTCTTCCTTCAAAACTATACGATTTTATTTATTTTTTATAAGAGAGAGAAAGAGCAGAGATCAGAGACAGGGGTTGAGAGAGGGAGGGAGGGAGGGGGACAGAGAGAGAGAGAGAGAGAGAGAGAGAGAGAGAGAGAGAGAGAGAGGGAGAGAATGAATATCTTAGGTAGGCTCCACATGGAGCCTGATGCAAAGCTCACTCCTGTGACCCTGAGGTCATGACCTAAGCCAAAATCAAGAGTTGGACACTCAAATAACTGAGCCACCCAGGTGCCCCGAAACTACAATTAAAAAAAATGTTTATTTATTTTTGAGAGACAGAGTGCAAATGGGAGGGGCAGAGACAGAGGGAGACACCAAATCGGAAGCAGGTTCCAGGTTCTGAGCTGTTAGCACAGAGCCTATTGCAGGGCTTGAACTCATGGACCATGAGATCATGGCCTGAGCTGGAATCAGATGCTTAACCCACTGAGCCACCTGGATGCCCCCAAACTACAATTTTAAACAAGTAACTTTCTGAAGAAAACCTCCTCAGGTTGATTAATCCAGACTATTGATTCTGGTAGTAGACATCTAAGGACAAGTAGAAAGATGTTAGTTCTGTAACTGATGAGTAAAAAGTATTTTGTCTGCTTTCCTTTTAATATTTTTTATAAATAATCTCTACACCCAATGGTGAGGCTTGAACTCATGACCCCAAGATCAAGAGTTGGATACTCTACTGACTGAGCCAGCCAGGAGCCCTCTAGTAAAAGGTGTTTTGGAGTGACACAGGCTTTGCCGTGCCTCAGCTCACATGCCACCAGCAGTTGCTAGATCTGCAAATAAAGGGCTTGCCCCAGCATGAAAAGAAGGTTTAAGGGAAATACCCAGAGGAAGGGAAATCTACTGTTGTCCTAGTCTTTGAAGTATAGACTCTTCTTTTTCAGCATGAGAACAGAGAGCAAAAAGTTAATGAGCTATTCTAAATCTAAGAGGCTAAAATTTCAATCAGGATGTAGATGCTGCAATTATGTGGTGATGGCTCATAGGCTAGAAAACAATAAATATTCTCCCAAGTTGCTGGGTTTTCTTGCTGAATCATACAGATTTGGGACTCTGCCTCAGAATAGGAACAGTTCTGTTGAGTTGTGTGTGGGTAAGGAGCCACTGAGCACTAAGTTAGCTAACTTAGGCTGCATGCTCGGCATGATCCTGTGAGGGGAAAACAGCTCAAACCACCTTTATTTTTGAGAAGAGCAATTCAATACGTAAATTTCAAAAAGATACATCATTATCATTTTACCAACAGACACTCCAGTGTATGTGAATTTCAAAACCAATTCACAAATTATTAAATATCTTAAATATCTTGCCTTTTATCTTCAAAATACAGAATGTTTTACACTGACAATCAGAATAGCCTAGGGGAAATTCTTCAAAGAAAAGTTGGATTTAAATGATATTTGACAGAAATATGGAAGGAGGGCTTAAGGAAAACATGACGAATTTGCCGCTGGAATGTTACAATCAAAACGTGATGCTTTTTAAACTTTCCTTTTTTTTTTTTTCTTCAAAGAGAGAGCATGTGTGTGCGAGCAAGCAGCGGACAGGGGTAGGGGCAGAGGTAGAGAGAGAATCTTAAGTAAGCTCCACCAACAAGGGGCTTGATTCCACAACCCATGACGTGAGCCAAAATCAAGAGTCGGATGCTCAACCAACTGAGGCATCCAGGTGCGCGGGCATCAACTTTTTCATATCACTATGTTATGCATGGTGCTCTTCAGGGATGGGAGAAAGCAAAGCACCCAGGTAGACTGACCCAAGTCAGCAGAGAACTACCATCTAGAAATGAGGAGGCTCTCTTTGCCACTTTCTATATTTCTCGGATTATCCTCAATCAATATCCTGGCTTAAGACAAAGGTCAGCAGAATGTTCCCTACCATTTATTCTTTGTGCTAAGTAACTAGCTGTCTCTTTTCTACACTACGTTACTTTGTACAGTAATTGCTCTTCAGCATGTCTATTGCAATGCATTCCCATAGTATATAAAGGTAAAAAAAAAAGAGGTCTTAACATAAAGCAGTTGTAACATTTCAGAAATGGGATCATTAGCTAGTTGGTGTTAACCTGACCTAAGGACTCAGAGAAAAGTCTCTGACCTTCAGAGTGACAAAATGCTCTGGCACCATTCACTACATGCATCTAATTTATGTCACTTCTACCACAGATGTAGACACGTAGATGGTTTTCTATGCGTAGTCTGAAACAACCTATGTTTTGTCTTCACATTCCTGAGTCCTAACGTGCCCATGGTGAGACTGGACTAGAGTAATGTCCTTCTTCCCTGAACTTGTTTTCTTCGCTCCTTCTCCTCAGATCCTTCATTTAAGGCTCTCTCCAAAGTGCTGCAGTGAGCCCCTCTTTAGGAAAGAGAAAATTCCGTGCTGACTTACATGAACCATGGTAGATGGGCTGTTGTCGGTCCTACAGTTGAATGAGGAATCATGGGAGAGATGGGCAACTTCTGAAACTTTTTAGTGACAGATAACAAGGTTTCTGGATTCTACTTGAATTCTTTCTATATGAACCTGTGTGTATCATTACAATCCTATTTGGCTGAGGTTGCTTTTTCAAAAATGAGCACTGAATTATAGAGCTACCAGAAAACCTTAGGAACCTCAACACTGAATGCCAGGCCTCCTTTTACCAGAAGACAAAATCTCTGGCACAGGATCAGGTACCTCTCTCCCTTCACGTGCACGTAACTCAGCCTCAGGCAGAGGCCATGGCTCAGTTGGAAACATACTAGGTAGTGAATGTGGCAGTGATTAAGGCTGAGTAAACCGCTGAAGGGATCTATGCCTAAATTAGCCAGGCAATAATATTTTGAATTTAAAAACTGGAATATTTCTTTGTTTACAGTAAGGCTTTATGGTGATGCGTTGTAACTAGCAACACAACCGAAGCCCCCTCGGTAACTTGGAACTGGCAATTAATTATTCTGGCTAAAAATGAAGAGCTTTGGTATGGTGGAGACAAAATAGCAGAAAATCAACCCACTTAGGATTTTCCGAGATAGATTAAAAAGCTACAAGAAAGGAAGGAAGAAAGAAGGCAGGCAGGCAGGCTGTGAGTTGGAACAGCCTTCAGTCAAACCAAGTGTACATGCAATGTGAAAAACATTTTCTTAGTATTTGCTACCTTCTGTGAATTGTATCCGTTAGGAAAGCTGAGATAATGCTTTCAAAATAGCATTTCCTGCCCTATTAGAACAGAAATTTTGTATTAGCATAATTGGAACCCATGGAACAGTGAGAAATAAATACATTCATTCAACAATATTTACTGAAGGGATACCCTCTGGCGGGCACTAGACACAAAATACGCAATGGTGAAAAAGACCACCGTGAGTTCTTTCTAAAGAAATTTCCATTTTAATTTTTTTTTATTATTACTGTTTACTTTTGAGAGAGAGAGACACACACACACAGAGGATGAGCGGGGGAGGGACAGAGAGCGAGGGAGACAGAATCTGAAGCAGGCTCCAATCTCCGAGCCATCAGCACAGAGCCCAACGCGGGGCTTGAACCCACAAACCATGAGATCATGACCTGAGCTGAGGTTGGATGCTTAACCGACTGAGCCACCCGGGCGCTCCCATGAATATAATTTAATAACAGTGTTCATGACAAAGAGGCTTCGTTTTTAAAGTGCTGTGTATGACACTTTCTATATCAGCTCAATCTTCTTAACAAACCCGTCTGATAGGTACTTCTATTATTCTTGTTTTATAGATAAGAAAAATAAAAACTAGAAAGTTTAAGTGACTTACTGAAGATGATACAGCTAATTTGGAGCATAGCTAAGATTCGAGCCAAGTGGCTGTGCTCACGTCAAAGCTCTGGCCACAAAACGAAACGAAACTGCGTTAATAGTTGCATAATATTCCATCACTCTTATTTGGTACTCAGTACACAAACTTCTTACAGGATAAAAATGAAAACCACAAAGACAAAACATATGGAGTGACAATTGAAGCAACAAACACATTTTTTTTTTAAAAAGCAGAGAAGCAGAAAAAAGCTTCCTTTGCAATTTCTAAATAAAATGGGTCTAGGGAGAAGTGGAAAAATGAGCTTTCAGAAATTATCCCCTTGGCAAATTTCTAAACATATCTAATCCAGAAGTGATTATGTATTTAGAATAACTTTTTTTTAAGTAAAGGAACAAATGCTTATTATGTACTATTTTCTCCATGAAAGCATCAGCTAGAACCTTCCAAACATTTGGGACCAGGGGTAATAAGCAGCCAGGAACGCAGCCACCAGATGTGTCAGGGCTTAGCTGCATTTGCAATGCGTTGGCCTTGGCTAATCTAAGGGGTACATGGAATCTTCTGGAGGCGCTGACACAAAAAATGCCAGACCCTAATCACCAACCAGGAGTGGTTTCTCTTGCTGGAAATTGAAGAGAGAACGGGGTTCCCATAGGCAAGCCAAATCGGTATGGAGTAACAGATGACCGTTTGTAATCGTAAAAATAAATAAGGACTCGCAGTAGCTCTAGTTACATGTGCTCCTCCTCATCTTACTCTTCAATACCTCTGGGTGTATGTGTTTCATTCAACATCCCCCCATCCCCACACCCTGGCCTCACCATCACCACGTAGATTGGAGTTCACGGAGTACCATCAACCATGCTTCAAACCCTTCATCTTCCCCTAGAGAGTCTTTTTATCAAGCCCCAAGTAAAAATTAAAATGTGATAAAAGAGTTAAGAGCTTGTGCTTTGAAATCGGACTATCCTGGATTCAAATCTTGGCCCCATCAGTCACTCTGGCTTTCAAACTTGGGGTGGGGGAGGCAGAGAGTTTATTAGTTCCTGTATCTCAGTAATCCTCTATGATGTTTTATATGTAGAAGATGTTCAAGAAACAGCTTCATATTATATTCTTGCATATCTAAAGTTTCTGTGTATATTTAACACGATCTAATTTTCTTCTACATTTTTTTTTGTCTCTAGGAAATATGTACCTGGCAGATGTTTAACAGCTACCTATCAGCAGTGAATGAAATGATGTTGGTACATAATTTGGCTGTAAAGTTTATAAAGTGCTTTGAGCTGACAGAAATAGCACAAATGAAGACTGTAAACGGACATAAAACATGAAGTATCTCTCTCACTTTCCTCCCTAGATTTATCTCTCCCAAACTAGGGATTCCTCTGGGTTTTTTCCCCCTTCCCTTAAGAGGCAGACAGAGCAACCTCATTTGCAACAGGCAGAAACAGGGTGGCTCTGACGGGATTTCCAGACCCTGGGGCACAAAAAATGTCAAAGGAGCTGGAAACCCAACCTGAGGCCAGTCCCCTCACGGACGCCCAATAAATAGACCGTAATCGCTGCCAATTATGGCCACAAAGAACAATGTCCAAAGTGTGGTCCACCCTGGCAGCCATGAGGTTTTGAGTTATTTCATGGGTTTTTAAAGGATGACATCTAATTTCCACCAAGATCCTGCTTCTGGGAGGAAATTCATTCACTGTCCTCCTCTGGAGCTCTGATACATGACATGTCACCATGCTTTTGAGTGGGCTTCAGCCGGTGGTGCAGAAACGGATGACATGAAAACAGGTACCAACAATGGCACAGCTGCTACGGGCACGCTGAAATCAACGCCTATTCTTCCCGAGCCGGGGTGCGGAGCCCCTCTGGCTGCTCCAAAACAAATACAGCTTAATTTCATTTCCTGCCTGGCTTTGTATAATTTTGACATGTCCTCAGTCAAACACGACCCGGTCCTTCAATCAGGCCCTATTTTTCTGGAGATGGGAAAACAAGAGGAAGCTAAAGTAATTATTGAAAACTCATAAGCAGCAGCTTTGGCCTAATTACCTTGACTTTCCTTTTTAATTTTTCCATCGACTGTCCCTTGTTAATATACCAGTATTGACGGGGCTGGGAGGGCCCGGTGCTGCTGTGATAGGGACAGATGCCATCGAGAAGCGAAATGCAATTAGGAGGCCCGACACTGTGCCCGTCCCTTTCAGAAGCGCACACTTACGGCACAGACTTTGGTTGGAGACCCTCTTAAGAGTCACAGGCGGCATCACGCAGCACGATCTTGGCTGAATGCCTTTGCTGTCTGCGGTGCCTTTGCCACCAGGGGGCAGCGCGGAAAAAGAAAAACAGCCCTTTCCCCTTTGTTCCTCTTTTGATGTGAAACTAGTGTGTTTCTCCTCTTTTTCCGCACATCCTCCGTTAGAACTCCCAGGTCAACAACTCCAGGGGGGATGAGCAACCCAGGAATGAAGGTGACACGCTTTTGAGCTACATGTGTTGCCTTTTAAATGCTGTTGTATTTAAAGTTTCGACTTGAAAATAATAAGGCAATATTGGGTGAGTGGCCCTGAATATTAATGTATCATTCACAAATGCTTTGAACAGTTCCTGATTCCTCTGTCAGGGAGAAATGTGAAGTGTTCTTGCGGTAAAATTCAAAACCCACTTTAAAAATCATTATTCCTTAAAAGGCTTCCAACTTTTCAACTTCTTGTATACCTACATTTTCTAGAACAGTAGTAATATGTGGTAGGTTGAAAGTCTTAAATGGCTATCAAGGTGCACCTCACTCTAACCAGACAGAATTTAGTAATGTTCTGGGGAAATCGGTTTTCTAGGAGCCAAACAAAAAAACCTTGGACGTCATGTTGCATTGTTCTATCTTATCTTTGGAAACAACTCAAAAAGCAGCTCAAGCAGGAGAAGTTTCCAGTGCTAAAAGCAGTTGCAAACATCTGCAAGGAGGAATTCTCAAAGACTAAACCCTGGTTGCAAATTCTATTATATATTCCAGAAAGAAAGAAGCACTCGTAAAGGCTGACAATAGCCATAAACACCAAGTTGCTGGGGCCAAACCCAAGAAGCAGGGAGGAGAGCGATACGAGAAGGAAGCCAATGGATACGAAGGGGGAAAATGAATGGAAGGAATCCATCTGGAGGTTAAATCATGGTCGGTATAGAGCAGAAATGGTGCACCAAGCCGTAGAAGCAGAAGGAGCAAGAGACCGTTTAGAACCCATAAAGTGCATTATAATGACAACAAAGGCACATCAACCGTAAAGTGACAAGTCTACAGACTTTGGGGGACAATTAAGCGAAAGGGCAAATGGATTTCTGTTAAAACACAAAAAAACGTCATCAGTCCCTGAGGGCATTATTCTATCAGCTAGTAACAGACATAAATACATCATCCATGCAGAAGCACAAACGGCAAACAACTCATTGGAAGGTACTGAGAAGCAAAGTCGTGCTATAATCTATACAATAGGACATAACCATAAAAGTACATAAATTGTGTCTAAAAAGACATGGGTGGGAAGACAGAGGCACCTGCTGGGAGGCGACTATAGGAGACAAAGGGAAAGGGAGACAAAAAAGAAAAAAAAATAGAGTAATCTTCCAGAAATTGAACTATAGCTCTTATTGACATTCTAGACGTGGTACCACGGAAAGAGCTATGGATTTGTTGTCACGTGACTTGGATTGAAATCCTAGCTCCGGTATTTGCTATGGATGCGACTCTTTCAATCAGGATTATTTAAGATACAAGTAACAGGAAATTGTCTAAAAGTCATAAACACTTTCATTGTAAGAAACAGTAACCACTCTAGTTATTTTAAGCCGAAAGAGATTTAATATAAAAAAAATTAGTGTTTATAGTATCATAGAGAGAGGTGGTGGAGCTGGGTCGAGGCTGGGTTTCCCGGAATTGTTCCAAAATAACACTTAAAGAACTGACCCACCAGAGGAACTGTTACCCCTGTCACTCACCAGGAAAGTGAGGGATCAGGCTACAGTTATCTCTCGATAGCCCTGAAACTAGTCAGTTACTTTTAATATTGTGGTGAAAATATCACCTCCATACTTGCTCTCAGAAAACACCCAAGCATAAAACCAAACAAGAAAACCAAAAAAACCCCAAACAAACAAACAAACAAACAAACAAACAAAAATCAGTCTTCCTTACAAATACCACATGAATGCATCTCATAGAAAAAAACCTCATTTATCACCTAAAGTCTGCTGCAAGGAACATTGGGAAATACAGTCATGGAGACAGGCTACCTTGGAATGTTCTCTGAGTGCCTAACGACCAGATTCACAAGCAGACTCAACAATAAGGATAGACAGAATTCATGACCAGAATCCCAAGGCAAGGCAGTTTCAGAAGTGATTAATTCAGCGGCTCTACAACATCGTCACGGACTCAGACTTTCCGTTTTTCTTTTCTGTTATCATCAGAAGCTTGTCCCTTTTTGTTTGCAAAATGGCTGCCATGGTTCCAGGTACCTCATGTAGCTCTGACATGGTTCAGACAAACAACAGGCCTATTTATTCATATTAGCTTTGAGTCAGAGAAAACCTTACCCAGAATGCCTCAGTAGGCCCTCTCCTGACTTGCTGACCAGAACTGTGTTATTTTTCCGCAGCTGAGACCATCACTGGCAAAAGAAACAGCATTAGTGTGACTGGTCTAGACAAATCATGTTGCACCCTGATGGTAGGAGAAAGGACCCTTACCTGAGCATGTCAGCTTGCAGAGAGTGTAACCCCAACAAAATGAGCATTTGACGGCTAGGAAGGCAGGTGTGGGTATGGGGTGCGAGGCCATCAACAGGTTAAACAAGCTGCTCCCAACTCACACTCAGTGGATTACTTCCCTTGGTTCTAAACATGAGGATGCTAATATCCGCCTGCTCAGCTAAGAAGGGGTCATGCCTTGTAACCTGCGCCTGTGATCCGACAGGACCGTCATTCCTGGAAGGTCACATGAAGTGACACATAACGACCTCTGTAGACAATGCCAGAGGCCACCACTGCTACGCAAGTGGGAGTGAGGAAGGAGTCTTCTGTTCTCACAAAGGACCGCCATCTCCAACTAGTGGTAATCAAAAGGGCAAATAATTGTCTCGAAGGAAAGCAATTTGCTGAGATGCGAGTTTCTGAAGCGTTTTATATGGTCATTATGGGCAAGAAGGCTAGCGCCTATTTGAAGAAAGACAACCAATAAGCCATGAAATGTCCCTACAGTTGGAATGTTGCCAGATAACTTATTTTGTTGTTTTTGACACAGACTCTCTGAGCAGTATCACAATGCTGATGAAGCCACTAGGTTTGTGACACATGTTAACCACTGTTCCAGCAGGTGATAATGGATAGGGCTTCCTACTAATGCACATGCTAATATCTGTGCAGACTTTTACATATAAAGTGTGCAGGTAATTGCAAATTTCATAGTCCTGGGTTTTCAAAGAGTCATACACCTACCTGTTGCTTTCAGGGTACAAGCTACGGTATATCAATGTCTCCTGCCAAGTTCACACTTTGATTGAACACTCAGTGGAATTTCATTTCATATAGTTATGTGAGGGGAGCAAAGGTGACACTTATAGTATCTCTCTGCCGGCCAAAGTTAACTCATTGAATCAAATCACATTATAATGCAAAATATTATTACATAAATGATCTCATAAATTGATGATGAAACTTTTCAAAGCAATTTCCCCTAATATCCTCATTTATTTACTCTCAATTTCGCTACATTAGAATCCCATACCCTCAAATACACTGAACCATTATATAGGACTCTCAGCTCCCTGGTAACACGAAGGACGCAATTATATAAAATGGCTATACTTGGAATTTTGTCGTGTATTATGAAACGGTTGGGGAAAACTCTGACTTAATAGAATAATAGGATAAGGAAGTGGGCGATGGGCTAAATGGGTGATGGATATTAAGGAGGGCACTTGTAACGAGTCTGGGTGTTTTACAAAAGTGATAAATGACTCCATTCTATTCCTGAACCCGATAACTGTATGTTAAGTAACTAAAATGTTTAAATAATAATAAAAAAAAATAAGATGATAAAGAAGTTATACAAGGGCGCTTGGGTGGCTCAGTTGGTTGAGTGTCTGACTTTGGCTCAGGTCATGATCTCACGATCTGTGGGTTCGAGCCCCACGTCAGGCTCTGTGCTGACAGCTTGGAGCCTGGAGCCTGCCTGCTTCGGATTCTGTGTCTCCCTCTCTCTGCCCCTCCCCTGCTCACACTCTGTCTCTCTCTCTCAAAAATAAATGTTAAATTTTTTATTTTAAAGTTACACAGGAGGCAATTTGTTTTTATGGTAGTAGCTTTGTAATGCATATACCTGACTAAGCTAAACTACGCTTCCTTGAATTCTCTCCCCTGTGTGTTTCCAGTTAGTGTGGGCTACACCAGGCATGCTTGCTTGGATTTGAAGGAGGGAAGTGACCCAGTAACTGCTGTGCTCTACAGATTCAAGAGGTTGGCGTCTTAATGTTGTTGCTGGTTCAGCTCCTTGGCCAGGAGCTGCTCCACCTTCCCCTAACCCTCCCGCAGCCTCTTGGATGCCTATGCCAGGGATGTTTTTAGCACAAGGTTGTGGTGGCCAACTCCTCCCCGTAGGACGCACCTATCAGTGGGGATGCAGCCGGTGAGAAATGACGCTAATTCCAGCGTATTCTCATGGGTTCTCACTTGTCCCTTTCATCCCTCCCTCCTCCTTTCTGTCTGCCCCTCAGTCTTCCACTTTTAGCATGAGCTGTGAAGAAACTGCTTAATCAGAGTGCGTGACTGCGGAAGGCCAAGTCCTCGCAACAAATTTTTCCTTATATGTGTTTGTATATCATACACCCACAAACCTACATGTGTTTCTGCTTTTCTAATTGAACACCAGTTTTTAATGCCATACTTAATTTGTTGGAATATCATTCTGTGGCCTGTCTATAAAAATCTTTATTTTGAAGAGAAATGACTAAAAGTAAGCTTTAACTTTCAATAATTGACAGATGTTGGGGTGCCTGGGTAGCTCAGTTGGTTAAGCCTCCGGCTTTGGCTCAGGTCAGATCTCACGTTTGTGGGTTCGAGCCCCATCAGGCTCTGTGCTGACAGCTAGCTCAGAGCCTGGAGCCTGCTTCCGGTTCTGTGTCTCTGGCTCTCTCTGCCCCTCCCCCTCTCATGCTCTGTCTCTCTCTGTATCAAAAATAAATAAAACTTTTAAAAAATTTTTTAAAAAATTGACATGGGGCGCCTGGGTGGCTCAGTCGGTTAAGCCTCCGGCTTCGGCTCAGGTCAGATCTCACGTTCGTGGGTTCAAGCCCTGCGTCAGGCTCTGTGCTGACAGCTAGCTCAGAGCCTGGAGCCTGCTTCCGGTTCTGTGTCTCCTTCTCTCTCTGCCCCTCCCCCTCTCATGCTTTGTCTCTCTCTGTATCAAAAATAAATAAAACATTAAAAAAAAATTTTAAAAAATTGACAGATGTGTGAATCATGGAGAAATGGATAGTTGAGGCTTAAAAAGGCAAGAAATATTCCTACACACTTGAGTTTCAAAACTAAGTCTTCTTTTTTTTTATCGCTTCTCAGCCTTTTGGCTAAGATCAAGTGTAGTATCTGTTATCAGTTCAAAACTAAGTTTTAGCATTAAAAGCTACACCTCAATTATTCCCTAAATTTTGCTGCCAAACTTATTCTCCAACCATTCTAGAAAACTTTGCCATTGGTAGATTTGAAACGTTGACTTTTCAGAACATATAGAGAAAATTATAAAATGAAAATAACGAGGATGTTAAATATATAGATCTCTATGTAAGGGGAGGACAATTATTATGGCAAATATTCATATATATGGTTCTGCAATGAAAGCCACTGAAAGTTTATGAGTTTTAGATGTAACCTTGTACCTCAACCACATACAGGGAAGACTGTGATTACGTCCCGTGTACTAATGAGGAAACTAAGAGATAAATAACTTCCCTAGTATCACCTAATAGGAAAATGGCAGAACAAGGCATTTCAGCAACTCTTAGATTCCTACTCTCATGCTACAATTTATATAAAATGTTTAGAAATAGAAACACTTCTTATATAATTCAATTACTCAACATACAATGCCTCTCCGTCTTATCTCAGGTGCTCCTCTCAGATTCCCTAACCTAACCTAATCATCTAGGTGGAATCAGTTTTCACCAATCAGAGTATAAGCTTCCTGGGGTCAGGTCCATAACTTCTTCATGACCACGTCCAGACACTTCGGAGTCATAGGCATATAGTCATGGTTTTTGTGAATCAGTGGTTTTTGGTATTTAAGTGCCATCTGGTGTCAGCCTCTTAATGGCATATACCATATCTTCTGCTTCCTAGCTCTGTCTCAACTATACACAATGCTTTACAAAAAGCAGGCACTCAGTAAAGCCCTATTGATTTTAATAGTCATTCGGCTTCTTAATCTGGCAGCACAAAGCTAAAAATAGATACAAACCCAGAATTTTTCACTGAAAGAAATGATATGCAGACCCATTCACCAAATCACTTAACGTATAACAAACAGGTCTATCCTGAAGCCTACAGGTCATTTCAAAACAATTCCAAGAAAATATTACAAACAACAGGTAGATGAACAGAACTTGCTGTTATTCCAGGAAGCAATGCAGATTGAAAAAATAAAGATTTCAAAAAGGGTTTTGATAAATTTAAAGTATATGTTCATTGTGAAAAACAAAATAGACTGATGTCATGAAGTTCAATGCTGTCCTTTCACAAAATGTCTTTTGCTGCGCTCTTAGAAAAGCACAGTCCTATGCTATGGTGGGTATTCCAAAAGGGCAGTAGAGGGAGAAATATAAGGTTTCAGGCCACCACATATAATTGCATTTATATTACACTTTACAGTTTAGATTGCAATTTTGGACCTCAGTCCCAAGTTTTTTTTCAGTCTCTAGTTAGGCCAGTTAGTTTCATTCTCCTCCACCGCCATGAACTTTCAAAATAAGCTATCCATTTTACTAACAGTTCTATCTATACAGAAGCGCGTGCTGGTTCGATCAGTTAAGCATCTGATTCTTGATTTCAGCTCAGGCCATGATCTCACTGTTGGTGGGTTCGAGCCCCACAGGGGGTGCTGCGTGCTGTCAGGGTGGAGCCTGCTTGGGATTCTTTCTCTCTGCTCCTTCCCTGCACACATGCTGTCTCTCTCTCAAAACAAATAAACTTATGGGGCGCCTGGGTGGCTCATCAGTTGGTTAAGCCTCCGACTTTGGCTCAGGTCAGATCTCATGTTTGTGGGTTCGAGCCCCACGTCAGGCTCTGTGCTGACAGCTAGCTCAGAGCCTGGAGCCTGCTTCCGGTTCTGTGTCTCCGGCTCTCTCTGCCCCTCCCCCTCTCATGCTCTGTCTCTCTCTGTATCAAAAATAAATAAAACATTAAAAATTAAAAAAAAAACAAATAAACTTAAAAAAAAAAGTTCTACACATATGAAGGAGAACCAAAGCATCTTCACGTCACGTACATGGGGAGGAATTAAAAGGAGTGGAAGCAAGCATAGCTTGGACTTGGAAGGGAGCTTCCAGACATGCCGGCTGCCTCGGGAGCCCATCTGCGGCCTCCCTGGACATGTCAGGGCATCATGTTCAACTCAGAAAAAGCTAGCGGTTGAGACAAGTTCTAATAATTTCTACCTGCAAAAACGTTTTACAGCGGATCACTATGATGTACACCTGAACCTAACAGGATATTATGTCAATTATACTTCAAAAAAAAAAAAGATAACTTCCTAATTAAAAAAAAAGTCTTGTTCTTTGAAAATAATGTTCTCAAGACACCAAAAATACATTTCCAAAATTATCTATGCAAACAGGTCATGAAAACTGGAACAGCTCAGCTTTTACAGACACGCGGAGTCCGTAAGTTAAAGACGGCTTGGTGGCAGGAAGCTCAAAGAGCAAGAAGGGATCGGTCTGTCATTCCATTATCCACACCTTCAAGTCTAAAACTCATTCTGCTAAAAGAATTCTTCTTGTCTTTTAAAACGCTGCACGAGGCACTATAGGGCTTCCCGGCAATGCTGACCACAAAGGTAATGACGCTGAACATTTAAGTTTTCCAGCCTCCATGTGTCTGCCAGCACTATGACTGAGTCATTAACAGTCTCAAATAGATTGACATTGTTGTTTGCCGCTGCTGAGAAATCTCATTTCTTTCAAGACAGCAGGAAGCAATTTGGGTTTAATAATTGAGGGGCACCAGAAAGCATGCAAAGTTAAAAGAATCTAAAAGCATACTGGTCCAACTTTCTAGGATATTTATTTTGGCACTGAACCCAAAAGCTAAATGGTGTATTTCACGAAGAGGTCCAGGCAGGGAAGACAGACTCTAGCCCACAGGAAACATGGGAGTTGTCTCTAAGGAGAAAGTGAAAAACCTCATCTTTACCTCATATTGCTGAGGGCAATCTGCTAGACACGTCCCCGGCCTCACAATCAGCCACAAGCAGCCGTCTAAGGTACCAACACACTCTTGTTAAATGCTATCCAGGCAACTAGAAGCCTTAAGCTACTTAATTCCACATCGACTTCGAAAGTCAAGTAACAAGAGAAAGATCCACACAGCCTAGAACTTTGATGGCAAAAACCTACCTTCCTAAGGGATTCGGGGGGGGGGGGGGAAGAAGCAGCAGCTAGCTTCCTAAGGTAGAACATTTATATAAGACCAGGAATGTCAGGGGAAAAAACGTTTAGAGGTGAGGAAACGGCTAAGAGCCCAGTTTAGCTGAAGCATGGGTTCCCGTGAAAGAGTAATGGCATGGATTGAGAACGCTGGCAGACACCTGTTATCACGTGCCCGGACTTTCATGCTAACTGTATTCAATTACAGTCAATAAGGAGCCACAGAAGGTTTTAAGGGGTAGTGAAAATAATGGAACTGTGACTGAGAATTAATGTAACAGTGCTGTGTAGGACACGGTAAAGACCAGTAAGTGAGCCACTGTAACTGTTCAGATCAGCCAGAATAAGATTAACGACTGCAAAAATATTAGAATAGCCAACTAAGGAGCAATTCCTAAAACGGAATATATAGGATTTAAATAATGACTAGTAGTGATAAAGAGGAAGATAAAATTGAAGACAAATATGGTGCTTATGGCATAAGTGGCTAAAAAAAAAAAAACAGAAGCTAAAAAGAAAAAGAAAGAAAAACTTAGAGCAAGATAATAAGTTCTTCTTTGGACGGGAGTGCCAATGGTATATGGAGGTAAAGATGTTGAGTAGGCAGTCTGTCCTGAGGAATCTGGGTTTTGGTACAGAGTATTGGGTGATGTTATAAAAACACGAAGGAAATAAGATCATTGATTTAAATTATATTGGCTAGAAGACCTTCCTAAGTTAATAATTCGGGGAGAAGCAACATTTTAGGACTAGGAAGGAGGAAAAGGAGGCAAAACGGGATAGAGAAAATGAGCAGTCAGAAAGGTACACGACAAATACAGTGCAAATGGTCCAACCATGAAGTTATGAGCTTCAGGAAAGAAACAATAAGCAAGGAGGATACCTATAGGGGAGAAAATCTGCTGGATTTAACAATTAGGAGGTTATTAAAATCATCATTAGGACTAGTGGTTCTAAATCTTGGCAACACATGAGAATCTTCTGGGAAGATTTTTTAAATTATCATTGGAGATACTTATAACTGACCAATTAAATCAGAATTTATTTAGGTGATGTGCAGGCATATGCAATTTTTAAAAGCTGCCCAGATGATTCAAGAGCTTCCAGGGTTGAAAACCACTCTTCAAGACAGAAGGGTGGAAACAACAATTTCAACAAAGAAGAAGCGGAAGAAGGAAGGAAAAAGACGATTAGAGTTAGCCAGTGGTATAGAAAAGGAACACAGTCTACTCTTGGGATAAACTTGACATGAAAAAGAGGTCAGCATCTTGAGAAGATCTCTGGTCCGGAGGTATCCGTAGGATAGAAAGAAATGAGAAGACATAGAGAAAGTAACTTCTGGGAATGAAGCGAGGGTTGGAGGGTAGATAGGGACTATGTGGCAATATTCTGGAAAATCTGGGAGAGGATACAATCAAAAGTACAAATGAGGGGTGCAGCTTGATGTAGTCGATGAGGATTTACACCCCAGGAAAAGGAAAATGGGAAGAGAAATTTTTGAGGCAGAATGTTACCAGGGGCATGCTAAAGGAATCCCTAATCTTTAGATGCTCTCAATTGGCAAATAAATAAATGAAGATTTGGGGTTTCAAGAAATGGAGAAGGACTACAGCATCTCAAAAGGTAAAGAACTGAGGACCCCCTTTAACCGGGGTAGGTAAACCCTGTCTCATGTAACTAATCAGACTTCTTAGGAAGAACAGACCAGGAAGCGAACTAGGGTAGTGAAGAGCACTCAGGATAAATTTGTGCATCATCTGGTAGAGGTTGTTTTCATTTTTTAAATTTCATTTTATTTATTTTGAGGGAGAAAAAGAGAGAGAGAGAGAACGTGCACAAGTGGGGGAGGAGCAGAGAGAAGGAGAGACAGAATCATAAGCCAGCTCCACACCAACAGTGCAGAGCCCAATGCAGGGCTTGAACTCATGAACTGTGAGATCATGACCTCAGCTGAGAAGCATAACCAACTGTGCCACCCAGGCGCCCCCGTCTGGTAGAGGTTAATAAGCAATATGGCTCAAGATCAGAAGTCCAGTACAAGGGTCCACACAGCTTGGGGCTTTTGTGACCAAGACCTTCCTTCCAAAGAGATTCAAAAGAAATTAGTAAGACTGCCCGAAGTTTCATCTACATTACGTGTCATGAAGAAAGTTAAGTTCTGATTGACGTTCTAAGTTAGGAGTGGCTTTAAAACAGTTGACTAACACTAATATTCTTTAAGCCTCAAGAAATACAGACCATGAACTGTGAGTCACAGTTTAAGTCCTTAAATTTCCAAAAGTTTCATGAAAACAATATAGAACAATTAGAATGTGGAGGGATTCCTGGAAAACATACAGAAACTAGAAAAATAAAGAGACTTTTTCCAATAAATGGAGTCTAGCAGAAACAATCAGAGGTCATCTAAAGTTTCAACCTCACACTCAGGTTGCAAAAAAAGGGAATTATCAGGAGATAAGTGAACTTCAAAGATTCCATTTACATTTTGCCAAGTCCTATTAAAAAAAGAAAGGAAAACCAATTTATGACCCATCACCATCTCCCTGCTTAATGACTACACCAGTCTAAAAGGTTTAATTGTAAATTCTTTCTAGTACCTGGGATGTTCCCATCAATAATGTGAGTTTTTAAGTGTCACTAACTCTCACCCTGGGCTGCTAAGGGACGCTGTTCCAGGAATGCAATGACGCTCTCCTGTGGATAACAACCTACCTGTACAAATGTGATCTGCCAAAGGTGCTATTGTCTAGTGCTTGGTAAATGGTTTGTATAAAAATCCATATATTGAGTTGAGCAGAAATGAAATAACGTCTGAGCAGTGACAGAATGTCAATTACAGAGTTGGTAAAATAGCCCTCTTAAAAAGTTGTTAACTTCGGCACTTTTTGAGTCTCAGAATTTTATTTAAATATCATAGTCCTCTGTCACGAGCCACATTTTGAAAAACAGCACCAACTATTTAGTGACAAGGAGAAAAATTACTGTGTAGGTGATTATCTTCTTGGGACTTCCCCCAAAATTAAGTTAAAATCTGCATTTTAAATTGCGTCTGCAGGGCCTGTTTGGAAGAGAGGTTAAATGAGCAATACTCCTCCCTGTCAACCTAAAGAACAATAGGTTATGTCTGTCAGCTGCACTGTGGCTTGAAGAATTAGTTCCAACTGATCCCTCCCGATGTATCTACAGAGAGGTGGTGGGTTCCAAACACTGAAACAGACAATGTCACAGACATAAAAATTAACGTTTAGGGGTGTCTGGCTGGCTCAGCTGGAGGAACATGTGACTCCTGATCTTGGAGTCGTGAGTCTAAACCCCACGTGGGGTACAGAGCTTACTTAAATAAATCTTAAAAAACACATTAAAGTTTAGGGACGATAATTATTAAGGAATGATAGATTTGTCACACAGAATAAAAAAACCTCAGTGTGGGATGTTTACATTCGACAAGGAAAGGCAGAAAACACCCATGACTTAACAACAAGTTAACTTTTGAAATAGGAATTCTGATTTTTCAGAATACTTTGACATATTTACCTCCTTGGTTCCTGTGAGGTACGTAAAGCAAGCTCTTTTTATACCCATTCTAGAGCTAAGGCAACTGAGGCTCAGAACAGTTAGGTAACTTGCACAGAAGCAAGGATCCAGATTAAACGTTGGGGCCAGGAATCAAAGCAAAATCTCATGGTGGCAGATCCCATGCTGGTCTGCTCTACCGGGGAGGGGTTCATTGGGCTGCACAAATTACTATCTATCTCTCTATCCTCTATCTCTGCTGTTTTGCAAATTAAGGAGTCCTAGAAATTAGCATGATTTTTCCCCCATTCCAGCACGAAAAGGAGTGTCTTCAGTTAGCACCTATTACTTTACCAAGAGTCCAAGGACAAAGGGCATTCTTTTATTTATGTCCCACACAGAAGACCTCAAAAGTACTACAACGGAAAACAGGGTGCCATTGTGCAACGAGTAGGGTGTCAGCCTGGGAAGAGGGGAAAGTTCTGGAGATGGGTGACGGGTGTACAATGGCATGAAGATACTTAATATCCTGGAACTGTACACTTAAGGATGGTTAAAATGGCAAACTGGATGTTAGGTGTATTTGGTCACAATCATGGAAAGCAAGAGACCTTTTTTAAAATCACACTAAGACTTCTAAAATTTTGCTGTAAGAAAGATAAATTACCACAGGGTAAAATCTACTGTTTTTGATTATCTATGTTAAATGCACGGCTGTTGTATTTAAATGCGACCCATATTGTAAGTAAAATCTGAAGTGAAAAGAAAAAAAGAACTAAATTCCATTTTCCATTTGAACAACTAGATTCACTTTGTAATGATTATCAAGTGAGTCTTGTAGAGTCAAATGAAATCGAAGAGAGAAGAGTAGAATATTTAATCTTACTAAAAGCTTATGGTCTTTTATAGCATTAAACATGAAATGACTAAACTCACCATAATAGCGTCTATTAATGTGAGTTAATCCATACAAAACGGAAAAAAAATAAAGCTCATAATTCTTAATTGTTTAATATTCACTATTGGTATTTTTGGACACTTTTCTCAAAATGCTTTGGACTGTATGCTCCGTGAGCAGAATGCCACGTCTTACTCTTTGCTGTATATTCAGAATTTAACAAAGAACAGAAGGAAGGGAGGGAGGGAAGAGTGGGGAGAGAAGGAAGACAAATGACTTTATAAACACATCCAAGCAAGCATCCAGAAAACTTGGGATCTGCCAAATCTGAAATAGTTGGTGGTTGAACAAGTTGACTTGATTATATCAAAAAGCTATTTTTTTTCCAGAGCCATGCTCAGCAGATACGGCAGCACCATTAATAATATTTTACCCATCTATCATCTGTTTGAAAGGAATAATGGGAATTTAGAACATTTCAGTAAAGGTTCATCATAGGCAGTTAATCCTAAGACTGCACTTGTGGGTCCTGTGGACTAACCTCTAGGATTTGCCCTGTGAGGCCCTTGTCCAGGTAGAGGATATAATTTCAAACCCATTTAACAAGATTCCCATTATCGTCACCAGTAATTATTGCCTTGTTTCCAACCATCTCAGTTGGCCTCTGTAGGTCAGAAAGAAGGTCATTACAAAGCTACCATTAGCCGCCTTTGAGATCCATAGAGTGATTTCTTTTTCCTTTTTGTCTTTTTAAAACCTTTCTTGTTTTGTGGTTCTTAGAAATGGCAGCAGTATTAGAATAATAGGAAACCAAAGCCAGGCTGTTATTTGGGCAAAGCATGCATCATTTATTCCTTTTACCTAAATCTAAGAAAAGCGATCACAGTTGCCAATAATTATTCATGTGAATGCTATAGTATTTAATTTCTAGAGGTCAATTACTTTAGATCTTGCTCTAGGAGATTTCCAGATTAAGATTTAATTAGTCTTACTATTTTGACCATGAGACTAAGCTATTTGAGACCTAGAAAAGGAAGTTGTGTTCGTCTTCTGTCGTAAGGGGAGAATGTATCTCCTGAAGTTATAGGAGTATTTAGAAAAGGAGAATAATGAAAGTTGATTTTAACTATTTCAATTTTTCAAAATAAAAAAATGCATGAAAATATAACTAGAAAAAGACTTACCAGATCTATGGTTATATAAAAATGTATCACGAAAAATAAAATAATGTCAGGAAAGCTTGAGAAAAATCTTACTGTGCCCCAAACTCCCCAGAATATCTCCGGTAGGTAAGCACTTCCTTCCAGTCATGCCGCTGTCATTTCAATAGGAAGCTCAGGGGGTCCTCTCCATTACTCCCTAGTGAATGGTCCATACCGCCTCCTTCTCCTAAGTACTGACCTGGCAGGCTCTTTTATGTATTTCTCCCTTCCTCTATTCCTTCAAATGGCAGTTTGCAAGATCTGCATTGTAGGCCAACATGAGTCCAAATCCATCGATTAGTGACGAATAAACAACTAGTATTGTTCAGAACTATTATACAATCACTAGTGTAATTACGGTCTTCTCAATAATAAGATTATTTTTGAGGCGCCTGGTTAGCTCAGAAGGTTGAGCGTCTGACTCTGAATTTCAGCTCAGGTCGTGATCTCACAGTTTGTGACACTGAGCCCCATGTTGGGCTCAGTGCTGAGCATGAAGCCTGCTTGGGTTTCTTTCTCTCTCTCTCTCTCTCTCTCTCTCTCTCTCTCTCTCTCTCACTCCCTCTCTCTTTCTCTCTCCTTCTCTCTCAAAATAAATAAAAAAACCAAAAAATAAGATTTTTTTAAAAATAGCATAAGTATATATTTACGCAACCGAGATTAACCAAGTCAGCAGTCAATCACTCCCCCGTTTCTTCTTACAGCCTGCCCATGTTTGTACTTAGGAAAGAAGGGTTTGTTTTGTTTTGGTATTGGCTGTCTGCAACTCTTCCTGAAACTCCTTCTAAGAAAAAAAAACAAATGGGAGAAAGTTCATCCACAACCAACATTATTGAAAGTCTATAGGGTTTATACGACAGAACCATATTCCAAGGACAGTTTTGTGGAAGAGGGATTAGACTACTTCCCTTAAAAACACAAAGCGAGAGCTGGACCCGACAGGCAAGGCTGCAAGGGACGGAGCGTTCTGCTCTAAGTGAAGGCTTTCTAATGGGTATTTTAATTGAATGATGAAATGAGTTTCCTCAAAAGGTAGAGAATTTTGTCTACAAACTGGAATCGACAAAATTCAAGAGAGAGAAATACTATATAGAAAAGATCATATGTTGGAGGATGGCTGGATTATAAAACCCTACAGGTTCTTATAGGATGACCTATACGTGGAAGTCATTCTTCTCTTCTTGCTGTGGGCTAACTAATAAGTGGTTTAAAAGCCCAAAAGGTCTACATAGAATAGAAAAAGTTTATCTCATGGTAAGGGAGAACAATATGTAGGTTTAATTAAATAGCTAGAAGGCAACAAAGTAATAACTGTCACTTGTCTTAATCACAAGACAAATTACCAGCATATACAACTGTTTTCCAAAGAAAGGACAGAAAATCCAGCCCGACTGACAGGGGAAGGTATTCTTCGGTTGATTCAATATTGTCAAAAAGGTTTGAGACATCCTCTAATGCCCGATGTTATCTACGGTTCTGAAATGAAAAGCTGTCTTCAGTAAACACTATGTGACAACATCAATGGGAAGTCTGGGAAAAAAATGTCCCCGGTATGCCCTGTCACAGAAACAAGCCTTTCAAGACAACTCCCTAACAGATAGTTATTTTCAGGAAAGCATAGCAATGGTTTTTCCTGCTGAAGGCTCCCAAACCCCTAAGGAGAGGTCCAGCTCTCTGCGTAACTCTCCCTTTCTCCACCTGATGCACTACCATCAATTTTTAACATAACGTTTTAAGCTCTAATGAAAAAGTTATAAGTATTGACCTTAGCTGCTGCTCCCTCTCACTCCAAGATGCTTTGTTGATTAACAAGAAAAGTGGCATTTTGGGGCAAAGGAAGTATCAGATAGTCAGGTGCTGTTATCAAGTTAATAAATGGCCAAGTGGCAATTATTTAAAAGAACTCCAATGAAGATCGTAAAATGAAAAAAAAAAAGAAATTCACCTGTAACTAACTCAGGCATAAAAGTTAATGCTTGATCCTTTCGATGTAAGTAACGTTAAGAGGAGGTCTGAACAAGAGAAAGTGATAAACACCTTGAGAGAGAAAAACAACAATCTCTTTATGACTTTTCCTTGTACAAGCTTAAATTATTTACACTGAAAAGATCTTGCTTTAATCTGACACACAGTAAATGTAATAAATGCATACAATTAATACTATTACCTCATTTATTTCTCACGAAACCTTATTTGCCTTAATTTGTAGGTAAAGCAATGGAGGCTTCAGGACTTCAAGTTACTTAGCAAAGTCATATGTCAGTAATGGCAGAAGTGGAATTTAAAAACAGGTCCATTTTATACCATCCTCTGTGCTTACAATCACTCTGCTCCAGGGCCATCGTATTGCTTACAAGGAGTCTAAGATCTCATGAGGGAATGAATTACAATAAACAACTAGCATCAGGTGCAGAGTGGAGGGCCTGGTTCAGAACCGTGACAAGGGCTTAGGAATGGGTGAGAAGGGGGCCCCTGGGTGGCTCAGTCAGTTAAACGTCTGACTTTGGCTCAGGTTATGATCTCACAGTTCATGAGTTTGGACCCCACATCTGGCCCTGTGCTAACAGCCTGGAGCCTGGAACCTGCTTGGGATTCTGTGTCTCCCTCTCTCTATGCCACGCCCCCTCCCCTGCTCACACTCTGCCTCTCTCAAAAATAAAATAAAACATTAAAAAAAAAAGATCAGGTGAGAAGGATGGGGTGCCTGGGTGGCTCAGTGGGTTGAGCATCTGACTCCTGATTTTGGCTCGGGTCCTGATCCCAGGAAGGTGGGACTGAGCCTGTGTCAGGCTCTGGGCTGAGTACGGAGCCTGCTTGAGATCCTCCCTCCCTCTCTCTCTTATCCTCCCTCTACCCCTCTACCCTGCGCGCATTCTCTCTCTCTCTCTTTCTCTTTTAGGGGCGCCTGGATGGCTCAGTCAGTTAAGTGTCGGCTTCAGTTCAGGTCATGATCTCACAGTTCGTGGGTTCGAGCCCTGTGCCAGGCTCTGTGCTGACAGCTAGCTCAGAGCCTGGAGGCTACTTCAGATTCTGTGTCTCCCTCTCTCTCTGACCCTCCCCTGCTCGCACTGTCTCTCTCTGTTTCTCAAAAATAAATTTAAAAAAAACATAAAAAAATTTAAAAATAAAATAAATTGTACAAAAAGAATGGGTAAGGAGAGATGGTGGGAGGGTGAAGAGAAGTATTAACAGACAAGAGGGCATCTGAATTGGCCCTAATATCCTGCTAAGGCTGTAATGGGTAAATAAGGACAGAACGGCATTTCAAACAGCAAGGAATCTCAAGAGGATGAGTAAATTAAAAATTGCCGGGCTTATTGGAGACCTGTAAAGAGGTCCTATAGTTCAGTTCACAGCCATACTGAAATACAAAGTTCTGGTTAAGGACTTGGACTTTATTTTGTAGGTAAAGGGACTCCTGGAAAGCTTCTGGGGGCACCTGGTGGCTCAGTCAGTTAAGCACCCAACTGTTGGTTTCAGCTCAGGTCATGATCTCAGGGTTTGTGAGACGGAGCCCCATGTTGGGCTCTGCACTGACAGTGCAGAGCCTGCTTGGGATTCTGTCTCTGCCTCTCTCTCAGCCCCTCCCTCAGCCCCTCCCCTGCTCGTGCTTTCTCTCTCTCTCCAAAATTAATTAATTTATAAGCTTCCAAACAGGGAGTTTGCATATTACATCTCAACAGAAGCCAGAATAACGTGTGTGCAGTGATTCGCCAGCTCCACAAGCATACATGTGCCCACTATGTTCCAGGAGCATTTAGAAAGTAGTGAAGACTCCATCTTTGACACACTTTCAGTTGGTTGCTAGAACATCACTTTCTGGGTTGCTCTGACCCTTCCTTGTTAAGGCCCCTTGGCTGTGGTCCCCTTTCCTGTCTTATTTCTACACGCTGGGGTCTGCCAAGGGTCAGCACTTAGACATTTTCTCTTCCTCATCAGACTCTCACTCTAGGAGACCTTACTCATACCCATGGGTTTAATGCCATTAGTTTCCATGACTATCCTATGTATCTCTACAGTCTAGACCTCTCTCAACTTTAGGCTCCCCCTGATGGCCAGCTAGACATCTCAAACTTAACAAGGTCAAAATGACTTGGCTCTCTCCTTCCAAATCTGCCTCCATCAAGTCTTCTCCATTGACGTCACCTTTGAAGCACAGTCTGGTCCAAGTCACTACCTGCTGCCATGCACATCAGAGGTTGGCTCAGGAGCCAAATCTGACCCAGGCAACCATTTCAGTTCACTTATGTATTATCCGTCCTGCTTTAAGGTGACGCAACCTACTTGAGTAGGGGTAATGACGACCATATGACCTGCAGAGCCTTCAGTTTTACTTCCTGGCACGTTACAAAAAGGTATTTGCTAACCTCTAGTCTGGGTTACTCCTGTCACTTTCAAAGTCTTCTCCTTGCTTCTGTCCCTCTACTTCCCTAAATATCATTCCCCACAAAGCAACCAAGAAAAATTTAAAATGCTGCTGTCCAACATGCAGGCCACTAGCCACATGTTGCTATTCAAATTAAAATCCTATTAAATTAAAATTTCAGTTCCTTAGCTACATTAGCTCCAGTTCAAGTGCACGACAGTCACAAGTGGTTAGTGGCTACCTTGTGGGACAATGTAGATTTTACAGCATTTTCACCATCACAGAAAGTTCTGTTGCTCAGCAGTGCTTTAAAACCTAAGATTATCTCCCTCTACTTATTGAAACTCTTCATTAACTTCTTTTTTTATTCAATGTTGAATTCTTTGCTAAGGCCTACTCTATGATCATCCCCTGCCCCCAGCCTCCCCTCCCCCCACTTCTCTGGCCTCATCACATTTCACTCCCCCTTACCCCTGTGTTCTAATCCTGTGGGTCCTCCCACGGCACCCTCCAAACACGAAGCAAACACTCCAAATGCTAATGTAACTGCCTTTTTTTTTTTTTAACCCATAATAGTGTTCTGACTGAAGGCGAAACCAAGGAACAAGGTTAAGAGCAGCATAGACACCAACCTTATCAGAGCAAGAATAAAACAAAAGACTCCCGGCACGGGGGAGGAGCTCCATGAGGAGGAGGCCTGTTTAGAAAATCATCCAATATATCAGGAGGGAGTTTGCCAGCCTGGTTAGTGGCCAAACATGTTCTACAAAAGGCCCTTAGATCGGGGTCCTGAGTTAGGGCCATTTAGGGCTGGACATAGGTACCCCTGTCTATTTGCTCTGTTTCCTGCAGGAAAGATAACTTCGGCAGTCAGTAGGGGACACGGATGACAGACGGTAAAGACAGAAATCCATCACAGTCCAGGCGACACTCCAACACAGGTAGTCTTTACAGACAACTTCTCCGGGAAATGTTTCTCAGTTGGGTTTTAATTCACCTGGGTACTGATTTCGGCTGGCTCGAAGTGGACTTCCCGAGGCCAGAAGTGGCTAGACTCAGGGGCGGAGGGGATCACATCAGCCCGATATGAGGAGGAATGCTCACGCAGGAGTCTTTCAGACTGGCAGCCATCCTGGTGACTTGGATTGCTGTCCTAAGCACAGGACAGACAAGTTTGTATAAGAATGAGAATAAAGAGAGGGCATCAAGTTTCTGGGTCTTATTACCATTCCAGCCAGAGTACTAATTTCCAGCCAAAACGTAGGCTTTCTCCTCCCTAGAGTAGCCACAGGCTAGAGGACTGTAGACTGAACAATAGACATGAAAGCGATCCGGTAAGATCATACTCCTTGAAAAGTCCCTGAAATGAAAGGAAGGCAAGAGAAGAGGGATTCCTCACCAAGTTTGCACCAAGGCTCAGAGTCCAGAGGAAAAGACTCAAAACCCCACTTAAGTGTACCAAAATGAAGAAATTATGAAGTGGGGATCATGAGCAAATGACTAAGGAAGAACTCTTGAGACAGTTTTGGTGCAAAAAGGCAATTTCATCATAACACAGGGACAGGACCCTTGGGCAGAAAGAACTGCACCATGATTGTGACTAATCACATACTTATAAGTTACGGGGGGGGGGGGTCAGGGATAGCACAAGTCTCTAAGGAATTTGGACTTTGAGGGGCTAGCTGCTGTTAAGATGTGGTTACGTTTAGTCTTTGATAAAACAAACACAAAGGCACTGAGGCAGCCACGGGTTCCTTGAGGAAGATGATGCTATGCGTGACTCAGGTGTCTATCACTGGGCTGCAAGCTGTAAGGAAATTTAATTTAAACTACATATCTCATGCCTTTGTTCTCCTCATCACTAAGGGTCTCAAGCACTGCACTTGCTGTTCCTTCTGCCTAAACATGTCTCCAGACACCTGCACGGATCATTTCCTCACTTCCTTTGGTCTCTGCTCAGAAAACACCTTCACAGAGACCCCTTCCTAACTGGCCCATCACTCCACTTTCTCTGACATCAATGCACAGCAGCTGGACTTTTTTTTTTACCTACAGTTTATTATTCCTAATAAAAGAGGTATGCCATTCATATCTGTGTTTCCCCAGCAGAGTGTGAACTCCAAGAAGCAGGGATTTTGTGTACTTTGTTCTCTGACATATCCTCAGAGCCTAGAACAAGGTCAGGTACACAGTAGGCACTCAAGAAGTACTTGTTGAATGAATGAATAAGAATACCTTGCATAAGAGGCTCCAGAAGAATTAAGAATCTGCCTTGCTAACCTATCTTCCAGATGTGGGTTGGAAATTTTGTCTTTGACTCCTACCAAAGCTTAGTTTGACTGAGATCTTTCAGTTCAGTGTAAGCTGTTCAAGGTCCCAAGTGAGTCTTCTGCTTCAAGCTATTCCACAAGACAGGCTGCAAGACTGAAAAAAGCAGCTTGGAAAACCCAGCCCTGATCTAGCTGCCCAAGGCCTGAGACTAAATTTACCAGCCCCAGGGCACACACGCCACCACCAAATCTGCCAGCCTGGGGCCAATTATTAATCTTGATAATGGGATTTTTGACTCACATAATTTAGATGGGCATGACTAGCAGTTTACATGGAAGATTTTTTTCGTTTATATAATTCAGGGCTTCATTTGATTTTGAGTATGTCATTATGGGGAAAAAAATTAAACTTCTTTACCAACTCAAGATATTATTCCCAATCAAGTCCAGAGGTATTGTCACACCTTACCCAGAGGAAGATGCTATATTTTTAATTTATTAAAATATTTTTTAGGTTTATTTTTGAGACACAGAGACAGAGTGCCAGCAGGGGAGGGTAAGAGACAGAGGGGGACACAGAATCCAAAGCAGGCTCCAGGCTCCGAGCTGTCAGCACAGGGCCTGACACGGGGCTCCAACCCACGAACCCGTGAGACCATGACCAAGCCAAAGTTGGATGCTCAACCAACCGAGTCACCCAGGCGCCCCAAGGCACTATTTCTTTTAAAGAGTGTTCTGTTTCTCCACCGCAATGACTCCGCTGAGCAGTTAATGAAGGAAATGCATAGGAAGTAGAAGGGTTAACACAACTGCTCAAGGTTGGGGAAAGGGCCGGGAGGCGGGCTGGGGCGAGCTGGAGCAAGGCCGACTCTGACTCTGACACGGACCACCTGACCTCTTCTCTGCCCTGCGGAACACTTTTTATTTTTCCCAAACCAACTCCTGTAATGGGCAACAGAGGAGGAAAGCAAACATACGTGCTCATCTGACAGCTTTCATCCGGCAAATTTGTAACATATGAATTCTAAAGCAGGTGAATAATTTAAGCTTACTAATGTAAATGGAGAAGTAACATTTAACTTATAAATAATACTTATAAAGAAAGGAATTTTTATCCTCTGAGGCATGCGAATAAAAGCAAATCCACGAGATGATCGCTGACCTAGGAGAAGGTTAAGAGCAGCTTAAATACTAAGTGCACAAGAAAGAATTCAGACTGACATAAATTTATTTTTCTTGCTATTGTAACCAGATGGCAATAATCCAATCTGAGAAGCTGAATTTATGTGGTAGGGGCATAACTCAAAGCCTGCTTGTTTAAAAACTCAACAAATTTAGGGCAGTTTGGAGTAGCGATATTATCCACCACTTTGCATTTTGAATGGCAGGGAAATTTTACATTGATTTTCAAAGAAGACGCTTAAATGAACACTCTAGTAAAAATTAATGGATTCTTCTCCCTTTCCCTGTGACCTTTAAAATGCCTAGAACTCAAGCTGAAGGACAGAACAGTTTTCACTCCAGCCTAGGGCACCAGTTACATTATACAAAAGACCTAAGGTTTCAATAATGTTTCCAAATTGGCTACTGATAGAGACATGTAATTGCCCAAAGCAGAGTTTAACAATAGCCAGTGTGCCTTTCCTTGCGAAAAGGATACATTTCTTGATACATTTCTTCTTTAACATTCCTCTGTCTGCTGAGTCTTGATTTTTTTTTTCTAAAGGAGAAAGAAACTATTTGTCTCCATTTAAAGGGCCTCTGATTCCTCTGAACCAGTATAAACGCAAGAGCAATAGGACTTTAGTGAACTCAGGTACAGGAGCTGACTATGTGTAGCCAGAGAAACTGGTCTTTTCTAGCTACATATCCCTCACTCTCAAAATTAAAGTGCCTTATCAATTGATTTCCAACATTTCACTGCTATCAAAGAACGGTTTTAAGGCAAGCCCCAAACGTGGTACTAGGTAAGGTCTAGTTTGGCGAGAAATCTTAAAGTTACACTTTCTATTTTGAGTTCAGACCTCCTCTTGCTCGCCAGAACTTCTATGCCGTTTGGTTTGCCAACTGCCTCAGATGTATAACTTCATCTATGTACCTTACCTCAAAATCAATACGTTCCAACTCAACTCTCATGAACTGTGACGTGTCTGAGTTTTTACTCCACTCACAAGCTAACAAGTTAGTCTGCCAGTTTCAAGAATGCTGGCAAGTATTAAAAAAAAAAAAAAAGCCCACTGGGTCAGAGACAAAGAACATCTTACTAGTCGAAGTAGTGAGAGTAGCCAGATTATCATCAATTCCTTCCTTTGGTTCCTTGAGGCCTCCTTCTCACAGAGCCACGTGACGAGGGTCAGGTAATGCATGGCACATAGTGGGTGCAGGACAAGAGCAGAATCCTGGGGTCAGGAAACCCCATCCTCCATAATGGGCTGCAAGCAAACCCGCTCAATCTTTGCTCCCTATTGGGAAGCATTATTTTTAGGAGAATGGACAGCAAATAAACCTGTCCCTTTACTCCAGAGAGGAGACATTTTTTTTTCTATCCCAAGGCTGTTCACTGAACAGCCATCATTGAGAAGACAGTCCCCCCAAAAAAGCTGCGGACCTTTTTTGTTCAGAAGACATAAAGCAACACAAGAAACCCATGGAAAACTGTCCCCCAACAATCTTCTTACCATGTCTACCTGCCAAGTGGTTACATGTAAAAGATCCACGTGACTCACTAGGAGGTCAAGAAAATGATCTGGTCATCCGAGTTGACTACAAAGGTTCAGAAACTTCATCTTAACACTCGCCATTACATTACATCTACATTTCCATTTCTATAAATCTTATACTGACCTATATCTAAGGTGAGAAAAATCTGTTCTCTGACATAGTAACAATATTAGGAACTAGGAATGAAACCTCTTGGCTTCCAAAATTTTTTCTGCCACACTACACTGCTCTCATATTAAAAGAGATGTTTTTTCATCTTCTTAATGGTTCCAATTATCAATTTTGACTCCCGGTTCTTTCCCTAAGGATACTGTACGAACCCCCAATAGGTAACATGCAGAATGTATGCTTGATAATGTTCCAAAGTATTTTTCTTTATAATAAGCTCCTAAGAGTATGGAAAATAGTAAACAAGGAGATGCCGCTGCTGATAAATGTACAAGATGTGAATGCTTTTCTTAATGAAAAAAAATGGAAATGAAGATCCACATTTTCTCATCTTCATCAAAAACCAAGGCCAGTCCATTAATTTAGTGACAAAAAGAATGAGGTCTCTGAATTTCAAGTTCTTCATTTTTTCCCTTCATTATATATAGCTAGTAAATGTAAGGACAAGTCTACTGAGGCCAAAGGAAAAGAGCAAAATGACAATTGTAACATCAAACAACGCTTAGCTACATAAATTGCTTTAGGAAAGTTGAAGGGTGTTATTTAATACTAAGAGGTTCTGTATTAGCCCCAAATTATTTTTTCTTAAAATTTTCAGATAAATTTAAGCCCCCAATAAAATTGCTGTGTTTGAAGCAGTTATTTCAAATGGCAATCATATCAATCCAAGTTATCTATCCCCTTGCTGGAATGTTCACTTTTCTACATCTCCAAGTGGTCTATGTTCTGCTTCTCTACCATGGAAACGCAGTTTACTAAATCCCACAGCTGGTCTGCCATAAGTAGAAGCAAGTAAGCAAAATACTGTTCTCTCTTAAAAGCTTTGGGGTGTTTTTCCCCCGGATATTTTAACAGGATACAACTGAGGCAAGAAAATCTACATTGTCAATAATTTCTAGAAATTTTACAACCTAAGATATCTGCCAAGTAACTAATTCTTTTTTGCTTTACATGAATAAGAAAATACCTTCAAAATCTGATCCTAATGTTGACTGATTTGCTTGTGAAAGTTGTGAAAATGAAACCTCACTTGAAACAGAGTTCGGAGGCCCTGAGTGGGGGGGACTCTCACACATTACCACCTGTGGTCAATTGTAGATCCCAAGAAGCACACGCATCCCTTGCATTCTCCAACAGGAAGAAGCTTACACTACTAGCCCAGCAAGAAGAAGAAAGATTTTCTCCTCTCCCAGCAACAGCGCTAGCCAATGAGAAGCCACCACTCCTGGTCTCCTCCAATGGACTTTTAGTCAAGGCGACCCCTTCCCAGCCTCCCCCTTTCCTTTATATAAGCAAGCTCCTCTCCTTTCTTCTGAAATTGCAATTCCTCTGCTATTCCTGAATAAACCTATTTTGCTGGTCAATTAACTGGCTGTTTAATTTTCAAGGTAGCAAAAAAAAAAAATTGTTTCCTTACTGGTAGTTATGCCTTAAATTCTCATAATTCACAGGCAACCCTCTTGAAACAATAACCCCTATTAGTTTCATATTTAGCAGATTTAATTATAATTGTGAAGTATATCTGGTTATATTTTAACTATCACTTACTTAGTAGCAAAATGGGTGTGGTACACATTTTTATAAATAAGGAAATCAAGGCTCAGAGATCCTGAGTAGCTCAAGGCCAAGAACATAATTCTTTATTGGTAATGTACTCTCTCAAAATCCCATATTTACCTTTACCCCCACACCCGGGATAAATTCACTTACTCAAGAAATAATGAAACACTACTTACTCTAGGCAGTAATTCTGAACTCCTTTGCAATCCATCCATTTATTCATTCATACATTAAGCCATCATTACTTGATTAGTTTCTATCAAGCTCTACACTAGGCAGGGCTGGAAAATAATGCTACACAAGACAGTGCAAACTTTTATAAAACTTTGACTTATTACGGTACAATGTATTTTTAATACATTAAAAATATTTATTTCTTAAAAAGGGGTAGGACTGTTTCTAAGTGTGTCAATTCATTTTAGTGAGAAACCACCTAAATCCACTTCAAAGATATGCCTTTCATACATACTATTTAGAGTATTTTTATTTGTTATTATGCCTTATTAAAAATTAGTTTTTAACTGTTTTCACAACACTAAGCCTCAAGCAATGCTCCCAGTGAAGAATAACAGCGGACGGACACGGGTCGGAAAGCACAAAACTGAGATTATACTTCACTGGGTGAAGGCTAATGGCAGATTGAATAGAAGTCAAAGTTCAAGCAACTCTAATCCACAGCTTCCTGGAAAATAAATCATTTTTAGCCTATAAGGTCTTCCTTCTTCCAGTTACCTTTTAATACACCTGGAGTGCCTACCACCACACTATTTTTCTGAAAAAGTCTTCTACATGTCATATTTTGACAAGAAAATCTTCGCTGGCTCCACACAGGCTGGAGGGTGAGTGTGTAGGCTTGCATTAAGGGCCCATCACAAATCCAGTCCTATTCTCCCCAGAATGAGCCCTCAGCCTAACAAACCTGGTCCACTCAGCATCCCCAGAACATGCCTGCTCTCACACATTCTCACCATTCCCTTTCTTGGAGAATCATTATCCTTCCTTTGTAGCTAATGTTTACTTAGGTGTTAGTAGGTGCTACCTGTCTATTCTATTTAATCCTCACTAAAATCCTATGAAGAATGAATTATTATTATTATTCTAATTTCCACTACAGAATACTGAGGCTTAGAGAGGTTAAGGGTCTATAGTCACACAGCCAGTAAGCAGGCAAGCTAGGGTTGGAATTAAGGCCTTTCCTTCCCGAGCCCCAACTCTTGACCACTCTAGTGCAACGAGCAGGATTATCTGATGGTGACCCCCAGAGCTTACTCAGTGTTGCCTGGACAACAAACTGGCTGGAGCAGGTGAACACCCTTTTCCCAGCAGAAAGGACTGCACTCCAGGTCAAGGTCAGTTATCCACAGCTTCGTCCTTCAGAAGACGGGACTGAGACTTCCCACGGGTCTAAAACACCCAGAGGTTAGGCAGCTGCCATTCTCAGACAACTTCTGGAAGCAGCCGGGACACCAGACTGAACTGCGTGGACCTACGCAGCCCCAAGCATTCCCTCAATGACAGGGATGCTGTCTCCTTCTTGCCTGGAGGTGAGGCAGAGTAAGAGGGGAGCTCAAAGCCACAGCCGAAGCCCCAGTACACTTCTCTGGGGGACGGTGGAGATAGGGGGAAACTAACTGTGCCTTCTTCTGTCTTGCTGACTTAGCTGTGTAAGTTCTCCTTTCCCCTGGCCGATTCCTTAACTGATGCTGCATGAGGCGGTGCAATCAGTCTCTGAATTGATAACAAGATGGAACCTGATGGGAAGAACCACCATCTGGCACACATCTTACCTACTCTTTCAAGACTGAGCTAAAATCTCTTTTCTCCTATGAAAAAGTTCCTGATTCTCCTTAGCAAAGGGAGAGCCTTAAACCTCTCAACAGTAGCATAGGCTGCCCTTCGGTGTCTGAACAAAGCAAATCTTTGCTATATATCATCAGTTAAGGCGTACCTTTTCCACAAATACGCATTTGGATTTCATGGAAATTTTAAGTTCCCCAAAGGTTAGGGGAGGGACCCTGTAGATTCAACACCTTCAACAGTGGCAACCCTGTACACACCAGGCAATAATAGAGATTTGCTGCCTGTATGTGTGTAAGTCTGTATGTATATTTGGTCCTTCAGAAGGGCCACATTTCATCCACTCATTACATACATATGAGCACCCGGTGTGTGCTGAGCACTATGTCGGGCACTGGGTTTATAAGAACACTGTTCTGACACAAGGAACTCCCAACATAGCAGAAAGATGGTTATGTGAGTGGTGTATTATCATAAAATTATACCGATCTGTGGAGGAAAGTGGGGAGAAGATCGCGAAGCGCTTGGGGTTTGGGGAGTAACGGGGACCCACACAGAACACTTACTGGTTTCGCTGGGCCCTGATGAAAAAACAGACCAAAAAGGAGAAAACTTCTACAACGGAATGAGAGAAATGTATCAACTCTTTTGTTGTTAAGTGACTAATGCTAATTTAAAAGGAGACGATGCCTATCACTTGTAAAATTATAAAGCTCACTTAATTTTCAAAAGTTCTTTTACCAGTTATTAACCTTGAATTACACAGAAAAGGGCAATTTTACTGATTTTATTCTTTGGCATTAGCCACCTGAAAGGATATGAGAAAGTAGTGAGGCTTTCAGAAGTTCTAACAATTCATCTTTGTCTGGACCTCTTTTTGTTTTTTTCTTCTTTTTTTACAGCAAAATCTGAATCTATGGAAAATATCAAATAGAATTACTTGCTATCAAAAAAAAAAAACTTAAAATGAACCTAAAAATAATTTATTGTCTCTTTATTTACGTCTGAGTCTAAGGAACATAGAGCTGGTGTGAAATGGTGCCAAATGAAGAAATCTACTTTTAAAGAAGATTTTCTAAAACTCATGTGAAAAAAAGTAAACTACCTATACAAAAATACTCTACTAGGAGAAAGCTCCAATCGGGAGGTATTTTTCTTTTTATAATTTGTGGCAGGAAACCAGATCTTTATTAAAAAACATTTTAACTCTTCGAGTCTGACAGTTAAGGTCAGATGTGCAAAATGTATCCTGCCATGATGATCGGGGCGGACTTTGCTCACAGATCCTTCCAGAGCAGCGCTCTCCTCTCCCCAGATTTTCCAAGTGCACATGTGTAAATAGGTTGTACTCACTGACACGTGAGCACACACAGGTGTTCCAGCTCTCTATCAAGCCCTTGCAGCCCCCCCCCCCGTTCAATTTGCTCTCCCCTCCGTACTGAAAAGCCTCTTAAAGGTAGAGTCCCATGCCAACTTTTTCATGGCTCTGTCCCCAGCACTTAGCAGTGCTCTGCACACAGGAAGTAATTCAAGAAATATTTGCTGAGTGAATCACTGGATGAATGGAATGCTTCTAGAAAAGGAATACTGAGTAAGTATCAATGTTAGAATAAACCTCTCTGAGGTAGTCTTTGAGAACTTGCCCGTAACATTTTTAAGAAGAAAAATCATTTTTTAAAAAATGCACATTTACGTATTTTGAGAGAGAGAGAGTACACGCATGAGCATGAGCGGGATAGGGGCAGAGAGAGAGGAAGAGAGAGAATTCAAAGCTGTCAGCACAGAGCCCGATGCGGACTCCATATCACAAACCGTGAGATCATGACCTGAGCCGTAATCAAGAGTCTGATGCTCAATCGACTGAGCCACCCAGGCGCCACAAGAAGGAAAAAGTTCTTGAGTGGGATATGGTATACTTTCCTTATGGTATCATTGCTTTAATGACTGTGCATCACCTAGAAACGATGCTCCCCATTTGAAAAGAAATAATATGACTACTTGACGATAACCTTCCTATGAAGAAATATGCTTCCTACAGGAAGACTAAGAATTTCCACAAGAAGTAGCCTGCCTAGCTTGTGTCTGTATCACAAATACCTCTTCCTCCCCAAATAAAATAATCCAAGGCCCTAGTGTTCTAGCTCCGTCATCCCCCGTTCCCACACACCCAAATGCCCTTGAAAGTGAAGAGAAGACAAACAAGCAATATCTGGTGAAATAACACCAAAAGCGCAGAAGAAAGAAGGAGCCATGTCTGAATTTATCACAACTGGGACAAAAAGTCCCTAAAAAGTAGCATAGGAATTAAGAGAAAAATAAAATGGAAGAGCCAGAACGGGCCAAAAAAAGTTTCACTCAAAATACAGGGGCCTTTATGTTTAAGATTCTAAAGTGCTCTTACTTTAAATCTCTAACCTGGGATCTCTCCCATTTGTTGAACTCCCAATATTACCCACCCCCTCGCCCGCCAAGCACTGGAAAACATTAAAGATTTTAATGGCTACCTCAGGATCAACAGGGAAGGAGACGCAGACCAGATCCAGTTTTGGAGTCTACAGTCAAGTAAAGAAAGGCCCTTTCCAATTGGCAGTGTTCCGTGGTGGCAGCAAGAAATAAGAAGACGGTGAGACCCCTGAAATCCCCAAATAACTGGCTTGGCAGCCCAAAGCCTAGAATGCTCAGTGCAAGGTTATCATCTGTCCACAATGGCTATTCTGTCCTCTAGCTCTCCCCTGTTGACTCAACCAGCAGGAACCTGTGCTCTTTTGTGAAGATGATGAGGATTTGGAGAAAAGACAACTATGGAGAAAAAACATTAATTGAAATCCGAGTTATACCACAAAAAATTTGGAGATCAATAGACACAACCTACCCCATTACAAGGAAGACAGGATGTCTTTCTTACTCATATAGTGACAGAGTAGATCTATATATCTGCCCATCAGCATGCTCTCAGCAGCACCAGGAAGAGGATATTTTCTCATGTGAAGTCCCATAGGTGGTGAGGACTGCAGGAACGGTAAAATCAAGGCTCTTGTTTCAGTTATCTGTGACTCTCTTGGCTCTTCATTCCTCCGTAGTCATCTTGTCCTCACATCATCTTTCCTTAAAACTTCAAAGGAGAGAAATCCTCTTCCCTAATTCTGGAATAAAAATCCTTCCTTTTAGTCTGATGGGGCCAGAACATAATTTGGACTTCATCTTTGTCACTGGCTGAACTCCCATAAGAGCACCTAAATTAGCACAGCGTTAGAAGTATTCAAGGGCTAGTATAATGGGGCTGACTCCAGGCCAGTCCACCCCAGCCTGGCAGGGTCTGTGTTCCTCAAACAGCAGGGGGTCTCATCAGTATCTATTTTCCCTATAAACATCCATGAATTGCTTAATACCATGTACTTCTTTGAGATATTCAAAAGTGATCACGTGTATCTTATCTGTGGGTTTCAGTTTGTGCATTCTTCTTCAAAAATCCATGAAACTCTCTGCTTTGAGTTGCACTCAATCCATTTCTCTCTCGTTTCAGCCTGAACATTGCAATCCAGCTCTACAGGTAGCAAATTGAAATGTTTAGTGGCCCATTGCAGACAGATTGAATCTGAAAAGAATACGGCATTAAGAAAGAAGCAAGGCATCAATATCATACAGTAAAGCTCTTGCCAGTGACAGTGATGATACAGGTGAATGATTGAGCATTTGTTAAACTTCTCCCATTGTGAAAGTAACCTATTATTTTCCTGGTTGTGCAACGAAATGCCTCAATTACCAAAAGAAGTCAGTAAAAAATGATACAGCTTATTTTCTACTGCTGTCGTTCTGTGGGGACGGTGTGACACGTTGTACCTCACACCCCCTGACTCCACTTTACCAATAGTGTGATAAATTTATCCCCGCCTGTCATTCATCTTGTAAAATGTTTGATATCTTGGTGGCGATGGCTTTTCCTTTCCTCTTTCTCCTTCATTTTTGTTTTGTGCCATTGATAAAATTAAGCCTGACATAGCTTAATTTGAAGGCTAACGTGCCATGGTTATCTGATTTAGGATTCCTTATAAAAAAAAAAGAAAATAAAAAGCACGTGGCAATAGTGTTAAAGCCAAACAAAGAGGAGATCGCACACAACATGAGCCACAGCAGCTACCCTGCCGCGGGGCTGTGCACAGAGGGACGACACGGGAAGGCGCCTGCAAGGTCAGATGCAGAGGAGGTGAGCATATTCCTGAGGTCCGCCCAACCTGAGATGCGAGCCTCATCCTTACCCACGCGGTTTCTGCGGTGCTTCTTTCCAAGTGCTACGGACTGAGGGCCAAGTCCGCCTAAAACTCATGCTGAAGTCCTGATAAACCCCAGTATGCTGGTATTGGAAGTGGGGACCTTAGTGAGTAACTAAGTCATGAAGGTAGAGCCCTTAGCAATGAGATGAGCACATTGGGGTGCCTGGGTGGCTCAGACAGTTAAGTGTCCGACTTTGGCTCAGGTCATGATCCAGGTCCATGAGTTTGAGCCCTGCACTGGGCTCTGTGCTGACAGCTCAGAGCCTGGAGTCTCCCTCTCTCTCTGACTCTCCCCTACTCGTGCTCTATTTCTCTCTGTCTCTCAAACAATAAACATTAAAAAAAAAAAAAAAAAAAAAGGAATGAGATGAGCACCATTATGAGTCATTAGAGACACGGTCTCACTTGGCCATGCAAAGATAGGGCCGGAGAGTGGCCGCCTGCAAATCAGGAAACAAGTCCTCACCAGACACAGATCTGCTTGGCGCCTTGATCTTGGACCTCCAGCCTCTGAGACTCTGAGAAATAAATTGCTTCTATCTGCCACCTAGTCTATGGTGTTTTTGTTACAGCAGACTCAGCTGACTAAAAGAGTACATATTATATCCTAGATGCCTACAACTACCCCACAGTGTTTTGTTACATTCACAAGGTCTCTCAGGGCGGATATAAACTCGTCAACATTCGTAGGCAAAGCGCCAAGGATCTAAAAGTCACTGTTCTTGTTCACCTGCCATTTGATCCTAAGAAGATAATGGTGACTGATTTAAGTGTGGCATGATAACACGTGTGTAACAATAGCAATCATCCTAATAACAGTCCCCTAGTACCTGTGGCATTTATCATGGGCCACCTATTGGTCTAAGTGCTTCACTCACAAAAGTACTGTCAGGTGGGTTCTATTGCCGTCTCCATTCTACAGATGAGGAAATGGAGAGACTGAGCCCGAAGTCATCTGCCCAAGGTTTCCCAGCCCGGCAGACAGTGGCACCAAGGCAAGTGGGCTGCAGAGCCCCAGGGTCTTGACCATGACACTAGGATCTCACACCTTCCCGAACAAGAAATAGAAAACACAGGACAGGTAGTGAGGATTCCATCCCGGGGAAATGTTAAAAACAAATGCTAAGCTCACACAAGGCAAGGAAGAGATGTAACCCTTCAGTATGCAAAGTCCAAAATTTGGCCAAACACATACTAAATATGTTTACGCCCCCTCCTTTGGGCCGGAGGTAGTCAAAACCCTAATCTAAGAAAGGAGATGACTATACAGGTAACAACTCTCACCAGCCAGGGCGGGGCCCAGATCATCAGTCTGCAACGCATTTCATCTTAGCTGATCAGGAAGTGTGGCGCTGTCTTGCCTCCTTTTCATCGATTTTACTTTTTTCTCTTGATGTCACCTCCTGAATTCTATTCCTTCACAAAAATCTATATATTTCTATAGTACCGCCACCAGAGTCAACCTTGGCAGATGCTGCCTGATTATAATTGGCTGTCCTTTGCTATGACACAGGCTACGCTATTAAAGAGGTGACTGCTTATAAGAATCACATTCTGAAGACAGAGCCCATTAAGAACTGTCCTGTTGTCACTGAGGGGAGGCAGTCATTTGTGCTACCAAATCAGACTAAACACATCACATATAATTTCTTCTGAAGCTGAATCTCAGTCCAATACTACAAAATGATTGCTTTGAAAAAAAAGCAATGAAAAGATGAGCAGCACACCAGGTTCTAACATTATTAAAAGCTGACATTTGGAAAGGTACTCTCGTAAAGAGGGTGACCTGGGAGACAGTAGAGTAGTGTACGACGGGGTCAGACAGAACAAGGTTTAATTACCATTCCCGGGGCTTACTGTTTGTGCAATATCAAGCAACTTACTGAGACTCAGTTTCTTCATCTTTAAATTGGAAATAGGATAATACTAGAGGCCGCTGTAGGACTTTCGAGAGAATATAAAAAACCCAGCACAGTGCCTGCAGTGAAATGGAAACTACCCTCCCACCAGAACGTAAGCTCCATGCTGGTAGACATTCTTGTCTTTGCTCTCCAGAACATCATACACACTCAATAAATATTTAATGAATAAATGAATAAACGCACCAGTTGCCTTTTCCTTGAGACTAAGTCAGTTAAAGTCAGTTCCTCTTTTTCCGTGTCACAGAAATTCTATTAGGACTAGGTAAGTTACTGATCCCTTTCAATCAATATGTTCCAATGTAGCCAACCGAAATATATGTTCTTTCCCAAACTCTATCTTCAACTCAATTTGAGCTTCAAACTAATCCTTCATTTTAGGTTGTACTGTACTGGCCACATATTCTACTTTTCTGTCTTCTTTTCCCTATAATTCTTGTAAATCAGGAAAGTCAGCTGCATTCTAAGAGAAGAAGTAAGGGTACTCTAAGTCAGAAGCAGGACTTATCTTGACTGACAGCTGGGTGGCCCAGCCTCAAAACTTCTGGGAATCTGAGGGTTTCATTAGCTTCTGTCATGAGGATTTCAAAAAGCACTTTACAAATATGAACTGTAAAGCACCATGCAAATTTCAAGTGCCATTTTGATTATTCCATTGTCCACTGGCATTGTTTCAAAATTTCAAGCCCTTGTATCTGTCAGAAACAAAAATAGTTACATATATCTTTCAGAAATAAGCATTTGAGAGTTGAGGGGCAAAATGAACAGGTTTCTATAATCTAAAATAGAAAACTTAATAGAATTAATTGGCACACCATTGTCAACTTTATTTTTCTTTATTTCTATTTAATAACTTTTTTGTCATTTTCTTAACTAATCACTGGTATAAGTTAATTTCTATTAAAGCACCTGACAATTCATTATATGCTAAATGAGTCTCTTGGCTTCAATTTTTTGTCAGCTTAAGAAGAAAAAAAAAGAACAGGTAGGAAAAGACCACTGAGTATGTACACACAAAATAGTGTAAGAACTGTTTTTTTGTTTTGTTTTGTTTTTTGCCAGAAATGGAGACAGTGAACACTGGAGATATGAAAGCAGTCTCTTTGTGATGAACTGAATGTTGTGTCCACACACCCCTGCCCCCCCATCCTCCCCAATTTGGGAATTTGCATGTTGAAGCCCAGTGTGATGGTTACTTGGAGGTGGGGGCTTTGGGAGGGAATTAAACTTAGATAAGGGCATGGGGTGGAGCGTCCTGATGGAATTAGGGTTCTTTTAAGAAGAGGAAGAGACATCAGTGCTTCCTCTCCACCACGTGAGGACACGTCAAGAAGGCGGGCCATCTGAAAACCAAGAAGAGGGAACTCATAGAACTCAACCAGGCTAGCAGCATGGTGACCTTGGACTTCCAACCTCCAGAAGAGTGAGAAAGAAGGTGCCCAGGCTGGGGACTAAGACACCGCCTTCATATTCATATTCTGGGCCTAAGAGTCTGAATTTGCAGAAGCTTCGGTTTGCAATCTCTTTGGAGAAGCAAATTACTCAAGTAACTCGGCACGTCCCCTCAGAGCTGCTCAGGCCCCCACCCTCCACAACAGGAATGTTCGTGAAATCTTCCCATGGCTACAACTGGGAGGCAGGCCAACCTTTCTTCCCCAACCTGAGAAGGAATAAGCAAGGACTGGAAATTGCTGTGGTTCTTACTTTGAATTTGAAAACTGTGGCTTCTGTCGGCAAACAAAGAAAAGAATTCAGGCAGCTCTTTGGCAGATAGTCTTGAGGTCCACGTATATTTAGAAAGCTATCTCTTTTTTTTTTCCCTATCCTGTGTTTTTTGTTTTTTGTTTTTGAACCTTCTGTAGTAAAGAATCAACGATTACTGAAGACGCTGTTAAATGATCTCTGATTTCATCCTAACTTCATTATTCCCGAAACCCCCACCCTCCTTCCAGCTCACACTGGGTGTACACACTGAAGTACCGCGCTGTCCAATATGGTAGCCGCAAGCCATGTGCCGCTGTTAAGTCAAATGTGGCTAGCCTAAGCTTAGATGTGCTCTAAGCCAAATACACACCGGGTCTCTAAGATTTAGTGTGAAAAGAAGAATGTAAGACACCTTGTAATTTTTATATTAATTACAGGTTGAAATGGTGGAAAATTAAGGAAAGGAACTCTCGTTTGGAATGGAGGCCGGCAGGGAGAGCACACGGGAAGAGACATAACCTTGGGCACAGACATCAGTCTCCCAGCTTTCCTCCTCCCCTAGCAACAGCCCCACTAATGAGAACCCCTCAAAACTCAGCCAAGGGGAAAACAAGGATACTTGGCCCACCAGTGGGGTTTTTGTTTCTAACAGCCTTCCTGAAATCCCCCCTCCCCCTTCTCTATGGGCGTACCCTTGCTTTGTTTTCTAGAATTGCCTCTGGTTTGGCCATAGCTTGCTCATCCCTGATTGCCATCCTCTGGTATTTCCAAATAAACCCATTTTTGCTGGTGAAATAACAGGCAGCTTTATTTTTTAAGATTAACAAAATGATATTTTGGATGTATTGGGTGAAATAAAATATTATTAAATTTATTTCATCTGTTTCTTTATCCTTTTTTTTAATAATGCAGCTCATATTATACCTTTCTTGAAGAGTGCTGATCTGGGCACTATTAGGCAACCCAAAGCTATGTTCAGTGTTGATGTAGAAGTCTGTATAGGTGAATACATGTACACACAAACACAAATACACACATGTGCGTCTATCACCCTTGCATCAGGCATTTGTAACTGACTGATCAAATTTGCAAATCTTTAAAAAAAATGTTTTAATGATTTTATTTACTTTTGAGAGAGAGACAGCGTGAGCAGGGGAGGGTCAAAGAGAGAGGGAGACACAAAACCTGAAGACAGGCTCCAGGCTCTGAGCTAGCTGTCAGCACAGAGCCTGATGCGGGGTTAGAGCCCATGAACCACGAACGAGACCATGACCCGAATCGATGTCAGACACTTAACCAACTGAATCACCCAGGCACCCCATTAAAATTTTTTTTAATGTTTTCATTTATTTTTGAGAGAGAGAGATTCTTATAAATTCTTATAAAGTACAAGGTACCATGCTAGAAATGGTTTAACTGGATGTTTTCATCACAATAATTTAATTACATTGAGGCTAATGGGATTAACAAAAAAGGTATGCACATATGTGCAATTTTTCACACATACAAACTGCATGCATGATGCATACATACATGGGCTGGTCATAAAGTGACGGTTCTAACTGGATTGTAGGGAAGCCCATTAACTCGTTATCAGAAAGGCCAAGGGAAAACTACACTTAAAAAAAAAATAACCTGGATAACATCTAAAGCTGTAAATACAGCGGAACTTCAGGCTAAATGCTGTCTAGCAGAAATTATAATTTAATACACAAATAGAGCACAAGTCCAACTGGCACAGCCAAGGCCGAGCGGAAGCAAGCTCCTTAACGGTACCTAAAATGATCTGATGGTTAGCTTTTGATCTGGTTGATCTTGTTTAATTGTGTTAATTTTCAATTTCATTAAAATCTTTAAGGTAATAATATGCTTCAAATCAGCTCCAATTCAGATTATCCTCGCAGAGACTGTGAATGATGCAATCTAATGTTCTGTGCAGGTCTTTTGGAGGGGAAGAGTTAGGCGAATAATGGAAATTTTCTAAAGTTTAGTACTGTATTTTAACTTTAATTCCTCAAGAATTCAACTTGGAAAATTAAGACTTTCTAGGTATTTTTAACCCATTGATGGAATACCACCTGCCAATTTAAGATTCTGTTTATTTTCAGTGGTTATACATCTCCACATTTGTGTTCTCTAACTTTCTGCTTATCTGGTCCTTTCTGTTTCTTTCATCAGGTAAGAATATGCTATAAGATAATTGCTATTTTTTTTTTTAATTTTTAATGTTTATTTATTTTTGAAGGAGAGAGAGAAAGAAAGAGCATTAAGCATCAGCTGGGGGTGGGGGAGGGGCAGAGAGAGAGGGAGACACAGAACCAGAAGCAGGCTCCAGGGCAGGGCTCAAAGTCAGGATAGGTGAGATCATGACCTGAGCCGAAGTCAGATGTTTAACTGACAAAGCCACCCAGGCGCCCCAGATAATTGCTATTTGTAAAAAAAAGTATGATAATGTAAACATCCAAATAAGAGTCTTTCAAAATACTTGGGTGTTAGATATTACCTCAGAGCTGCGGCCACTGTTACAAATATTCTTCTTCAGAAACTGCCTTTAAAAATGAAAAGGTGGGGTGCCTGGGTGGCTCACTCAGTTGAACACTGAACTTGGCTGAGGACATGATCTCATGGTTTGTGGGTTTAAGCCCCACGCTGGGCTTTGCCCTGACAGCTCAGAGCCTGCTTCGGATTCTGTCTCCTTCTCTCTCTGCCCCTTCAGTGCCTGCATGCTCTCTCTCTCTCAAAAATAAACATTTAAAAAAATGAAGTTGTTACATATCTTTCTCTAGTACAGATTTTTTGAATCATTTCAAATCATTTAAACCTCTAATGAATATAAAAGACATTGGGTACTTTCATTTGATGTTATAAAATATGTGTGCATGTACACATACACATAAACTATATATAAGTATATATAAAATATATATAAATCTATAAAGCAATTGCACTTAACTTTTGGGTCTTTAAGTTTTCTGTAAGGTAAATTCCAAAGGAAGATTAAAAAAAAAAACTGTTCAGGGGCGCCTGGGTGGCTCAGTTGGTTAAGTGTCCAACTCTTGGGTTCAGCTCCGGTCATGAACTCACAGTTGGTGAGTTCAAGCCTCACATTCAGCTCTGTGCTGATGGTGCAGGGCCCCCTTGGGATTCTCTCCCACTCTCTCTGCCTCTCTCGCTCTCTATCAAAATAAATAAATAAACTTAAAAAATGTTTGGAGCAAGGGTGGCCTTTGGTGTTTTCTGTTGTTATTGTTTTTTTTTGTTTTTTTGTTTTTTAAGGGAGTGAGAGAGTGCATGAGTGCATGCAGTGGAAAGTGGCAGAGGGAGAGAGAGGGAGAGACGATCTTAAGAAGGCTCCATGTTGAGCCTGACACAGGGCAGGAGCCCATGACCCTGAGATCATGACCTGAGCCAAAATTAAGAGTGGGACAGTTAACCCACTGAGCCACCCAGGTGCTCTGGCAGACTTTTTAGATTATACTCTAAGGACTTTCATGGATAAAATTCAATTACATGGTCAGATCTGGCATATTTACTTAAAAAAAAATCAGTCTTATACTATTTCTTTCTTTCTTTCTTTTTTTTTTTTTTTTTGAGAGAGAGTACAAGTAGGGGAGGGGCAGATAATGGGAGGGGGGTGGAGGATCCAAAGCCGGCTCCACACTGATAGCTAAGAGCCTGATGTGGGGCTTAAACTCTCAACCAGAGCATGACCAGAGCCAAAGTTCGATACTCAATGGACTGAGCACCAGCGTGCCCCTTCTGTGGTATTTCTAGCATGTCATCCCAAAAGTCAGCTGCAGACATATTTACTTTCTTTTACATTCCTAAGTTATAATCAGAATTATAGTCATAGTCAACTTCCTTTTAAGTAAATATAGACAGTGAGCTGTGCAAGATCATTAAGCTAGAACAACGGTGGAGCCTGTTGCCCCTTGTTACACTCCTTCCACACTAATTCACAGCTGGCACTCCCCTCGCCTTTTCAAAATCCAATAGGCCAGGAATTCCCATCCCCAAAGTCCCCGTTTATTTTGTGTAGATGGGTTTGTTTCTTTTCTCCCCAGACTACATTTAACCAAATTAAGTTACTTAGTCCCTTGAGGAAACTATAAAAACTCAATTGTCCCTTCTACCCTCACGAACTCCAGATAGCGATGGCAGTAATATTCCCTTACACTGATTATCCTGGACACTAATGGGTTCTCTTCTCTTTACAACTAGTGTTGTGGATTCTCTCCCCAAATCCACCAACTCTATTAGCTCTCAGAGATTTCCTCCTGACGTTACAACTACCTCCAACTGGCCTCTTATAGTTACACTTTAATTCATGTTAAGCCTAGGATTTGAATTTGATCAGTTGGATTTTCTTAAAACAGATACTACTAAGATGATATTTAATAGCAGGAAGGAGCTCTGTTTTTTCCCTTTATTAACTAACAAATAAACTACAACATTGAGTGGTCCCTGCAATGGTCCTTGGACCACATTGGATAACTAAGTCTCTGTATAAAAAAACAATTACCAAGCCAACCTACTTCAGGCAATAAAACACAAATTCAGTAAAATAAATGAATACGGATTGTCCATTATCTATTATTTGTTGTAATATTATCTAGCATATACATGTTGACTAGGCCCTATTAGCAAAACAGTGGACTACAGGCTCAAAATCATCAATTTCAAAATTTAGTATTTTAACGTGTGTCTTCCCCAGATAACCTCTTTATTAATGAATAAATGGAAACAATTTCCTGCACTTTTGGAATCTGTCAAAATTCTTAGAGTAAATCAGAGACAAATCCGGGAAGAGTAGTCCACAACCAATATCTTTCCATTTCTTTTGTTCACACACAAAGTCAGGATGACTTTGATATAATGTTGAATCAACATCATACACAATTCACTTAGTGGAGCTTTTCTAAATTGTATCTTTTCAAAAAAAAAAAAACAGTCTCTCAAGAGAAGAGTAAATTTAAAGATGGGTCAACACATAACTTCAGAAAATACTCTACATTATATGAATCTCTTCGGCACTTCAGTACATTATAGTTCAGAAAAGTTGTGGAGTTAAAAAAAATACCTACTAGATTTAACCAAGGGTGTCCCCCCGCTAAATTCTTTCTTGTCCCTTACTGGCCATGACTCCTGAGGCACTAGTGTCTTGTGGGTCAGTCTGGCAAATGCTGCTTTACTGAGAAGTATATCGGATTGAAAGGCAAATGAAGACAGTGCCAGACTAAATTTAAAGAACCTTCCATATAACGTTAACAAGCTTTTTGGTTACTCTGGAACTGAGTAACTCAGTTATTCAGTTTTCCTAAAAATAAGAGTCAAAATATACATCTCACAACTAATAATGAAAAGTCAATTGCTTTAGTCCATTTTGCATTACAACAGCAAGTAATAAACTGTTTACATTATGCCAAAATCAAACATTTAGAGAATGTGCAATATTTTAGACTCTGCTGGAGTGCCTAGAAATGGCCCTGACATCTGACGTAGTAGAGAAGACACACATACAGGTAAGTCTCTATAGGAAGTGATTCAGCCTAATCACTGATTCAGCATAAAAAGGGTCAGGCAGGCAAAATCCTACTGAGGAGTGGATCTGGGGGCTGACCATCGATTTGCTCGAGGGGCTAAGGTGAAGGGCATCCCAAAGACACAGAGGAGTTTAAGAATATGAATCTTTGAACAGTCTAAATATAAACATATACTTCTGAAAATAAAGTTCGCACTAGCCTCTTTAGTGTGTGTTAAAATTTAACCCTTGAGAACATTTATATCATATCGTGTGGTTCTAAAAAGGTCAATGTTGATACTAATTAACAGGAAAGGTGTTTTTCAAAAGAAACCTCAAGGTTAGTGCATAGTTTTATAAGAAATAATACATGCATGGCATCAAACTGGTAAAGCGCATGCCTACTTCTATTGACTAATTTATTATCATGACTCTTTTTAATTTCCATATTACAGACACATGACACACACAAATAACCATCAGCCTCAAAGACTTTAACATTCTATGCAAAATCTAAATTTTTTTAATGTTTTACTTATTTTTGATACAGAGAGAGACAGAGCATGAGAGGGGGAGGGGCAGAGAGAGAAGGAGACACAGAACCGGAAGCAGGCTCCAGGCTCTGAGCTAGCTGTCAGCACAGAGCCTGACATGGGGCTCGAACCCACGAACGTGAGATCTGACCTGAGCCGACGTCGGAGGCTTAACCAACTGAGCCACCCAGGCACCCCTCTATGCAAAATCTAAATACATGGCCTCAAAAACCATTAAGAGAGAAAAACAATAGCCAACATCCTTGACATAAATAAAAAAAACCAAGACATTAGATCCTGGTACAGAATAACATACCCACTAAATGTTGGTAGCTATTTTCGTAAGTTTAAAAGATACATAACGTATAGTGCTAAAAAATAAAGTTGCATCCTCTTTAATATTAGTAGTCTCAACTCAAAAATGAAATCACTACTTAAAACTATACACAAAGAATAAAAAAAAATAGGGGAGCATGGGTGGCTCAGTCAGTTAAGCATCCGACTTCAGCTCAGGTTATGATCTCACAGTTCCTGAGTTCAAGACCCACATAGGACTCTGTGCTGACAGCTCAGAGCCTGGAGCCTGCTTCGGATTCTGTATCTCCCTCTCTTCTTCTCTACCTTCCCCTGGCTCACATTCTCTCTCTCTCTCTCACTCTCTCTCTCGCTCTCTCTCTCTCTCTCTCTCTCAAAAATAAATAAACATTAATCAAAAAGCAGCCTAAGGCTTTTTTCCATGGAAAGGCTCCAATACATAGAGCACAGGGGAAAAAATTAAATCAAAAGGCACAAATATAAAATCAACAATCTTTTTTCCTAGAGCATTTGAGCTTTTTTTTTTTTAATGAAGGATTCATCTTATTTGCATTTTTTCTTTGTTCTTAAAACTGAACACATATATGCAGTTTAGCGCAGCACATTTATAAAACAACTAATTTCCATTGTACGGTAGTGCTGGTTATATTAGGGGAAAAGAGCGTGGGTTTCTGAAACACACACCTCTGGGACTTAAGCCCATACTGCAGCACTAACTAGATGTGTGACCTTGTGTAAGATTTTATAACCTTCGGTGTTTTATGAAAAAAATTATGTGAATAATAGTATTTACTTCACAGAAGAATGTAGCAGTTAAATAAGATAATCTGTTGGCGTGCCTTCCGCTTCTTTAGTATTAAAATAAGCCATCATCTTCTGATTTTACTTCCAGTTTGTTTCTAGGAATGAGAACAGAGATAAAGAGAAGCAAAAACAGAGCCGATGACAAAAGATAAGGAAGAAGACTAACCAGTCTAGGGAAAGGACCACCTCTTTATCCTTCAGCCCCAAGAAAACACTCAATTACCTTGGGAGCTTTCAAACATTAGAGGCTCAGGTTCCAGGCTTTAACCCGCGGTATCTGAATCATCAGGGAAGGGCCCACAACTGTTCTAAAAGTTTCTCAGGTACTAATTCTGATGCAGCCAGTTTCAGACCAGGGCTTAGAGTAAGTTTCCTAAAGAAGTTCACAAAGTTGGTGCTCCATAAATGTTTATTAAATGAATATACTGTGTATGATGGACTGACTGGGCCATTTGTGACATCATTTAAGAAGAAAAAAAAAAAGAATCCAGTAATAATGCCCTGGGCATGGGACACTGACATGATTTTCTGTCTTCAGAATCTAAAAAGGAAGGCTGACAGGTAAACACACAGGTTAAAATAAAATTGTGATAAATATAATAGAAACACAGTGAAAAGGAGAGGGAGATTAATGTACTGTTCAAAAGCACTTAATTTCAAGAATCAGTAAATTATGTCATTTCAAAGTCAACTACAACAACAATAATAAAAAAAAAAAAACCCAAGAGATTGTAAAGAAAAAAAAGACCAAAATGTAAGGGGGTCTATTAATTTGTTTTACATTTATAATGTCATGCTTTAAATACTCCATAATAAGTAATTTTGTTTTTTAATGATCTGAGAAATAGTACAGATAATCTCTGACATGTGGAGAACATACCAACCATATGTTAATCTTCATATAAGACAGCAGTATATCCTATTTCAAGTAATCCTTACTACGGCCACATTTCCCTATAATAAATGAATCTGGACAAGCCTTTGGCTTTTCCTATAACAGGATTTGATGCATGCAAACATTAGCTGTTCAGATAAGCATAATTCAGGACTTCTAGAATTGTATGTCAATTCTAGACGTGAGAGAAGGGGGAGAATCTTGAGAAGGCTCCACGCCCAGCAGGGAGCCTGACAAAGGCTTGATCTGACCGGTGCTGAAATCAAGAGTCCGATGCTTAACAACTGAGCCACCCAGGCACCCCTGCCGTCAAACTTTTAAAATGTAGAGACATTCAATGGACATCACAGATACTGATGACTAGAAAAGTTACTGTCACTGTTAGTTTAACAAGGATCAACAATGACTTAAGCTATTCATGGTTTGGTTTGACCAAGACCTAAATAATGGCAACAATAAGACTCTCGAGACTGATAGGTTAGCTGAAAGGAGGCTCAGTTCTTGGAGGTAAAATGTTGACTCTTGCTATCCATAAAGTGTACTTTCTTAACTAAAAATAAATAAAACAAAAATATATCTTTCAACTGCTTCTCTTTGCAAATACTATTGGACCAGAGACAGGCACGATGTAATATGAACACAGTTCTATTCCTTCTGGTTACAAGGGAGAGAAGTGAAAATACTATTCCAACTCTTGAAATAAGTCTGGTGTTCTCACCTTCTGAGCATTTACAGTGATTCTCAAAATTGAACTCCGGGATCACCTGTAAGGATACACAACACAGCAAACTGCTGGGCCCCACCTCTAGTGTTTCAGATTCCATAGGTCTGGGTGCGACTGAGTTTGCATTTCTAACGACTTCCTGGGAGCCGAGAGATGGCGCTGGTACAGGGGTCACCCTCTCAGGACCACTGACCTTTTCTCGTTAGCCTTGAACAATTCTACACAATCAGGCCACACCTCCTGAAACTTTGCTCGAAAATAATTTCTCCTCTAAACTCTTTTTTTTAATGTTTTATTTATTTTTTGAGAGAGAGAGAGAGACAGTGTGATCAGGGGAGGTCAGAGAGAGGGAGACACAGAATCCGAAGCAGGCTCCTGGCTCTGAGCTGTCAACACAAACCGTGAGGTCATGACCTGAGCTGAAGTTGGATGCTCAACCGAGCCACCCAGGCACCCCAATAATTTCTCCTCTAAAGTCTTCTCTGAGACCCTCCCTGTGTTTTGCTATCTTGCATCTCCCTTCCTTTAATAGAAAACACACACACACACACACAAACACACACACACACACACAAACACCTGTCTCTCTATCTTGAGTGTGGGGACACAGGCAGCATTACACACATTGTTACCAATTTCAATGCTTATGACCATCAAGAGAGCAAGTTCCGGAATCAGACTGTGTGGGTTTGAACCGGGGTTCCAGGACATCCTTATTGTGTCACAGGGGCATGTTACGCCGAGTCTCTGAACCTCAATTTCCCCGTCCCAAACAACGAAGACATCAATGGAGCGTACCATATTAAGGCTGTTTGCACAAAGTAAAAGTAATGCCTATAATGCGATTAGCACATTGTCTGACACAAAGCAAATGCTTAATAAATGTGATTAAGTCATTGACAATATTATTAAATACTGATTTCTAAGGAAGAGAGATGACAAGTGCAGCTGGAAAATGCTGGAAGAAAAGGGTGTTAGGGAGAGCCATCTGAAGAGGATCTGCAGACCTTCCTTTCACTCTATCTGCCACCCCCTACCCCTCACCCTCCACCCCTCTCTGTCTTCTCTGCACAGGGAGCAGCTCTCAGGCCATAGCCCCTCATCCCCTGAAAAGGTCCCCGGTGCAAAGTTAGTCTCCGCCCCCTTCTTGGTCAGGAGCCCCTCTCAGTTGAGGAGCCGACCTCAGAGTTCCCAGCCACAGCTTCCGACCCAGCGCCATTTTAAGGGCACGACACAGCAGCGAAGGGCACTGGGGCCGGGGCTGCCACGGGAGGGGGAGGGGTGGCCGGCACTGGGGCCGGCGCTGGGCCTGTGCTTGGGAGCCTCTGTTCATGCCAGGAGCCCTTCTCTGAAGCAACAGGTCTTCTCCTGTACCATTTTGCGCTTTGCTCTCCTGGAGGCCATGGGAGTCTTTGGCCTGATGGTGGCCTTTCTCATTTTCTTCTCCATGTGACAGAGTCATCTCCACTTCCCATAGGTCTTTGTCCAGTGTCTCATCTGCCTGCTATGTTCCTTTTGGGATACCTCCCCAAGCAGCCTATGGAACGTGGTTGGCTCAGGATTTGACAGAGGGAAGACAAATACTGTGTTATTAAGGACCAAAAAAAAAAAAAAAAAAGGGATTTTTATAACGTTTTGTTACGAGATGAATTTTAAAAAGTGACTCTTCTCTTCAAGAAAATTAGGAATAAAAATCCTTCTTACTTCACAGCTCTCATGATTGGGCAGGTATGTGAGGGTGAGGCCACAAGACTGCCCAGTGTCCCTGAACCCCAGATGTGTTGAGAGAATTGAGGGGAACTGGAAGAAGTCTCAAGGAGGAAGCTGAAAACGGTCAGGAAAAGGACCTTCTGCACGGTTCCAAAGAATCGCTCCGCTGGGAGGATTCTGGATCAAGATACAGCTGCATGAGTGGGCTGTTTTACTTAGAGATCAAAACATTGTTTCAAGAACGGATTTCTTAACTATTTGACCTAGAGCAATAAACGTGGAGCCGAGAAAGACTGGGCTGCATAGGGAAGAAACTATCAAGATGACTAGAAACAAAGAGAAATCTAACAAGAACCGTAATAAATAGTATCATATTAAAAATATGTAAGGAAAGAGGGCATTTCGATGATTTCAGACCAGACACAGAATACTGCAAATGTATGCCTAGTACAGGAGACACCATTATTTAATTCCAGAAGAACCGGCACCCTTTCATTTCTTTGAATTTAGTATAAATGTCAAAACTTTCTACCAGGAGCCAATGAACCATCTCCTGACAAAGAAAAACGGGCCTGATCACGGGGCGAGGTCTTCTGAAATGTTTAAAATGACAGACAAGCTAAATTATGTTTGAAGGTTTTCTTTTTCGAAGGCAGACAAACCATAGTTATACTAATACTAAAAGATAATTTCCTTGTTCAAAAAAAAAGTATATTCAGGCCATGTTCTTCAGTTCCAGAGCTTCCCAAGCCACTTATAACAGAGAATACTAATGACTAACACAATTGGGCACCATTTCTTTTCTTATCCATCCCAAAGGAGCAATAATCATCACTATACTGTCATTTCAAATGTAAAGTAAAATCACGAATCCACTGGGACTCAGAGTAGATAGCTTCAAGGTATTGTTTTATTGGTACCCTTTTTTTCAAGACCTATTTTCTTTTTGTGGAGGACTTCATTCCAGTTAATTAAAAATTGTGTTGATCAAAGGACAAATGCATGTAGATATGCACACCGTAGGATGCCTATTCTAGGCACTGTGTGCCTACACACAGAATTCTATTTCCAGCGAGCTTCCCAAAAAGGCCAGCTCTCTTGGAGTTAATCGTGCTAATAAAATTTACTACCTTCTTCTTGGCTTTGGTGAAGATCCCTATAAAATTACACAATGACCTCAGGACATTTCTATTTGCATTATGGGGTGTCTCAATCATGATTCTACGTCTGAGTTCAATGGCATGTAAAGTGATGCTAAATAGTTCTACTCTAGACCAACTGCTTTGAGTACTTCAAGGCAAATGTGTCTTCTAAGCCTACTGTTAAAAATAAATTTTACATATGCCTGTACACACACATCATTTCCTAGATTCATACACTAGTATTTTAAGATTGAATGCAGATATTTATGTCAAATAAATACCTTTAACCAATAGGTGGTTTTCCTTAAGTCACATTTCCTGGCAACTGATTAATAACTAGGTGAGCTAAAACATAATGAATTTATTTTAAGGCCAGATTGAAGAATTTAACTAGTTTGGAGAAAGGTTAGTATTTGTATTAATTATCAGGTCATGAGGTATGGGGAACACAGGTTCTAAGAGGCACTAGAGAGGTGCAAATACCAATGGAGAAATTTAAAATGAAAATATATGAAACGATCAGGATAGTAGAGAAAGATGAACATTAAACTCAGTAACATGAACTTAGTACCAGATACTAGACTTAGTAACAATTCTTTGCCTACAGACTTATCAAAACGGTGGTTAATCCTGTCAGGTCTCCGAATTTACTAGCTGGTTAGATGGAAATCACATTCTGCTGATGGTACACAGCTGGGCATAAAAATGAGACCAAGTAACTGTCACCGTTACTGAGTTCATCCAGTCTACATATAGACCCTGTTGATGGGGTCGCACTAGAGACTTTGTTCTACAGCAAGACTCCATCCTTCCAAGCTAAGTGGGCCCATGGCAGCCGATTTGAAGGCTGGCTAGAAGCCAAGATCACATTCTTACTCACAGAAAGCTAAAAACTGAAATGAGGTAGAGAAAAAGCAACTGAAGCATCAGGATGTAGACGTCTAATTTTTAAAAGAACCCAAACGGTGGGAACAATAAACGACAGTAGGGAAAAGCAAACATGAAAGTTAGCTGAATCATTTACTAGAAGATGAGGATTTTGTGGGCCAGCTATTATTTAGATTCTGTTCTCTTCTGCTGCTCAGCTTTATAATGTTTACTACCATTCCCGTGATTCCCTTGGAGTTTTTAATAACTCCCAAGTACACCGCATATTTGCCGTAACACTTGCAGTAATCTGAAGGAGTCTCTATTGGCAAAGAAAAGATCCAACAAAAAGAGCAAAAGTTTTGCCAAAGGATTTAAAAATCACGTTAAATCTCCAAGTAAGCTGTCTTTCCATACCTCATGCTTCTCCATTTGACCAAATTCCCATTGGAAGGGAGAAAATGGCAGTATTGGCCTCGGAACCACTATTTATAACAATTTAATAATTGGTGGCTCTTTTGCTTCCCACCTTTCTCTGCTCCTCTGCACATCCCCCTCTTTCCCATTCATACTTACTTACAAGGACTTCATTTATGGTTGCCAAATCACAGTGATTGATAGGTGTTTGAATAATGAAAATAGCCATCTTCATCAAAATGGAGCACAGTATTTATTATAAATATTCAGAAAGATCAGAAGATTTTTAAGAATATAAAGATATCTCAGTGGTATCTGAATGATATAAAAGTTCAAATTCCACCTTGTTCATTATCAAACAACGCATCCCATTCATGGACTTTAACCATAAGGGTCCGTATCTCCTATTTTACTTCCTCCTCTCCACCATTTGATCAACCCCCACTTGACAAGGCTCAAAAATCTCTCAGTCAGGTAGAACTGATTTCACGCCAGATCTGCTTTGATCTTTCTTCTAGCTGTTTACTTATTTGGTTAACCCAAAAGGGAAATGGCCAATAGGGAAAGGGTTAACATTAGGTAGGGAGAGATAAGGAACCTTCAGGGAGGTAAGCTACAGCTGCAAGTGGGAGGCTGAGAAAGTGGCAGTCACAGCAGAGTTTGGGGGGAAAGTAAGAAGAGATAAGCCTGTTCCTGACCTGTCCATGCCATGCATGAAGTCTCGTAAACCTTCTGCTAAGGTCCCAATAAAAAGTCAGAGACAAGGGGCGCCTGGGTGGCTCAGTCAGTTAAGTGTCCGACTTCGGCTCAGGTCATGATCTCATGGTTTGTGGGTTCGAGCCCTGTGTCAGGCTCTGTGCTGACAGCTAGCTCAGAGCCTGGAGCCTGTCTTCAGATTCTGTGTCTCCCTCTCTCTCTGACCATCCCCTGCTCATGCTGTATCTCTCAAAAAAAAAAAAAAAAAAAAAAAGTCATGGACAAAAATCCTTGCTGGCTACCCAGTCGAGACGATACTCACTTTTAAGAGCTTTACCCTCACTATTGAGAGTTTTCTCTCAATAGACTCTATTGCTTTGCTCACTCTCCGTTGTCTGTGAGATTCATTCTTCCGTGTCCATGAGACAAGGGACAGAGTCTCTCCCGCCCTCCTGTAACAATGCGATTCACATAATTTCTATCCTCCAAATCTTTTCACACTAAGCATGTATTTCCTTCAAGGAGGAGTCACATAGCTTCCTATTCACCCTATTCATTAAATCTTCCTATCCCTCTTCAAAATTATGATAAAATTTCCAGACATACAAGTACAAAGAATAATGAGTACTCAGGCAGCTGCCACCCAGTTAAAAAAATAAAACATTCAAGTCTTGAGTGTAGTCCAGTCACCTTCCTCTTCCTTCTCCACCCCTAGAAGTGACCACGATACTGACTTTATCATTCTGAACTATGTCGTTATATTTTCTACACACAAGACTCCTAAAGAATACACAGAGAGACATAGGTACACTTTCTCACATTTTTAAGCTTTATATAAATGCCATCATACTATATTCTTCTTCAAACATTACATTTGGGAGATTGATTCTTGTTGAGGTACACAGCTCCTGTTCAACTATTATTTATTGCTGGATAGCACGGGTAGCTTTTATTGTAACATATCGCAATATATATATCAATCCTTCTGTCGATTAGCAGAATGTTTCCAGTTTTTATAAAAAAAATTTTTTTTTTAACATTTATTCATTTTTGAGAGACAGAGCATGAGCGGGGGAGGGGCAGAATCCGAAGGAGGCTCCAGGCTCTGAGCTGTCAGGACAGACCCTGATGCGGGGCTCGAACTCACTGACCGCGAGATCATGACAATCAAGACCTGAGCTGAAGTCAGACGCTTAACCAACTGAGCCACCCAGGTGCCCCTATTTTCCAGTTTTTAAATATACTTATAATGTACATTGTACGTCATTGCCAAGTAATCTATCTTTTTTTCTCTCCATGTGCTTTTAATGTATGATCTTTGACTTCGGTATTCCAGAGTATTTTGTTCCATTAAGGTATGGGTCTCTTTTATCCTCCTGTTTGGAATTCATTACGCTTCTGGGATCCAAGGGTTTTTGTCATTTATCACTTCTGGAAATTTCTCAATTTCTATTTCCTTAGCTCTTGCCTCTTTTCTATTCTATTATATTCTTTTGAAACTTCTCTTGATGTATGTTTGAACTTCTCTTATCTATTCCATTTACCTACAGCATTGTAAAAAAAAATCACTCCAAAACTTAGTAACAACTGTCATTTATGAGCCAAGAATTCTAATTAGGGCAGAGCACGGATGGAATCCATTTGCTTCATAATGTCTGGGCGTCAGATGGAAACACTCAGATAACTAGGCATGACTCAGAGAGCTGGGACCAGACTCTGTATGGTTTGGTATTCCTCAAAATATCAGAGCCTCACAGTAATTTCACTGGATTTCTTTCATGTCAGCTCGGGGTTCCAAGAACAATCATTCCAGCAAAGAAGGTAGAAGTTATATAGCCTTTTATGATTTGGCTTCAGAAATTACATTATATTTACACCATACTCTTGGTTCAGTCACAAATCTGCCCAGTTTCAAGGGCATGGACTCCAGCTCAAGACAGGAGTGCCATCAAAGAATTGGCGGTCTTCTGGAGGGCCCGGGTGGCTCAGGCGGTTAAGCATCCGACTCTGGCTCAGGTCACGCTCTTGCAGTTTGAGCACGGCATCAGGTTCTGTGCTGACAGCTCAGAGCCTGGAGCCTGCTTCTGTCTCCCGTTGTCTCTGCCCTTCCCCCTCTTGCACTCTGTCTCTCTCTCAAAAATAAACATTAAAACAATTAAAAAAAAAAAAAAAGAACTGGTGGTCCTTTGTAAAAGTGCCCCGGGAGCCCACATATTTTAATTTCTCTTTCATGCTTTCTAAATATTTGTCTTTATTCATTGCCTTTTAAGTAAGCTTTTCAGATATGTCTAGTAGTTTGCTAATTCTCTTAAGTGTCTAATCTGATGTTTAAACCATGAACTAAATTCTTAAAGCAAAGATTAAAATTTCACTTCTAGAAGTCTTGTTGGTTCTTTATCAAGACTGCCTAGACTTTTTTTCCTTTCACCAGCATCTTATTCTTTTATGTTTTTGATGCAAATTTTATTTTTTTTAATATTTGAAACTGATTCATTTGGTAGTCTGTAACTACTAATCCCATTTCTTAAATTATCGGCAATGAATTCAACGGCATATTGTTTCTGTTTGACTCTAGCTCGTGGTTACATATCCCCATGTACTTCTAACATTTCAGGTTGTGAATTTGTGTTTTTGGCAATTTAATCCATGGGCAGAACCAAGGTCTGGATTCACAGCCTATCCTTCCAGAGAAGAATTGTTTGTTTTGCTAGGACAAATTTCCTTGTCATTTCTCTTTACCGATAAGTGGATTTTGTTTCTCTATTCTACTCTTTTATTGAGGTTATAACTGTTAAAAAATTCTATGCTTCATCTGGTGGTGTTAATTCTAAAATCCCCTCATGTATAAGCCCAAAGTCCTGTCTCCAGTAGTGATGCAGCTGTTAAAACCTAAGGCTCCTGGTTAGGGAGACGGACAAATGCCCCAAGCAGCTGCAATATCAGTATCAGGTTTACTGCTCTGGTTTTTGGTTTTTGGGTTTCTCTTTATTTTCATCCCCAGGAGACCTCTTACTAACAAGGTCAGCAATATATTTAAAAGGAAGTTTATTACATTACATCCAGCATTTCTAACTGTTTCATACTGGGACGTTTTCCAGACTTTTTTTTTTTTTTTTTTTTTTTTTTTTTTTTTTTAGCTCTCAACCTTGCCAGAAATCAAAGACCCTTTATTTTGTTTTTATGTGGTCATTTCTAGTCATTTTTCTTCCCCATTTCCCTTAACCCAGGACCCACAAATGTCTCGTATTATGCAAAATCTTTTCTCCTCCATCAAACCCGGTCGTTAAAAGGTTGAGGTAATGTGGCGGTCTTCAAATGACCAATCCTTCAAGTTGAAAATCAAGAAAGATCACGGAGGTTGTGTACTGCAATTCTTTGTCTTTGTAAGTATGTCAGGTTTGTGGATAGTATAATGAAACCATCGCTTTTTCGTCTTTTATAAAAGCTACAAAAGTGCATTGAAATCCAAAGGATACTGTTTGCTGGCACTTGAAACACATTTTTAATTAATGAATGAACTAATTTTAATATAGTAAATTATCATGAAGGATTGATACTTTACCTTTCATTGGTAAAACATTGTACATGCAGTCCTGCCAAAAGCAAAACAATGAGATTACATCTAGAGGCGTCTTTTCGGAGCTCTGGCCAGTCTCCCACAAGTTTGTCACATCTGTTCCAAGGAGCATCTGTTAAAGTGTTTTTTTAAAGCAGAGGTGTCTCAACTAACCGGTAAACTGTACGGATTATACTGGTAGAGTAATACGTCTTTAAAATAGCAAATGTGATTTTGTGACTTTCTTTATAAAGGATCCAGGTGACAGCTTGCTAAACACACATAAAAGAACCCAGGAGCACAGTGTGACCAGTTGCTTAATATGCCATGTTTTGATAATAATTTTAAAAAATGGGTAGAATTTCTATTTTCAAGTTATTTTATTTTATATCCTTGTACTTTGGATGTGGAGATTTATAGGTAAAATATTTTAACCAGCTTTTCGAATTAAAAAAATTAATTTTTTCCCACATGTGTGGATGTATCATAAAGTGACAGCCATTTTAACAAAACTGGCAAATTGCTTTTCTTGATTCAAGAATGCCTAGGATCTCACAAATGCCCCAAAACTTGGTGAGAGAGACCGTGTGCTGTGCAGAGACCATATAGCTATATTAGAGGTCGGGCTTTCAAATGAGGATCGCACTTAAAATTATTCTAACCTTAAACAATATTTAATGATTGGTGAAAGGATAATTATCACCATGTGTTTTAGTCTGATGCCAAAGGCACAGACATAGTTATAATGGCTCAGACGAGTCAGTTATAAAGCATTCATTCTTGCGTTGCCAACCTCTTCACAGTTTAATATATATGTTACAGCCTGAGCCCTAAGAGAGGAGTCAACATCGCACAGGAAATCGGCACACCATGAGTTAAATTAACAAGTCAGATGTAGAATGAGCTGCAAACTTGATACAGATCAATTATGCCTCAAGCAGAGCAATCAAGGAGTGCTATCTTTGAGTGTAAGCCCGTTGACCTAAAAGAATGAGAAACAACACTCACAGCGGTTTCACTCCTTCTCATCTGTCTGATAACACTAACAAAATGTGTCAGCTGGAATGAGCCATGTAATATAAACACACAGGGAAGGAGAGTCAAGGCCCCACAAAGAAAGACAGGAGTAAAAGAAGAGGAGAGAGGGCATTCAAGAGAGTCACGGTGCTCAGAAAATCAAAGTGGGGAGGGCAGTCTTTCAATCATGTCTTCACACTTCTCCTCTGTTAGAATGATAAAGTCTTTGAAACACCGGTGGGCTTGTTTAAAGAAAAGCACTTCATGGTGTTCGGCACAGAAGGGATATCCATTCATGCCTTTGCCAGGCGTGGACCAACGCCTTTCCTTCAAAAGCACGTGTTGGTGTTGGAGAATATAATGTGCTCTGGAACCCCGCAGGTATAGTTTTTGAGACATTCTAAGAGCCTCGGCCCCTATGAGGCCGTAAAAGGGTCTCTTGGCAAACGCTACTTAACATCTGCTTGGGAGCTCGCAGGCACTGAAGTTAGAATGTGTGCCCGAGAAAGGCGGCCTCTGCCAGGGCTCAGGGACCGCCCGTCTTCCGTAGAGCCTGGGTGTTTCTTTAGTAACTGTTACGGTATGAACTTGGCATGTGAATTCTCAGAAATGGGGTGACACCTCTCTAGGTCTCAAGTTCTTAATCTTGAAATGAGAACTTTAAGACTACTTCTTAGGTTTTAAGTTTTCATTGTAAGGATTAAATAAACGAATACACGTAAAGTGCTGAAAACAGTACGAGACTTGTGATATTCCATAATTAACTATTTCTAATAGCCTGGCTGTTACCATGCTTAACAGACGCAACTTATTTTTCGTGACTTCTACGTCTTTTACCCAACTCATAAAGTTTTAAGTTTCTTGTGAGCTTCCGTTTCAGCCATTTTGATATAGCATTCCTTCTCCACAGTAAATGGAAAAGTGTTACTGTGCATATTTTTAAATGAACATCAGAATAAAGGAAGTATAAGAAGAGCTAATGTGCCAGCAGAGAAAACAGCCCAATGAAAATGTATCATAGAATTGCTCTAAAATGGTAACAAAGACAGTAAGTCAAAATTTCATATGGTAGCAAAATTTCAACAGAATAATCAAATTTTTTAAAGTTTATTGATTTGAGAGAAACAGCGTTAGTGGGGGAGGATCAGGGAGAGGGAGAAAGAGAGAAAATCCCAAGCAGGCTCTGTGCTGACAGCGCCAACCCGACTCAGGGCTTGAACTCACCAAACCGTGAGATCATGACCTGAGCCAAAACCAAGAACTGGATGCCATCCAGGCATCCCAGATTAATCAAAGTTTTAATTACACAGATTATATAGATTCTCTCTATTAAACACAACTAAATATAGTGCACACCGCCCCATTTCTTTTGAATTAAGTTGTACACCTGTATGTTACTTCCCAAGTATTAAATTTCATTTTTTTAAACATTTTATCTTGAAAACACTGTACACTTACAGAAGAGTTGCAAGGACAGTGCTGTGAGTTCCGTGCACCCTTCACCCCTTTCCCCGTATTTAACGATGGTGTCATTACTGAAACTAACTTAACATTGGTACAATACAATTAACTCCACTATAGACTATATTCTGATTTCTCCAGTTTTTCCACTACTGTCCCTTTTGTTTAAGGGTCTAATCCTTGATGCCACATTGAACTTAACTGTCACGTCTTAGTCTCCTCCAATCTATGACAGCTCCTCAGTCTTTGTCTTTCATGACTGCAAAACTTCTGAAGACTACTCACCAGTTATTTTCTTCCTTTGATGTTTTCCCAGGATTAGATGTGGTTATGGATTTGGGGGAAGAACACCACAGAGATGAAGTGACTGTCTCATTTTATCACATCAGGGGATACATGATATCAATAGGTCTTATTACTGTTGATGTACACTTTGATCACATGCAAGGTGGTGTCCGTGAGGTTTCTCTCCTATAAAAGCTACTCTTTTTCCCTTTCTAGGGGTTCATCACCAGGTCCAGCCCACATTCTAGGATGGGGGAATTAGGTTTTAGCTCTTGGAGGGAGGAGTGTTAAGCCATCTGTGGACTTATGTTAAAACATCCATGGTAATAAACACTTTGGGAGAGATACTTGGAGGCTATACAAAGATCCTGTTTCTGTAACTTAGGTGTTTTAAAAAAAAAGCCATTTTTTTACATATACCATTTCCTTTGTCGGTCCCAAGAATACTTTACTTAATAAATAAACTGATCCCGAAAATGATGGACATGTCTCGGTATAATTAAAGTTGAGGCAGATTCCCAAGTTCGCTCTACAGTCATAAACTTACAAGGGAGTGCTACTTTTGTTGCTCAACTCCAGCCCTGCCCGATTTCACTGTCCAAACAGCAATGGGGCCTACACAATCATACACGCTCACTGGGATTAACTCACCCTGCTAAAGGCTACATTTGAATAATAGAAAACAAGGAAGCCGGGTGGGCTAGGAGGCCATGAGGGGTTTGAGGGTTGAGCTGTGTAAGCACATAATGGCCACTCCCCTTATAAATCAAGAGTATTATTTAATGACCTCAGAATGTCTATTTGGCTCCCTTCCCATAAAATGAACTGGACTCTGGGCTACCTAATCAGTTCTTCACAGATATCTAAATCCCAATGTGGAATTCACTTTAGGCTGAAGTCCAAAATACAGTTTTAGATAAATTCATTTTCTACTATTGAGTCATTTGGTTTTGTTAAAAATTTCAGTAAATCTCTTTAGTTAATACCATTTACATCTGAAAGTCCGTAACATTTAAATTCTAGAAAACAAAGCCTAGATAGGATATTCTGCAGGTTCTAAAATAATATTTGTAAAGCACTTCCACGTACAGTTCCTCCTGCAACCCTTTCAACCACATTACAGATAAGCTGGAAAAATGACCTTATTTCTCTTTTACAGATTAGACTTTTAGGGTTTAAGAGGTTTACCGATGACCAACTATCTAGTAAGTGGTAGGGTCAGGACTTGAAATGAGGTAGATAGTCACCCTTTATTTAAATCTGAATTTGCCTGAGTATACTTGGATGTATCAGATCATCTCTTTTCGACAAAATTCATTTTTGGATATTATTGGCACTTTCTAAAAATCATATTTTTTCCTCATCACAGAACATATGTTCATCTGATGAAAACTTTAAAAATACAGAAAAAGTGAAATACTCGAAAGGAAAAGTAATACTCAGGGATAACTGTATCCATTATTTGTTATGTTACCTCCTAACAGTATTTTATAGAGTTAAGATCTCATTATGCCTATAATTTTATATTCACTTGAAACATACATACTCCTCTTTGCTAACAAAAGCTCTTCGTGCACAAAATTTTGACATACCACTAATAGAAATAGCAAACAGCTCTGTGATGCTTGCATGCCAGTCACTATTTGACGCGCTCACATGTATGAATGCACTTAGTCTGCATCTCAGTCCTATGAGGCAGCTACTCTTCTTGCCATTCTACAGATTAAAAAACCGACTTCATGGCCATATAATACTACACCACCTGATACACTGTAACTTACTTAGCTTGCACACTATCGCTTGATTTTTAGGTTGTTTGCAATTTATAAAGCTGTAATTAGCGTGGGTGAAGTCAAGTTCTAACTCTCCATGTATTTCTTAAATTTCTTTTTTAAGTTTATTTATTTGAGGGAGAGCAAGCATAAGCAGGTGAGGGACAGAGAGAGAGAGGGAGAAAGAGAGTCAGAATCAAAAGCAGGCTCCACACACCGTCAGCACAGAGTCCACTGTGGGGCTTGATCCCATGAACCATGAGATCAGGACCTGAGGTGGAGTCGGATGTTTAATCGACTGAGCCACTCAGGCACCCCTAACTGTGCATTTATTTTTAATAGAAATGTGTGCTGGTTTGGCTGAAACTGTGGATTAGGTCATCTAAGAAATGAAGCACATTCTGTATTAGACATTGCTCAGTAAGTGGCACCAAAATAAAAGGTAACAGAAAGCAAGGCTGTCTTTATATTTTCAAATGTCTTGGACGACCTATAACATGGACTGTAAGTCTCATGGCCAGGAACCCAGTGAGTCACATTTTTGTCTAAAGAACAGTCACCAGAGGTGATGTCACCTTCCCTCCATGACTGTAACACTTGGTGGTATGGTTTAGGTCACGGAAATCGAATGCAGCAAAGCAAAAGTACTTACATATGGTCAGTCAATACACAGCCAACTGGATCCGAAAAATCACCTGGGTTAAGTATTTTGGTCTGGGAGACCACAGAGCCTTTGAATTTTGAAACAAAATAAAACATTCCAAAGTCGTTATGAAATGTTTCTCTCAACTGTGGTGGGAAGACTGAGGTCCCCAAACAAACAATACTGAATGTGACCCAAGGCCCAGTGACTGGGGAAACTGGCTTTTTGCTATGGCCAGTTTGGATTTCTTTGTAGGAATAAATAGATGTCCTGTTCTGTTATAAACACGGACTTCTCTCACTGCAGATAGAACCTTCTTTTTTAAATTAAAAAACAATTCCCCTTCGTAGCAAGCCTCCATCATTCAAGGAGATATCTGGTGCTGAAATGCCCTTTACCTGCCTTATTTACATGAGAAACACGATGGAAAAAGACTTGATGCTCTCTACCACCTAATTTCTCTAAGCTACAGCCATTGATTCTTTGTAAGTTTATTTATTCAAAACAACAGCACAAACAATTCTTTTTTCTTGGGTCAGCAGCTTACTGAATTAACATCAATCATCAAAGGAGACCGGGCTGAAAGGAAGATGGAAGCCCATTTTCTCAGAGATTGATTTTTTTAAGCCGAAACACACAGGCATAAGCAGGAGGCGACTTAGCATCGAAAAGGTTCAACTTGAACGTCAGAGCCAAAAACAGCACTCACAGTACAGATCAGTTTCCCTGAAATCTTAAAAAACAAATTTTTTTTCCAATAACTTACATTTCTTTTTTGATGGCCTGAAGAGTTTGATTACTTCACTATAGAAAGCCCACCTGAATAGCTTAAAACAAGGGGGAAGGCAGGTTCCACCGGAGAGAGAGTAGATCAATGTAGGTGTTTATTATAATGATTTTCTAATGGCTTTCTCTACACCCTTTACTTACTTTGATGTATTTAAAGTGGGGAAAGTTCATCAAAGACCTCTGTGATTAGAGTCTTAACTGTATTTAAACAACTACTTTTGGCATGTTTTAAAGGTGATTGGCTTCATAGGTCCTAGCAAAATTACTCTTTGAAAACCTTGATCTGCTTGCTTGGAATTCAGCTCAATTATTTTCCCTTGCAAGGTGGGGGTGGAGGGGGCTTGCCTGAAAATGAAGTCAGAGGGGTCAGTATTCCTGAGACTGCTCTGAGAACTGCAAAAAGTAATTGGTTTAGATCCATTTTACATCCTGTTGTGCCAGGGGAATGTGTTTCCTTCCTATAGCCTTTCTGGAGATCTATGTAAGGTGAGGAATGCGTTAGACCACGCATATATAAACTACTGGCCTCCTATTTCAGTAAAACGTGCTATATTCTTTATTTCAGATATTTTTAAACGTTTGCCATGTTGTTAAATCAACTGTAAAGGAAAATGTGGGATTTTCAGTCTACGGTACAAGTAAATGGAGAAAGACCAAAAAGAAAAAAAGAAAAAAGAAAAAAGTCTCGTAAGCCTGAGTGGGTTGGCAGAGGCCTTATACTATCACTATTTTCTCTCAAATTGAGACAAAATTTATTTCGGTTAAGACTTTGATATCAAAGCCATCCATCATCCTCTTGTTTGAGAATGAAGGAGGAACATCCACCTGTTCCCCAGATGTCAAACAAATATTTTTAGCCTCTAATTCATTGGGGTCACTGAGGAATAAAGGTGGCCCCTCAGAAGGACAAAATAAATTCATTAAATAAAATCAATTAAAAATCACAAAGGTCTTTGACTTAATTTTTCTAAAAACACCCACTACTTAATAATGAGAGACTGTGATCTGTTGACTATTCCACACGTTCATTTCTAGTTTCTTCCGTACTTAGATCATAGGCAGATGAGCAAGGAACGTGTCTGGCATACACTATCGCCTCTGGCCATTTCTGAGTAATCTTTGAGCTCCAACATTCTACAGAAAGTTGCCCACTGAGAAAATACAAACTCTAGGAGAAAAAATAATGCCTAACACAAAGAATGACTGACAACGTCAACCAATTATAAAGCACTATCATTAATATAAGGTCTCTGCCATTCCATGGGGAGAAATGGGATTCAAGTGAAGCTAAAATATAAATAAACGACCAACCCCAGGCCCAGGCCTTGGGCACGATAAAGCAGCTTCAGCGGGAGCTCCCAGAAGGAACATCAGGTGCAAAGCTCTGTTCTAGGGGGCTCTGTGGTGGACGTCCGCCACCATGAGAACAAATCTCAGAGCCTTCAGACGATGGATAGGGACATAACCGATCACCATCAGTTGTGAGAAGGAGAGATCAAAGACAACTTTATTAATAAAAATACTTTGAGACACAATATACTTTGAAAAGCATGATTAGAACACAGGTAGCAAATGGTTAAAAAAAGAAAAGTCTTCGTAAAAACCTGAAAATAAAATCTCTTCAAATTTTCGCGTTCAGCATGGTGGCTCAACTCCAAATGAACAATTTGTGGAAAAGAAGCATCAGACTCCCAGGATAACAGGTGAAAATATGTCCTGCTTTTCCAACTTCGAGTGTGTTGACAAAAACACTCCAAGGCAAGGGCCTAAATGATTAATATGTGATGACCTTGACCTAAACAGAAGTCCTGAGATCAGTCTGAACAAATAAATAACCAGAGATAAATAAAAATCAAATACCTAAAAAGAATCTGAGATCAACCCGGCAGGATGAAAGAGGGCAGGCGCCCCAAGAGCTCGTGTGGTGACCCAAGGTGGAAATTTTAAAGAGGGAAAAATCGAGAGAAGGACACCAGGTGTGTGATTAAATTTATGACCTCCAAAAAAAAAAAAAAAAAAGTTTCAAAATAAACATAACCTTGAGAAATCAGTAACTTTAATACAGGGGTCAGCATGAGGGAAGCAGTTGGGAGTAAACTGCATTAAATTATTTCCCTTTGAGTGAACCCACAGTGTAATAAGCTGTGAAGAGCAGAATTCGGTACTTATACTGTGTTTTGCAAGCAAAGTGGGAAATTGAGAACTACTGAACCTTGCTGAAGTTCTTATCCAAATGAGTGTTTCAATTAGTTAACTCAGATTTCCCTGGGTTTTAGAACTGGAAGTAGTCGATGGTATAAAGCAGTCTGTCTATGGTACTACAAAATGGCATCGCAAGTTTGTTAGACATGAGATCAAATCCAACCAAAGAGAGCTTTTTGTATTTATAACACCCAGTGACATTAATTAGATAAGATCTTTTAGGGATGTGTGTGTGTGTGTGTGTGTGTGTGTGTGTGTGTGTAAAAAGCTTTACGAAAATGTATTTAATGCAATTTCCATGCCATAAATTTCACCCTTTTTATAAAGGTTATTCTGAAATGGAGAAAACAGAGCCTTATTAAAAATAGCCAATGGAAGTTTAAGGGTACAATTATAGTGAAGCATTTTAAGGCCAGTATACGGTTGAACACATTAGAGGATCGAATAAATGAGTGAAATCCTAATTCGCTAAGTGATGTAGGCTCTCTAAAACATACCTATCGACCAGTGGAGGAAACTTAAGCAAAATGTATAAAATCTTCTAGTTAACGCTAACAACGACAAACCAAAGCATTCTATTCTGATGCTATTTAGCAGAAAGGGACTGCTGTAAGAGAGATTACTTTTCTGGGTTGCTTTGAAGTGGGGGAAGAAAGGAAAGGAGCTTTCACTTACTTTTCTAACCGCAAGGTGTTGAGCACAGTGCTTTGCATGGAGTGAGCATTTTAAAAATATGCGCTAAATTGAAGAGTAAAGGAAGCTGGGATGTAGGAGGAAAGCAAAAGCCAAAGTAAAAAACAAACAGAAACAAAACAGCAACAAAACAGAAAAGCAAACTTAAAATTCAAGCCTGTAATTCCAAAACGAAGCTTTGAAATTTTATTATGGCTAACTCACATGATGTTCTTTTTTTTTTTTTTTTAAATGCATGGAATGCATTTGACATATGAGAAATTCCACTACATCTCCCTTGTGGGGAGATCAGTATGGCCCTGACAAAGATGGAAGTGTCTAAAGACGAAATCATGGATCAGATCAAGCACAGTAAATCACCTGGATGGGCCGTTTGACCCATGGATTTGGTAGAAGGTTTGTGCTGTGGTAGAGACAAGGGAATTTGTCATTTGTTCCTGGAATCAGCAACACATCTTAACCGTAACAAAGATGTCAACAAGAATATTTTCATTCTTTTTTCTAGAACTTAAAAATAAGACCTAAGAGAAACACTAAGAATTACAAAACCTGTTAGTTTTACTCCGTGCACAGGAAATAGGGAGGTCAAATACAACAGAATACTATTCTACGAGGATTACACAGATAATATCAGTACACACATGTGGGTCAGAAAATTAGGAGGCAAGAATGTGGCACCTTGCAGATTTATCACTTCATTCTCATTTTCTCTTTCTCCACCCCTCCCGCCCCCCCCACACACCCTGTATTTTTGTATCCCCCAAATGGTAATTATACATGACTTTTTGAAAAGCTTTCTGTAATGTACACGATAAGAACCTCCTACTGGAAATAAAAGGTCTTTTCATTAAGACAATTATCAGGAAAACAGTTCAGGAGTATACATACTTGACTATGACACAGACATTTAATACCCTATTAATTAATATATTTACTTAATGAAAGAGAGAAAAGACTGCCTTGGGGGATAAAAGGAGAGGGTGGTGGTTAATAAAATGCCTTATGGGAAATTCATGAATCACAGGAAGTACTGTGTTCTCCGGGGGACTTCATTTCCCTCAGACCCCATCCTGAACATGGCATTCACTCCTGGTTCCCACACACAAAAAGGACATTACTCTGCTGCAGAAGAACCAAAGAAAGGTGATCACACTACTTAGAAAAAAGAACTGTTGAAGAACTAAGGTCACTTCGTCCGGACAGAAGGCTGATGTAACTAATTTATTTAATGGCTGTTATAAAGGGGTAGTTCTGCTCTCTGGTGCTCTCCAAAATAGGCATACTCAGTCTTGTGCTCATTTAAAAAATAAAATGTGAACACATTCTAAATGAAATGTGCTGTGCTAGATGAGGTGAAATATACAGAGGTAATCAGACAAAAATTCTGGGCTCATATACAGTCTAGAAAGGAGAAGACATCCAGTGAGCGCAGGAGTGCCATCTAGCATCGGGAACAGTGCCTGGTATGTAACGGGCACTCACTAAGTATTTGTCTGAATGGGTGACGGACTGCAGCTCTCATCCCACTGAGCTTGTAGCTCCCTGCGTGACTGGGTTGCACCAGCTGATGTGGCTGCCTCATCATCTTCATCAAAGCTGCAGACTCAAAACGGAGGCGACCTTCCCAAATAGAGACGAGCCATTCTTTATTCATGACAGAAGTACAGATAACGCGCAAGGCAGAGGCGATCAACGGTCAGGGAAGAGAATCAAAACGTGCTATGTGAATTCAGAAGCTGAAGAGATTAGAAGTAAAAATTGCAAGAAGGCAGGTTTTGGCTCAATCTAGTAACTGAAGATGCCCAACAAAGAAGTACTGAACTCCCAGCTCCCCACATCAACACTGGGCCGCCCGAGGCCTCTCATCGGAGGGCTACTCCACACTGCTCCCTACTCCTACCCCATTATCTGGGCGTACAGTCTGAGGCTCTTCATCCTGCAGGGCCAGCAGGAATATAGTCTGCTCTCTACGGTTTGCCAAGTAGAATGATCCGTCCACACCAGAAGCGGATAACCAGGCATCAGCCCTCAAAATCTTTCAGAATAAAGCCAGCTCTTACCCTGATCAAGAACCACAGCATTGTGCACAGCCTACAGTGTATTTCTCTGATACGCTGCCGGGATTATATGAATAACCTGGGGTTTTCTAAGGTGATATCATATATTCTTAAATAGAATTATGAAGGCAAAAAGTCTACAGAGATTGGTCACTATTACATACATACATACACTGTTCTACTTGATACTAAATAAACTTTATCTAGAGAAACATTGGGTTGTATGAACAGATCAATATGAATACTCCTGAGTATCATATGATAACAGTTAAATTATGACTTTAGCAAATGCCTCTGAATGAAATGAGAAAACCCTTTAATACCTGTTTCTAGAAGACATTGAGTTTATAGTTGATACCTCATTTTGGTGAGGACTCTAATCATTTGCACGTAGCAAAATGCAATCACCAATCATCTATGATTCTGTTACCATAAGGGTAAACCTCAGCATATTCTTCTACCATTATATAATTTTAAATAAATAGTCAACTAAAATTGAATTATATTCATTTTATTTACTTATTTTTTTAAATTTTTAATGTTTATTTATGTTTGAGAGAGAGAGCACAATCAGGGGAGGAGCAGAGAGAGAGGGAGACACAGAATCCAAAGCAGACTCCTGGCTCTGAGCTGTCAGCACAGAGCCCGATGCAGGGCTGGAACCAACAAACCGAGAGATCATGACCTGAGCCAACGTTGGACACTTAACCGACAGAGCCCCCCAGGCGCCCCTAAACTATATTCATTTTAAAGACTGGGAAGTAAAAGTGCAATACAGAAGAGACACTAAGTATTTTTGTGTTTATTTTGTAATACCTAACTTTATTCAACAGTCTTCCTTTAAAGAAGTTAAAAGTTTAGAGTTATCTAACTTCAAAGAAAAGCCCTAGCAATATATCACATGGCAAATATGCATGGCCAGGGAGAATCAAAATGGAGGTACACTGGAACTTGTCAGAAATGCCTCAAACTACAAGTATAATCAGAGCTTTGACTGTATTAGCATTATGCATGAACTTATAATTTAAAGCAGAACTATCACACTGGCAACCCATGAGCCAAAACCAAAATGCTGACCTATGTGATAGGGGACCACACTGTTTAATTTTTTTAAAATTAGAGGACGATTGACTGTGTGAAGATTTCATACAACAATCAAAGGCAACTGACTCTTTCCTTGTTTTTCAACGTTAGACAATCTGGCACCCCAGGATTACCTTCTAAATGACAGCGGTCAGCTGGAGCCAGCACAGCCTAGTCCCTCCCGTGTGCCCAAGCCTCCATTTATGCCAAAGACACTTATTGACTTATCTGTCAAGCTCTTACAGGCACGTAAGTTTGTGACTTCTCATTTTAGGGAACGGATGTCTAATGAAGGGAAATAACAGCAAAGATAATACAGAGATAACCTGAATAATCCCAACATAAGCACGGACACATTTATACACACAGAGTCTTAAACATTCATGAATGTTAACTCTTTTTGGATTCCAACCATGAGATAGAATGGCCCGGTGGACCAATGACCACAGTGAGATATTTCATTTATGGAGAGCTGACAGGCTCATCTTGAAAACCTCTAAAATGATAAACTGATAATGAAGAAATTGTGAGACAATGTCCTGCTCTGCCCAAACCCAAGGATTTTCCGTGGGTGAAGATGGTAGAGAATACGAACTTAACACGTATTTATCACAAGAAAACAGGTGTTATATACTTTGAAGAACTCTTCCTTACTTGAAGTGCTGATTTGGAGTTGATAAAAATCTTCCAAAATGGTGCTGATATGACTGAGTCCTTTTCTTTCCCTGGCCTCATTATATTCAGATGCTGGTCCTAAGCATAATGTTAAGCATTGTAATTCTGCCTTTATCAGATTCAGGTATATAAACGGCATCCCAGTGAGCGTGGTGAATTTTGATCATTATTTCTCCACTCAAGTTGTGTTCATCTTCCTGCTGAGAGGATGATCACTGAGTTTTACCACAAGCCCAAGGGACCCATTATTTATTATATTGCATTTTATGGTGTGGAGTAAATAAATAGCATTAAAGTGCTAAATTCATTCACAGAGATGAACTGTATTCATAAACTGGGGAAATTCTTTAAATCAAGCCTGTGCTGCTAATAGGCTCTTCATAAAAATGCAGAAAACATTCATTGTAATATGCCAGCAATAAAAGGAGGCAGCTGGGTTAACACACAGAAATATTAGAAGGCAAACATTCGAGGCGAGGCACACAAATGGCATGTAACCAAATCAGGAGGTTAAACACACAAGCCTCACTTAGTGATCTGTCATTTTCATGTAACTGGATTATAAAAATTCACACTTTAAAAATAATGTAATTATCATAATGGCGGAATTCAAAATAAACTAAGTGTATGAATGTGAAGACTTCAGCAACCCCAGCCCCTTTTAAGATGTGCCTTAATTACTGTGCATTTTGTCCTAATCAGCTTGTCTTACATTTAAAAGGCCATTCGGTAGGGAATGTGTGTGCATTTGTCTTTTGTATTAAATTTAATCCACTCCCATTTCCATCTCTGATTTCTAGGGTCTCACACAATTGCTTTTGGTGCAGCTTTTGACTAGAAAAGATCGTCTAGCCACCAATCCATAGGGATTTTCTTTCCCCATCCTTCATGTGACTTTTAATCATTTAAGGCGACCTACAATTCTGCGTTTTTTTCCTTGGCAGATTTCAGCCCGGCAGTGCTTGAGAATGACACCAATTTCTTGCCGCCCTTGGACTTTACTACAGAAAGTCACTGTGGGTCTCCAGCGTCAGGCCCCATACTACCCTAGCATCTGTTCCTCCTCATACAGGGCTGCGCCAACACTACCCGCATGACTGTGAATATTTTTAACAATAGGAATGATAATGACCTTTCTGTGTCAATTATAACATTCGCTGAGTATTTTAAGGTGGTATAATACAGAAATAAAGAACAAGGAAAATGAGTATTAACAAAGTACCATGGTAATTATTTAAAATCATACTTAAGCAGATAACTATAGAAACTATAATCAACATGTAAAAGGGGGCAAGGAGAAAGGCAAGCCTGCTATGTCTTTGTTGGTGAGATTTCTCTCGCAGCTCATCAGAGATAATCAGAAGTAGTGTATCAAACACAGAATGGACGCTAAGGCAGAGCCAAGTGCACAGAATGAAGGGTGAAGTCTGGGGGCAAGGGAGAAATTCCAAATGAAGGCATAGGAGCGAACCGCAAGACAAGGAAACAATGTGTGGTGAGAAAGAGTAACAATCTGAGTCAGGGCACACGTAGGAACAATGAATGGAACTTTTCAAACCAGAGGAATAAATGGAGAAAAGAATAAGGGGAAAAAATACACACACACACACACACACACACACACACACATTTATATACACACACACACAAGAGAAAAGGCAGAACACACAAAGCTGATAGTCAATACTTAGAGTCCAAAGAACTAACAGGGAATCTGGGGAAAGGGGGGGTGTGGGGGAAGAGATCCGGGTATCACAATAGCCAACTCAATAAGCCATACCAGTGTTTCAGGGACTTGGGGTAAAATTACCTGCTTCTTCCCAGCCATCCCCGGTAATTTCTTCATTTGAGCCTGAAGGGTGTGCCAACAGGCCAAGTGTACATAGGGCTTCTAACCTCCCTACCACGAATCCCCCTTAAAAGTGATTCCTTTAAGGAACCAACATCTGAAAGGCAAAGTAAGGAAGAGAGGAAGTCCCGGGCTAGGCAGAGCATTGGTTCTTTCACTTCCACTGCTGATGCTGGAGCTGATACGGGAGCATAGGTCCTGAAAATGAGTTCCTAAAAGCTGACTGAGCTGGTCCAGTCATTTGTTCAACACTTCTCATTGTACAAATACTTATAAAGCAAAAGGCATTTGCTAGGCCGGGAGACAGCCATCTTTAAAGGGTAGGTCCTTCAGTGACTCACCGTATAATGAGGGTGATGGACAGTCTAGCAGCATCTGACAGAGTTGCTCACTCTCCTTAGGTCACTTCATTCACTGGTTTCCTAAAAACCACCTTCTCTTGGCCTTTGGCTTCCTCCCTGTCTGTTCCTTTTTGAATATTCTTTACCAGGAGCTCTGTATCTTCCTGACCTGCTCATTGGAGGGCCCCGTCCTCAGAAGTCTTTTCTTTACCTGTGCTCCCTCTCAGTGGATTTCATCCTGTTGCAGGGTCTCACATAGGAGAGGAATATTGATGACTTTTAAATTTATATCTAAGGTCTTCCATGCTGACCAGTACAGTAGCCCTAATCACATGTGACAATCTCATTTTTCATTTAAGTTCATTAAAATTAAGTAAAATAAGAAATCAGTCCCTCAGTTGCACTGGCCACATCTGAAGTGCTTACTAGCTATACATGGCTAGTGGCTATCGTATCGGACAGAGAAATTATAAAACATTTCTATCATGGAAAAAGTTCTATTGGACACTTGTGGCCTAGTTCTCACCTCCAAACTGCCAAGTCTTGTATTAAACTACCTACTCAACATATAACCTGGGCTAATCTAACAAACATCTCAAATTTCCATCTCCAAAACTCAACTCGGGATCTGACTCTCCAACTTGCTCTTCCTTAATCCTCTTGGGAAATCCCATCTTCATTCTTCTTGTTGCTGAGCTAAAAAGCCTTTGAGATATGTTTGACTCCTCATTTTCTCCCACTCCTGTTCAACCCATTGGCCAGTCTCAGCAGCGCATCCAGAGCGTGACCACCTCTCATCTCTGCTCTGCCCACATAGTTCAGGTCATCGTTTCTACCCTGAATTGTTACAATGGCTTTTTACTCTCTGCTACTACTTTTGGCCGCCATGGTATATTCTTTATATGGCAGCCAAGGCAATCCTTAAAATTAAAAACCAAATTTTTAAAAAAGGTAAATCAGATTATGACATTCCTCTTTTCCAAACCCTCCAAGTTTCCCACCTCACTGAGGATAAAAATCCCAAATGTTTACTAATGGGGATTTTGAGCAAATGGCTAAGAAAGAATTCTTGAGACATCTTTGGTGCAAAAAAAGGTGATTTTATTAAAGCACAGGGACAGGACCCGTGGGCAGAAAGAGCTGTGCTGGGTTGTGAGGAGCAACTGATTACGTACTTTTAAGTAAGTTCCTGGGGGGCAGGGATAGCGGAAGTCTCTACAGAATTTGGAAGCAAGTCTTTCAGGACCTTGAGGGGCTAGCTGTTAAGATAAGGTTACTTTTAGTCTTTAATAAAACAAAAACATGAAGGAAGGAAGGCAGCCATAGGTTCCTTGAGCATGGTCATGCTTTCTATGTTTCCGGTGTCCATTGGGAGCTGTAAGCTGTAAGGAGATTTAATTTATGTTCTATTCCTCTTGCCTTTGTTTCTCTTATCACTTACCACTATCTACAAGGCCTAAGGGTGGGCGATTGGGTGAAACAGGTGATGGGGTTGAGGATAAAGGAATGCACTTGTGATGAGTACCAGGTAGTGTACAGAAATGCTCAATCACTGTATCGTACACCTGAAACTAATATTATACTGCACATTAACTGGAGATTATGGAAAAACATTAAAAAGTGAAAAATAAAAAAAATTAAAGGTCTTAAATAATCTGGGCTCCATAATCTCTCTGACCCTATCTTTGACACACTCCCTTCCTTGCTCACCTGACTTTCAGTCATTGTGGTCACAATGCTTTGGTGTTTACTATGTCCCTTGCCTGGAACGCTTCTCTCCTAGGTGTCTCATGGTTTGCTCCCTCATTTCATTCAAGTCTTTGCTTGAACAGTTTCTCTGAGATCCCTATATAAAACAGCAATTTATCCAGCTCCTTCTCACCCTGCCTTATTTCTAGTCATAATACTTACCACATTTTGTTTATTGTCTGACTCTCCCAGTAGGATATAAACTCCACCAGGGTAGGGACTTTGTTTTTTGTTCTTTTTTTTTTTTTCCCATTGCTTAGTACATATTAGAAGCTAAATAAAAATTTGTTAAATATAAACAAAAAACTGTATCACTGCGGTAAATGCCCTAACAAAGGAATGTATAAGAAGAATGCTCTCTAGATACACAGACTCACAGTCCATCAGTTGGGATTATCTCCATTGGGCAAATTCTATCCATAAATGTAGAGAGACTCGGGTACTTATGAATGTTCTGGAGAGCTTCCCACCAATAACAAGTTACATTTGGGGAAGAAGAGGCAGCATTAGGGAATCGAGGAATGAAAGAAGCCAATCCCGAGAGTTCCCTCTCCCGACACAGAAATTAAGTAGTCTTTCAGGCTGTGCCCAGCCCTGAGCAGCTCACCAATGTCTTCCAGGCAGTCTGTGCCTTGGCCCCTCTGTCTGCGGGTCAGCAATAGGCCAGAAGCACACAGTCAGATATGAAGTCAACTAAAACAAACCAAATATTCACTGATAAATTCCAGGACCCTGTGTCATCTGAGCTGACTCCGAGAACACTGCCAGCTGGTTATTATTTTGCCTCATTTTCAGTTGAGGAAACAAGTTCAGATGATCCAAGACCATGCTCAAAGTCACAAAGCTGGCCAGGCTAGAATTTTAACCAACGCATCACTCCAAAGAATCTGAAGCCCGTGGTCACGTGCTACGCGATACAAGTACTGAGGGCAGCGTCCAATTCAGCAAAGTAGACCCCAGCCTTTGACCCAGTCACTGGAATCACAGTGAAACACCCACTCACACAGGTTCCTTGCAGTGTGAACGATCATAACACTAAAACCAACCATGAATTTGTCCTACCAAAAGCTGGGATAATGAAGCTGCCACAATTTCATCAGAAACTTCAGTCTTAAAAATAAGATGACTTCCCAACTGCTCACTCTCCTAAACCTCATAGGTACAAAACCAAATTAGGCAAAGAAAATAACTAAATGAAGATAAAATGTTTTGATATAAAGATACAGAGAAACAACGTCCTTTAGAGTCCTTTCCGGCATTCCTCAGAAATGAGGGTATTTTCTCTCAATGAACTTTGAGAAGCTTTAAGTGATTCGAAATGACTCTCAGGATACTCTGAAGGACCATGTGTCAGTCTGTGTAGCCTCCCTCCCCTCTTACCAATCAGCCTGTGTTACCCCAAACACATACAACTGCATTTTACTGCAAATTCCTATCTTTTAAAAATATAAATATTTAGAAGATTCAGGGTAAAAGGAACCTACCTTCTTGTATGATCAACACAGGCCATTTAGACAACATGGTTCTTCACTGTGACGTTTGACTATTTCCTAAAATCCAATGATCCAGACCCAACATTCTGGGATTTGTCACTATTCCACAAATTGTGACTCACCAGACAAGCACGAGCACCCCCACATGCATACAGAACCCCCAGCTTAGCCATGAGGTTAGCACCAGCTTCCCCCCCACCCGCTTTGTAACAGCCTCCCGGTGCAGACGCAGGAATCCATCCCTGCACTCGGACGGCCTCATGACCCACACACCTGAGCCGGGATGCCAGACCACTCCTTGTCCTCACCCACTGCTAGGAACATCTGAGTCCATCTCCTTGCACCACTGCAGGCTCTGCAAGGACCAAAGATAACTTGTTTTGCTCCTCATCTCGCCCCTCCTCCAGACACGGCCTCCTTGAGTAAGGGAGCCTCTGCTTTGATGCACTGGCAGTGCCAACATAGAAGAGAAGGATGAATGCCGTCTTATTGAAAGAAAGCAGATTCACCTGATGTGCCTCAGTGACTAGGAAGGGAAAGAAGACAGAGTAGGGTACAAAAAGAAAGCCAAAAAGTGGAGAACAATTTTGTTGTGCCAACTAAGAGAAGGATTCCATATGCACCCTGCCATGCCTAGACCCCCTCCAAGAACGGCCATCTCCCCTAGGCCACACCTTGCTCCTCAGATGAGTGACCTCTGGAGACTCTGTCCCTCACCACCTACCTCTCTCAAGAAAGAAACTTCTGCCTCAGTCTTTGTAACCACAAGTAGCGCACGTTGAAGGTAATGTCCCTACTCTCAAAAATAAGAAGGTCTGACTGGATGATCTCTCAGGTCCCTTTTATTTACTGCGCCTCAACACTGCATATGGGCTTCTGACCCCACTGCTAGGCTTCAGGAGGGAGGCATGTGCTCCCAGAATCTCAAGCCAATTCTAAATCCATTCCTAGGACACATGCTAACATTTTGGTTAAATTTGAGAAAGCTATAGTAAGACACTCATGATTAAGATATAAGATATATTACAGATAACGCTGCTTTGCAGAAGTTTGCACCAAATAAGATTATTTCTATGAGAAAATGCATTGTGAGTTCCGAACAACTAACTAATAAATGGAGCAGACATATGAACTATAATCTATTCACAAGGATGACACTATATTGTTCTGATGCTATTGGGTACCCTGTTACAGAAAAGCTTCAGAAAACAGGCAGTTTGGCAAATGACCATGAACACGACCTGAGGATGCCCACAGACCATCACACAATGTATGTATACACTTTTATTTGACTTGCATGCACTTCTGGAACACGTTTATGAGAAAAGCAAGTTCTTCTTAGAACTTAATTTCCATTCATACATTTAATGGTTTTTACTCTCCTGACTCGATTTATTGCACTTCCTTTGACATAAAAAAAAAATACATTCGGAATATAAACTACACAGGGCTTCTGCAGTGCATCAGATTTTCACACTGAGTCACTATATTCATTTGTGGAGCACAGAGGAGGGAAGCGCCCCAGTGCCTAAGACACAACAGGTGTATTTAGGTAAAACATCCTAAACATTATGACGGAATAGATAGTAGGTGAGCAAAGTAAAGCAGGTACAGATATATTGTGGGTAAAGGGCAAAAAGCATTTGACTATAAAGGCTATCTTTAGTTAATTGGATTATAAAGACTACTGTAGGAATTTGGACCAAATGTACTGGTTCTTAAAAGTTCCAAGTATTTGACGGGCGTCTGAGTGGCTCAGTCAGTTAAGCCTCCAACTCTTGTTCAGCTCATGATCTCATGATGTCACGGTGTGGGAGTGCGAGCCCTGCATCAGACTGTGCACTGACAGTGCCCGAGCCTGCTTGGGATGCTTCCTCTCCCTCTCTGTTCCTCCCCACTTGTGTTCTCTTTCTCTCTTTCTCTCAAAATAAATAAACAAACTTTAAAGAAATAAAAAAAGAAGTTCCACGTATTTGGAGTAGAAAATTTCTGGTCAGGCGCCATCTGAGACGGAGTATGGCATAATGTTAGAGTCAAGAGACTTGGATTTTTTTAGGTTCTGCCATTATTTGTATTATCATAGGTAAATTACAAAGCTTTTCTCTCCTAATTCCTCTCAAGTTGAATATAGAGGCTAGATTAGGTGATCGTTGATCTTTTCAATTAATTTCATGCATAATCATACATAGATTGAGCATAAGTATGACCAGTGGAGAGGCAGTCTGTTCCTCTTCCATAGGCTGCTCCTAAGTTGAGAAAAACCAGCTCCAGAGAATGGTAAGATTTAAATGTGTTCTGGTAAATCAGGTTGCCTGCCCATGATCACTTCCACTGCTTTGTGGCAAGTGGATGGAGAGAAGTGGGCCCATCATCAGTTCTTCCAAGTGCATTCTAGAGAATACTAACTCCAAAATCTCCTCCTTGAATAACGTGTTTATTGTTCACATAACCTTAAAAAATGTAGCATACACTATGTGCCTCTGGAAAGTCACAAATGAAAGGCTCTGAAGAGTTCTGCAATTAAGAGGTGATTTTAATATCAAACAAAAAGTATATTACAGCTTTACGGTACTAAAAAGAATTTACTAGAATAGAGTTTCTTGGGAACAAGAACTGTGTGTCTTAATTCTCCTTTCTGGCCATGGGCCCTAGCAGAGTATCTGATATATAACAGTGTTCACATTTTTTGAAAAACTGAGGGACTGAACTAGAAAAGCCTAGAATCAGAACTATGGCTGATGGGTTTTTTTCCCCCTGGGTCTTCTACATCTACAGTGAACAGTAAAATGTATTGGGAAAATTCAAATATAAAAGTGAAATGTACAACAACAAAATAGTAGCTTTCCAAAGGGACAAAAGGGTAAGTTCAAGCTGGTATGTTCCATGGAAAGCTTTCCTTGGGAAGTAAGGAGGAAAGCTAGCAACAAAATATACTGCACGGGGCTTACGAAAGTATTGTCCTCTGCATGAGCTCAATCGACGTAAGCTGATGTGTCCGTAACTTATTTATCCACCCACACTCATGTTCTCAATGCCTCAATTCCCGGTCTATAAAATAAACAAATATTTGCTGTGAAATAAAACAGCAATCCATACTCTCCGAAGAGCCGGGAGGCTTAATTTATGTTACAGAAGCATTTGGGAAAAGGCGGATGATGGACAGGATGTCAATCATCATCATCATCATCACAACCGCTGTTGTGACGAAGAGGTTAGAAAGGCAGCGTGTCAACTCTCCCGGCTCCTATGTTTCCTGTCATGGGAGATGTGTCCTTTTTACAGAGCCACACACTGCTCAGTTTCTTAGGGCTTGGCAGAAACGATGATTTGCATTAATAAAGATTTCCTTTATTAATCTTTGGCAAATATTTCTGCCCACAAAGTATTTATAAATTAAATTAATTACTGGGAAAAGCCAAGATAGAATAGAATAGGTGAAAAACAAACAAGGTACGGGTCAGGGCTTTTGAATACAAAATCGAGAGAGAGGAAAAAAAAACCTTTGATTAGAATCTTGACTGTATACCACAGGTTCCTAATCCATCAGTTTGTAAATTACTTGGGAACAGGACTGTGGCAATCGCTCATACATCCCTAGTGACTGGCACAGTGTCTGGAATACATTAGGCACGGAGGAGAGGCTGAAGGAATGAGTGGATAAATACCCATGCCTCAGTGTTTCACCAAGCAATAATGAAAACATGCCTGGCTACGTAAAGGGTGATGCTAATGATTCAGTTGGCTGTAAAATGCTTTAGAGAAAAATTTCAAATGTTTCCACTCTTATTAGCATAAGCTTTAAATGTAGGAGGAGGAAAAAATAATAAAAACCCCCAGCATCTGTATACTCTATATAACGTCCACCAGCTTACTGTACGACATGCCTATCAATCTAAACACCAGTCACCCCAATCCATTCTGGAGAAAAATCATTGCCCCCAACGTAATACACTAAAACAAATTTATAAATGTTAATAAAATTTTTAAAAGGTCAGGTCACTACTTCCTGTAACATATGTCAGGGGGAGCCTAAAACATCTCAGTATCAGGTCATTGGCAGGACAGCTATGACATTAAAGAATGGAGAAAATGGAATTTTTTCTCTTTTAAAATTAGTTAACCAGCACATCCGTCTGCTTCCCCCTTGGCTGCCTGGTATGCAGCAAGCTCTGAAACAGGGGAAATTTAACGAAACATACCATTAAATCAATACGGCGGAGCACTCGAATTTATAGGGGGCTAATAAAAGTCGTGCATGTGGAGAAGCTGACAGAAACAGACACTGAAAATAAGAACAAAACCAGTTTTTTACAAAGTAAATGGACTCCTAGAATTTACAAATTTAATAGGTCAGGCAGCAAAACCTGGGTCTTGAAAGTTGCCTTATGATCCTTTCTGAGGCGAAAATTAGAAATAGCTCTTATTCAAGAACCTAGCATGAAAATGACAAACAAAATGAGGGTTCTGGCTGAATTATCAGAAATTACTTTGGAAGAAGGTAATAAAACTGGATTTAGAGAAAAGAGTCGCGCCAGGGTTTTACTTAGTAACAAATGGAGATGCTATTTTTTTTTGTAGATCATCCGTAGAGATTCAGAGGGCAGGGAAATATGTTGTCAAATAATTCTGCTGTAGAGTAAAATGTGTTCTGAATATCTGAGAAGCAGAGTGAAAATACAGTGTGTGTAGGTCATACAGACATTCTGAACAGATGAAAAATAAAGTCCTGGGCCAGGTCATTCAGTATTTCGTGGATATATATATATAACATATATATATTTCATATATATCACATATGTATTATATATATATTTCATATATAGAAAAGACACATAATGTAAAGCCAGGGGTTTCTCAGAGTTGACCATAAAATATACATAAATATACAAATACCATAAAATATAAATATAGGCAGCAAAATACACATATATCCCAATTATCTAAATTTATAGAATATACTAGAAAGATTGCTTTTGGAAGTCTTAGAACAGTTTAGTTCTGCAACTGAAAGGAATCTTAGAGATCAGCTGGTCTAATATCTACAACAGCATCATTAAATGTTTATAAAATATTTATAAGGCATATTTGTACCTATGGATTTGAGCCTATAACAATCATGTGCAACAGAAGGAACTGGCTGATTTGCCCAAGACTGCTCAGCTGCCCAGGTGAAAGTCCAAAGGGGAGAAGGACATCTATGTAAACAAGCTTCTCACTTAAATTAAGGATGGGAAAGAAGTCCACAGAAAATACAATCAATCACTATAATAAAGGTTTTAAGTGGCTGTAAGTAAAATAACAAGTAAAAAAATTCACTTTTACAACTTGCATGACAACGCACGTGCCACAGAAACAGAAACTGATGAACTAGGCCGAGGTGCTACTGAAGATAAAGAACACTGAATTTCCACTGGACGCGGCGGCGGCCCGCATCAGCGTATGACGACAGTGGCCTATGTGTCTTTTTCAGCCAAAATGCACGTGCTTACAACAAGGAAAAAGGAAAAACATAGATATCATGAGACTCACCTTGAACTTGGCCTATAAGCCGTTTCTTCGTATTGTACATGATTTTGTTTTGTTTTTTCCCATTACCATTATCAAAAAGAAGGAAAAATCCCCACCTTGCATGCCAGCTGAGCCTACGGAGACCCATTTTGTCACAGGCCATTAGTGTTCATCATTACGCAGCTTAATGCAGTTGTCTGTTCCCTTTAGTGAACTCTGCATAGATTTGTCTTCAGCTAACGCAGCAGACGCTATGGGAAACCACAAAGGTCTCTGGGTACGTCTGCCTTTACGGGGCAGCACTGTGAAATCATTCTGGGCCAAAGGACTCTCCAGAGTTGGAGAAAGTACTATGTGCCTCTCACCACAATGACTCTAACAGGCAATGCCTGCTCGCAGGGAAAAGGATCTGGGCACTCAGAGGTGGAAAACTCTAACCGTGGCACTGTAGGTCAGAAATCAAGAGAAAAGTTTTATTCACAGACACACATGTATGCGCACACCCTGAGCTCCACAGCCCTACTTGAGGCTCTGAAACTTCATTATTCATTCATTCAACAAACATAAACGGAGGGCCTACTCTGTGCCAGGCACAATTCTAAGTAATAGGGAAACAAGAGTAAACTAAATAGACAAAACTCTACCCTTATGCAACTTACATTCTTAGTGGGCAGGGGGACTGGGGGAGACAGTTACGAGAGGTAGGAGATAAAAGTGTGCAGGTGGTGACAAGGGAAAGTCAGGGGCAGCTTCTGTTGGGCAGTGACATTTGAGAAGAGCCTTAAAGGTGTTAAGGGAGTGACTCACAGGGGTATCTGGCCAATGAGCAACAGTGCTACGCAAAGATTCCAGGCAAAGTTCAAGGAGAATGGTGTGGGTGGAGCAAAGTGATCTACAGAGAAGGCAGTAAAAAGGCACTCAGCAGCCATGGTAGGGCCTTCTAAACCACTGTAAAGAATTTTGTTTTCTCCTCTGCATGAACTGTTACGGGAGAATCCTGAGCCCAAAAGTTTGTATGGCGCACCTTACATTTAAACAGGATCGCTATGGCTCAAAGGGAGGAGTGCAGCGCGTCAAGCAGGACACTAGTTGGGAGCATAATTCAATTACCCAGGCAAGAAATGGGGGTGGCACAGATCAGGATAGTAAGTATGAAGGTGGTGAGCAATGGTTAGTTTCTGGGCTTTTTGTTTTGTTTTGTTTTTGGAAAAGTCAAAAGGGGTTGCTGATTGGAGTGTGGGAAGAAGGGCGGACTCCTAGATTTTTGGAACCTGGAACGGGGCTGCTACAACCAAAACGGGGAGCCCTAAGGGGCAGCAGTTCATGAACAGGGGGCGTAGAATACTGGGATCTCCACTCTGGACATTCTATGCTTTATTTTTTTTAATTTTTATTTATTTATTTTTGAGAGAGAAAGAGAGAGAGAGAGAGAGAGAGAGAGAGAGAGAGAGCATGTGAGTGAAAGTGGGAGAGGGTCAGAGAGAGAGGGAGACACAGAATCGGAAGCAGGCTCCAGGCTCTGAGCTGTCAGAGCAGAGCTCAGCGCAGGCTCAGACTCACAAACCATGAGATTGTGACCTGAGCCAAAGTCGGACACTTAATTGACTAAGCCACCCAGGTGCCCAGGTTTTGGACGTTTTTAATTTGGGATTCCCGGGGCGCCTGGGTGGCTCAGTCGGTTAGGCCTCCGACTTCGGCTCAGGTCAGATCTCGCATTCGTGGGTTCGAGCCCCGTGTCGGGCTCTGTGCTGACAGCTAGCCAGAGCCTGGAGCCTGCTTCCGGTTCTGTGTCCTTCTCTCTCTGTCCCTTCCCCTCTCATGCTCTGTCTCTCTCTGTATCAAAAATAAATAAAACATTAAAAAAAATTAAAAAAATTAATTTGGGACTCCCATGTGACAAAGAAGCAGAAGTGTGGTGTAAGCCCACAGACAGAGGTTTTCAGGCTGTGGTTCACTGGAACAGTCAGGCTGGAGACAGGAATTTGGGAGCCATCAGCTTAAGATGGCTTTTCAAGTCCTCAGATGGGCTCAGACCATCAGGGAAGCGAGAGTAGACTGAAAAATGGAAGGCAGCCGAGAACTAAACCCTGGGCGCTCCAGGCTAAGAGCTCAGGTAGGTGAGGGAGATACTCATAAAAAGCCAGTGAGGTGAAAGGAGAACAGCAGAATGTGATTTCCTGGTGGCGCCTGGGTGGCTCAGTCGGTTAAGTGTCTGACTTCCGCTCAGGTCACGATCTCACGGTTTGTGGGTTTGAGCCCCATGGCAGGCTCTGTGCTGACAGTTCAGAACCTGGAGCCTGTTTCAGATTCTGTGTCTCCCTCTCTCTCTGCCCCTCTCCTACTTGTGCTTTCTCTCTGTCTCAAAAATAAATAAAAAGTATAAAAAAAAAAAAAAGAATGTGATATCCTAGGAACCCAGTGAAGAAAAACCCTGAGGAAGAGGTGGATATGAGCCACATCTAGTACCGCAGTTGTAGAGATGTGTCCATGGTCACGGTCACAAGAATGCAGACACTGTGCTGACTCGCAGAAATGTGTGGCCTGGAGAGAATGTACAGCAAAGGGAAACGCGGAGGTTATACTGGTCCTATGCCCCACCTTCTCTGTTTCAATTTCTCCAGCGAGGGGAAAATAAGAGAGAATTAGCTTAACCCCTCCTCCATGCTCTATTTATGAAAACTGACCAAACCTATAACATATTTTGAGGTCTTAGTAAAAAGCACAGGAAAGCTCCCTCCCAGCGAAGTCCACTAATATATTTATCACGTCACCTGTTGCCATGTTCTATCTACTACGTCGACGTAAATCTTTTCCAGGCAGGCAAAGACATCCTGACATTCTTCTGCTGTTCTCAGTAAGGCGGACATTCTTGTACTCCGCGCACCCCCCCACCGTGTTTTATTTATGGACTTATATATTTTGAAGGAGAGAAGGAATGGGAAAAAAGAAGAGGAGTGTCATATGTGCCCTCATTTGCTAAAAAACGTGCAGCACTTTTATCCTCAACCAAGTGATGCTCTTGAACCAGCCTCAAATGACATCCAAGGATAATGACCAAGTAAACACATCCAAAGGGAAAAACAAACGACATATTGAGGTGTGCTTAAATACTGCGCTCAAAATTACTCTGCTCAAAGTTCCCAGAGACACATCTCCGCTCTAGCTAATAATTTCTCTTCTTCCTGATTTCGCTGCAGCTTTTAATAACTCTCTCCTCCTTTAAACCCTCTTGCATGGTTTCCATAACGGGCTTTACTTCTATGTCCATTGCTGTCTCATCATTTCTCTCGTCGTCTTAATATGGTGTGTTCCAGGATTAAACTGACCTCAGTTTTCAACTCTAGTCAAGGCTGAAAAATCCCCTCTATGCAGAAACTATAGGGATTAAGAGCTTGGATTTCTGTGGAAATCTCGCTGTAACAATGACTAGTTGTGTGACCTATGGCAAATTACGGTAATTTTTTTCTGCGCCCATTTCCTCACCTGTAAAATGTGGCTGCTTCCCGGATTTCTGTGAAGCTCAACGGGCTAATTCACATAAGCCTCAATAGCAAGACGGGCAGGTATTAAGCATGCAGAAAATGCTGCCTACTATTTTACCCCCCAAATATAAAGTCCTAATTCCAGCCTCTCTTTATTCCAAGTGCACTTTTTGTTGCCTGCTGCAATTAGTCACTTGACTTCCTCAATCTCTTTGTGGACCAAAGACAAAATAATTCAGGATATGCAGAATACAGAAAATCTGTTGTTGAATCATTAGTGACTCAATTACAGCAAATCATTCAATGAATGTCAGCCTAAGACTCTGATGAATAAAATGGCATTTCAGCATTGAAATAACCTAACTTGAAATAAAGAGAGTGTGTAGGGGCACCTGGGTGGCTCAGTTGGTCGAGTGTCCCACATCAGCTCAGGCCACGATCTCACTGTGAGTATGAGCCTCACATCGGGCTCTCTGCTGTAAGCACAGAGCCTGCTTCGGATCTTTTGGTCCTCTCTCTCTCTGTCTTCCCTGCTCCTGCTCACAGTCTCTCTCTCTCTCTCGAAAATAAATAAAACATTAAAAAAGAAAAGAGAGAGAGTGTCTAGGAAGTGTTTAGCCTGTGTCTCCTACAACACTGTCAGGCTCCTTCTTCTTTGTTTCACCAGCCTCCATCTAGTCAAATTTCATTCTTACAGTTTTTTATTAATAAGACGGTATGCTTATTCAATCAATCCTCCTCTCCCATCCCAGACAAAAAAGTGCTGGTGTAGAAAATGTCACAGGGACCTTTAGAGCCTCATGATTCTAAGGCATTTTCCTCATAAAACAAAAACAAAAACCTTTTATTTTAAATGTATTTTAAATGACAAATCATTTCCATGTCAAATATCTTATCCTATCATCCTAAGAGCTGTTTGGGAAGGAGTACTAACAGAGAACACTGAGCCGAGCTCAGGACCCCCACCACTGTCCTGCTGTCGCCTATGAAGGCACTCTGAGTCATGTCATCACATCCACTTTTACTGGACACATAGCTCACTGCTTGTTTCTAATTTTTTTGTTCTCTAAAGCTTTTATTTATTTTTGAGAGAGAGAGAGAGTGTGAGCAGGGAAGGGGCAGAGAGAGGGAGAGAGAATCTTGAGCAGGCTCCATGCATCACTGCACAGACTGACATGGGGCTTGAAACCACAAACCGCAAGATCATGACCTGAGCTGAAATCAAGAGTTGGACGTTTAACGACATGAACCACCCAGGCGCCCCCTCACTGCTTATTTTTAACGGGGTGCTCTATTTGCTGTCAAAAGCTAAATTGGCCAGTGATCTTTTGTGAAATACAGACTCTCACTGAAATCAAAATTCTTCTTTGTCACAAATATATAGCCCCTCACCATAAACACTTGATAAAACATTGCCACAGGGCTAGCAAAATGTGTATTTTACCATTTCTGTGTGAGCTTTCTATATACTTTATAGCTATAAACTTTTACTTTTGCCCAGAAGAAGGAGGTGGGAGATCATGACAACTCAGGTTTTGCAAGGAGTTCCTAAAATGCCCAGAATTCCCCGTTTCGCTCCATGACCACACACAGGAAGACGTATGTCTGCTTCCCGGTGATTTTGTGTTTCTTTCCCTCCAGTGGCAGTTTGTTCTTTAATTCGAGTACAGCTGACACACAATATGATGTCGGGTGTGCAACACAGTGATCCGACAACTACGCCCATCGTGCAGTGCTCGCCAGGGGAAGGATAGGTACTATCCGCCACCACACAACGTTAGTATTACTATTTTCTCCATGCTATACTTTTCCACCCATGACTTATTTCATAACCAGAAGGGTGCCCCTCTTGCAGGGGGAATGCCCAGCCCCCTACTCTTTGGATACCTGGGTGCTCTGTGATCATGAATCAGCAGAGGTCCCTGAGAGCATGCAAGTGGGCTGAGCTCGCTCTCGTAGCCCCCTCTGGGAGGACGTGGAGCCCCTCCGCTATTTCAGCCACCTCGACTGCCCCTTGAGCCCTGAAAATGCCCTCCCTGGCAAGCAAACGGAAAGCCACACCAACAGGAGTTCAAATTTCAAACTCACCATGAGGTACTGTGTTCAGTGACCTCGAGCAAATCACTCTATTTCGTTCTCAGATGCCTGATTTTCCTAATTAAATGACTGTTCTGCAAATGAAAAATGAAGAAAAGCCAAGACATGAAAAGTCGGTGGTATACAACAAACACTTAATAAAGGGCGGTTCCCAAGTCCAGCCCGACACATGCACCCTTTTCATCAAACCCTGCACTCCACCTTAATGAGGTGCTTGTTGTGTTTCTGCACAGAATCCAAGGGGCACTGGGTCCCCCGTGAAGTAATCAAAACGAAAAAAAAAAGAATGGGGGAGGGGCAGGAAAGGAAAACCTAAATTGCACTCAAAGCTTTAATATTCTTCAGACTGGATGCTTTTAAAGTTTGCAGAGTTCCACTAGGCCCGTTCAGCGGGGAAGATATGCTTTTCCACGGCTTACAGAGATCAACATAAAACAGAGACAACCGGCATTTAAGTGCTGCCTGCCTGCTATCAAGAGGCCTTTCACATAATGTAGCAGAAACGCTGTCTCAGAGGGACAGACACCTTAACCTGCAATTTTTCTTCCCTTCCCTTTATTCTTTGTAAAAACTACTGCAGTCAACACAGGCCGGCAGCTGTCCCTCGGCCTCAACATTTCCCTGCATCCTAGCTCACAGCCAGTAGGTTTTCCCATACTCACCTTTGCTTGGAAAATACTCAATAAAGAAATGAGTGGAAACAAATTAGTCATTCTGCAGTCTATTGATTAAGCCACGTTAAATCAGGGTCACGCTGGGTACGCTTTGGGGGAAGGGAAGCAATCAATTCAAGGCTGCAAAAAAAAATTAATGAAAACACACTCAGAAGTATTAGTCCTTTTTTACCTTGTTATTAACATTCAGGCTGTGAGTCGTGAACACACCGCCCAAGGGCCCTAACAAACCCTACAACCAGGAAAGGGAGAGCGCGTTATTAACTATATTGCACGGCAGGCTGGTGGCGGACGGGTGTAAGCTTCTGCTCCTTGAGTGTGAGAGAGATGGATGCTAAAACGACATCCAGAGACAAAGACGGCTCAGTCATATCTCACGTACCACTGGAAAAATCCATGGAATTGAAGACTGCTGAAAAAGTAAAGTGCCGTTTCTCCATCTAAAGTAAATCAAGGAGGGGTTTTCAGGATCCCAAGTCATAGATAGCTCGTATAATAGCAAGAACAGGAAAGGGACTGCTGGCCTTCCCGAAGTTGTACCACCAAATGAGAAGTCAGTGAGCCTGTGTGATCCTAACAGGCTGCTACCTTCAGTGTTTAGGAACCACCTAAACACTGAGAAACTTTAAAATTCTGCTCCTGTCTGCTGTGCCCAGAGTTCTGAATCAGCAGGTCCAAAGCAAGGGCCAGGGGCCCACATTTTTAGTAAGTTCCTCTGCTGACTTGGATACAGCATATGTCGGAACACACTTTCACGAGCACTGAAAAGGCAGAAGATAGAACCAACATAAGCAGTATTTTTGATTTGGGGAGAAAGAAAGGAGAAAGAAATCTAAGTAATAAGACCATCTTCTCCTTCTGGAACCAGGCTAGATGAGAAGACCCCTTGAGCATCCTTAGTATATGTTCGCTTTGTGATTAATGAGCAAATGAGTGAACGTTCTTATAGTCGGGTAATAGTTATCATTTACTGAGCACCTACGTCACCCTCGACAACTCTACGAAATGGGTACCACTACTATATCCTCATGAGAAAGATAAACCGTAATTAAACAGTTTGCCCAATGTAACACAATCAAAACACTGTGGAGCGAAGTCTAACCTACACAACAGTCTACTTGCTCCTGTCTGCTACGGAGAGTCAATGCCCAACGATTTGAAGGCATTTTTCCTAAGAGGGGATGCCACAGCTGCTTCTAGAAACTGGCCCGAATAAAGGCATTTTCTCCTACTTAGTTCAATCACAAAAACAGCTTTCCTGAATTCTGAAACTCCTTACCAGGACACAAGGCAGATTAAAGTAATTTAAATGTTTATTTATTTTGAGAGAGAGTGAGAGCGAGAGAGAGCGAGAGCACATGGGGGAGGGGCAGAGAGAGAAGGAGACCCAGAATCAGAAGCAGGCTCCAGGCTCTTACCTGACAGCACACAGCCCAATGCAGGGCTCCAACTCACGAACCGGACAGAGATCATGACCTGATCCGAAATCAGATGCTCAGTCAACTGAGCCATCCAGGCGCCCCTAAATTAATTTTTAACCTGCTAGAATTCTGTAAGGCCAAAAATATATTGGGAGGAGAGTGGCCCATAAATATCTGGTTGCACTTTCAAGCCATAGTCAAAGAAGAGCAAGGGCTTAATGACCAAACAAGTTCATACCAGCACAATCTGGTGCTGGTAATATGGAATCACTGAACTTGACAGTCAAGGTCTTAGACTCCTGTAAGTACTCATAGATGTATATAGATCTCTCTCTCTCTTTTCCGCCCTTCTCGATCCCTTAACTGTTCTGCATATGACATATTCTCTGTTAGTAAAGTTCCTCCCCCACTCCTCAGGATAACTCATCCTCCAGGTCTCAGTATAGACAATTTATTATATTATAAGGGATTCCCTGACCCTCAAGGCTGCCTCTACTGTATTCTCCCGTTCTCTGTGGCACTTAACTGCCTTCTTCAGGAATTCTTATCCTCCCTGCTAACCTGCAAACACATCAGGGCTGGGAATGTTATCCATATCTGTTTGACTCCTTTTGGTTTGCAGGGGACTGAACACATTAAAAGATGAACAAAGAAAACCCACATCTCTTGGTTCCAAGTTTTTCCACGTACCCTCTTTCAATTCAATTATCATCCAACACTGATTCTGCACTCAACCCGGGCAGGATCCGCACTGACTTATAAAACATTATTGCAACTCTGGTTAGATGAGAAACTCAAAAAACACACTTTTCCAAAATAATATGTGCAGGAAATTGAAGATCATTTCTACTTAAACTACAGTTCATACTCACGTATAATGATCCTCTTTAGTGAAAGGGTATTTTCAAATTTGGAACATCACTGAAATTCAGTTGGGAAAGATTAAAAGAACTTCCAGTGAGGTTTAAGATCCATGCTAAAAAACAGGCTCTTACTTAAGAGCTATAAATGGCAGCCCCTTTTTGGTGGTGAATGTTAATTAAGAGCAAAAAGAAACTGATGTAATTGATTCTCTTTTGCTAGACTTCATTAAGTTAAAAAGAAGTCAGAACTGATCAGCAACTATCATCATGCAGGTGATATGACTTCTTTTTGTTTTTACTTTTTCAACTATGCCTCATAAGAAATACTATTTCATCATACAATGCTAAGAACAAAAATAGAAAGAAAGAGAGAGAGAGAGAGAAAGAAAGAGAGAAAGACAGAAAGAAAGAAAGAAAGAAAGAAAGAAAGAAAGAAAGAAAGAAAGAAAGAAAGAAAAGAAAAGAAAAGAAAGAAAGCAAGAAAGAAAGAAAACCTGCCATTTCTGATGATTTCTCCTGCCGTCTTCTTTTATTCACAGGATGTGCTAGATGAGATGAATGAGTTGTTTCCCTAAGTATCAACTGTTCTTTGAAATGTTCTTCCGAATTCTCATTTAAAGTCCCCAGATCGGATATTCTTTCCTGCCCCCAGGAATTAATTCCTGAACCTGAACATCGAAAATAAAATACAGGCGAATATATCACACAAAACGTTAAAAGAATCACGACAGACCTGGATGACGTCACTTTATGGTGTTGTAGTGGGTGTTACCTGGGCCACATCACGGAGTCAGGCCTGACTCCATTCGTTCAAATAAGGAATCAAATCCTTAAGATTTGGGAGATTTTTTTTTTTTCTGGAAAGATGGAAATGTTTTTATATGAGTAGCTGCCTATCTTTTTATTCTGTGAGGGTTCACCACAGTCCTCACTCAGACTTAACTTTTTAATGTAAATGTGTCTGTAATGGGCAATTTTATCTGTATTCTGCCACCATTTCACTTGCAACATTATTCTAATTACCGGGTCATTCATCATGTTCCCAGAGCTGTTTTGTGCTTGGAGGCTACAGTTACCTTCGAAGCAGTTTTAGAATTTGAAAATAATTCTCACGACTCCAGTCACATACTTTGGATGTGTGGTTACAAGACACCATTCATTCATTTTCCATTTCTCCCCACCTCCATTTTTGCTCATGTCTTTGCCCAGGCAGAAAAGAACAGAGCCTTCTCTAATATATTAATATGAAAACCCCCAAATAATATCTTTGCCACTAAAGCTTAAAATTCAGCCCTTCATAACGTACTAAGTGTAAGCAATCTTTCCCTAAGTCATTCTACACTAATACTACGGTGGAGCATATGCCCTGTCCCTTTACTGAGCTTGGAGCAAGGCGAAAGGGAAGAAAGATGAGTAGTGGGCCCAGGGCTGAAGGAGGAGGACAGATACTCAAGCCCACACGCCCTCTGCTTCGGATTCTTCTACCCACAACCAACAGCCCCCAAGTGCAAAGGCCCCTCAGACCATCTAAAACTGGTGATCCATTTAGCCATCCGTTTTCAGTTTCTATTAAAGCAACATCTACAAACATCATTTCTCAAGACCTTACTGTTTCAAGTACAAGTTCAAGTAATCTATGCAGATCGGCTCATCTTCTAACAATCTCACAGAGTCGGTGGTATTGCTCCCATTTCACAGATGAAGAAACGGAGACTTTTGGAAGTTGGGTGACCAGAATGGGAATGGACTGGCCTGGTTGGACTCCAACACCTGAATATCGTCCTCAGGGCTGAACAACCTCCCTCAGAGCTCTCGGCAACCTAATGAACTGAAGGCATGCCTTCCAATTCCTACTGTGGCATATTCTTTCATGCAGAATTGATTTTTATAAACCCTTCCTTACGCATGCACAGAGCCAGTCCTGGAATGACAGGGATGGCCCGGTGCACTAGCTGCTTTCTTATTAAAAAAAAAAAAGAAAAAAAAAACTCCATATATTAGAAACCCTATTTCATAAATCCCAAAGGGGAAAAACTACGTGGTATCTAGGAGGAAACTCATTTCTTCTCATGACTGCCTGTATCTTTCCTGACGAGGTCTCTTGATTATAATTAGATTTCCTCACCTCCTATTCCTCCAGCCCTGAATTCTCTGCTGTCCTGGGCGCTCTCGCACCACGGGAGAATAATGACAAAGAGCTATGGACAGAAAGCACACCATTCGCACATTCTCTATTGTTTCCACGTCCATTTCTGCTGTGCAGTTCAGAGACACAGGTTATTTGGAAAGTGACAAAGAAGAGGCTCATCAAGTCAGGCTTCCTCTTTCTTATCTTCCAAAGAGAGGAAAATGGAGCTATATAGCGAAGAGAACGCAGGCTATACAGGGAAATGCATTTGCTTAGCTTTAGAGAGTTTACAAGAAATAAGAGGACCTTTGCAGAGTTGAAGACTCAGAGTGGGGGGCGGGGCGGACTGGTTTACCCTGTTAACCTGCCAGAAAGAAGGGAATGTTCTCAAAGGTAAATGAATTGTTACCGAAAGGATTCAGAACAAGTCTCCTCAAAATGTGCCACTTTGGCATGTGGACTACTTGGAGCTGAAGGCATAAAGACCCAGCAGATTCCGAAAAAAAATTTTTATCCCTGCCTCAAACTATCTAAAAGAATTTAGATAAGGGGGCTTGACCAGCCACAGAGCCATTACCAAGAGATAACTTTCTACCCGACCTATGTGTAAAGTGGGTGCAGACATCAAATTACCAAACATCGCTCTTCTCTTCCTGTGAATCACCCTCCGTCGCTCAGAAGCCCCTAACCTTTACGTCCTTAGTTCCAGATTGTCTGGCTTCTCCTCGGGTCTCATATTCCTGTAGGTTTTCCGTACGTACATAAGGAATTTTTTCTTCAGTTATCTGTCTTATGTTAATTTATTAGACCAGCTACATAACCTGGAAGGGTGGAAGGAACTTTTTTCCTCTTCAATATTGTGTGTGTGTGTGTGTGTCTGTGCAAATGCAAAGTAGTGTAAAAATAGTTCAGTGCAGTTTCATATACCCTTCAGAAATGACTTTGAGACACTCTTTTATAAATAAAAGGGTCTTAGTACTGTGGATATTTTCAGCTGTAATAGATAAATATATGGAGAACTATTTCATCATAATAAAGTGCAGAGATTTGCCTTGGTCTTTAGGGGGGAAAACTTCTGAAAGCTGAGTTATCATTTTGGATTCCGAGCCAATTCAATGCAACAGAAATTATAATATCTACCAACAAATATAAAAATTAACGCTAATAACCTCTTTCCCTTCTGCAGTTTCATCAGAACACACCCTCAGGCCCATCAAAATCTACAGGAAAATGCCACACATGGAAGCAAATATGTAACCTCAGGTCAAAACCCTTAAAGAACACAATTTCACTCCCTTGGTCTCTTCCTAGAATTTTCCCCAATTAGAAAACAGTAAGTATTACCACCGTTAGCATTTTGAATTCCTATAATTTCTTTGTTCTGGAGATTTTCACTCTCTTTTTCTTCTTTTCAACCAGGAAAAAGCAGGGTTAATGTTTAAGGCCTAAAAGGGTCTGCTTGACTACAGTGTCTGGCCTATGAATTTTCAGGATATTGCTACGAAAGCATTAAAGCTATTTTCATTTTTATATCTCTAGGTAAAAATGAGCATTGTGAATGAGAGTTTGGAGAATGGAAAAATAGTCAAAATTCCATATAACGATAAACACAGCCACTCGCTCTGAGGCTGACGAAGCAGGGTGGCCACACCAGGCCTTGCCCCCAGGTGGCCTGCTTTCTGTCCTCAGCTGCCCCCAAGGTCTCCAATCCTCTTTTACTAAGTCTCTCCTCCTGGGCCAAGACCCATTCTCTCCCCCCCCCCCCCCCCCCCCGCCCCCTGTTCCTCTTTCTCTCTCGATTCATGTGACTCTTTTCTTTCTTCGGCTTTTCTTTGCCATTTTCCACTCCTTCCTTTTGCTCCATTCTCTGTGCTAAGTGGTTAAATGGAGCTGAGATGTTTTTAACAATTTTTGTGTTTAATAAGGAGGGCTCTAAAATCCCTCGGTTATATTAAATTAAATATCTCCTATTTCTCTCCGGAACAAAAAAGAAAAGAGAAAGAAAACATTTTATTGGGATGTAGCCTTCAATTTACTTTTGGATAATCAGAGGGAAATATTCTCTCCGCCATTTCCCGCTTATCATCATGGAAATGATACTGTACGTCTAGGCTGTTCATGGCAGTCAGCACAATTCATCTTTTTTCAAGGATCAATTTTTAAGAATACATCCTTATATCCTAAGTGCTGGTAGCTTTTCATCTACAGCAAGAGCATTTACTGTAGATATCACAGAGAAAATGCCAGCCCTCAACCTCACAGCCAAATTACCTGGAAAGGGAAATCTACCAACTTTTCTGTTTATCTCTAAGCTAATAATGAGAATCAATCTACCGAGCACTACCTGCCTACCAGAATTTTGGAGTTACAGTGAGGGATCTGTGTGCAATTCTGATATCAGAAAAAAGTCCTCAGAGTAATATCAAAAATCATCCTATTCAATGAACAAGCAATCTGTATCTTCATATTATGGTTTAATGCTGGGAGGCTAATTCATACTAGAAGTGATCCAAAGCCTATTTCTACTAGAGTCAACAATCCTTTTCTTATGATAATGGAATAATTTTTCAGACTAATGAATCATGCTGTTTTCCTGAAAATGTTCAACTCAAAATAAACACAGAATCTGTAGTGCTAAAAGGCTATAGGTGTGACTTTTCCCCCCCCCATTTTATTTTGATTTTTAATTTGGGGGAGATGTAGCATCCTTTTCCTCCAGATTTATTCAAGTTTGAATGAAAAGTTCCTGCTTCAGTTCAGAGCTTTGATCTTCTTGGCTATGATGTCTTCCTTGGCCTAGACTCTAATGAGACTAAGTCTCGATGCATGCCATCTGTCAATCTTCTACATCAAATGCTGGGAGCCAGGAGAAAGAGACTTTTTATTACAGAACTCTGAGGTCTCTCTTTGGGGAAGAAAAAGAGGAAATGTGGTGTAATACTTCTTTCGATTTCTCTTCTTTCTCACATGGAAAGAATATGTCCTCTGCGTTAATTATTGATTCATTTCATTCATAGACATAAACCTAGTTATATTGTTTATTTCTTTTTGTGTGAGTTATGAAAATTGTGCCTTTCATGGAACTGGTCTATTTCATCTAGATTATAAAATATGTGGGCATAATGTTGTTTATAGTTTGCCCATTTCTAAAAAAAAAGAAAGAAAGAATATGTCCTCTGGACACATTCAAAGAGCATTTTATGGTCATGATAATTAAATCAGTAAAGAAACTCCCTTCCCCCTTTTTTTCTTTCTTGAGGGATATACACGAAATGTCCACTCTACAACTGAAACTGGCCAATCTCAATACTAAGAAAACTTTATTCATAAGCTAGGATGGACTTTGTATTGCAGGATAAAATAACAAGGAAAATAAGACTACATCTGCTGGCTTTTCTGTTTTCTCAGTTATGCTACAGATTAGAGTTAACCCCCCAAACAGGGAGCATCCACCAGGGTAGGTTACTGATGACGTCTTACAAACACTACTCCCAATCTGAGCTTCAGCACTTTAGGAGAAGCCAGCCAGAACTCTTAGCATGAAGTCTTAACGTATGATTCATTTCCCTGTTCCAGGTGATAATTACCGTCGTAAAGGACCTTGAAATGGCCACTCCATTAGTTTTAAGTGGTACTAATTAGGCTTTATAATTTAGAGTCTACATAACACACAGAAACAAACACAGACTGTGTGAAGTTTTGGCTCTTCCTATAAGAAAACATCAACTTGAAGATTAAAAATAAGATTAAGTAGTCTTAAAGGGCACCATTTTCATCCTAGAAAGGGAATAAGCAACCTCAAGTTGCTGCCAATGGGAGGAACAACTGAGCTTAAAGCTCCATTTCACAAATTAAATTCTGGCTGCATCTATTAACACCAAGACTTTTTTTCTTCCCCCTTCACAGTGCCAAAAATGCATTCCAGAGCCAATGTTCTCAAGTGAAAACATACAGTATTTAGACAAGCAGTAATTCGCTAGTAATGTTTCCACATAATCATTTCACACACGATTGCTAATCGTGCCATGTGAGAGAAACCTCTAAACAAGAAAACATATATGGCCATAAAATTAAATGATCAGACTGATTAAGAAAGTAAAATTGGTCAAATAAAAGAGTACATTCTATGCTTGTTCACTGAATTAATCAATTCTGTCTTGGATAGTTCTGGATATTTACAAAAGGGTAGAAATCTGGAATATCACCAAATCTTAGGAATATAAACACTTCCTTTCTCTTACTCCTGAAATACATAGCTAAAAACTTGTTTTCCCAAGTAGTGGTAAGATATTCAGTAGGTTCCCATTCTGTCACTTACTGTGATAACTTTTAAGGACTGAGCTCTTAAAGAATTATTTATTGTGGGGCTCCTGGGTGGCTCAGTTGGTTAAGTGTCCAACTTCAGTTCAGGTCATGACCTCGCGGTCCATGAGGTGGAGCTTGGAGTTGGACTCTATGCTGACAGCTCAGAGCCTGGAGCCTGCTTTTGATTCTGTGTCTCCCTCTCTCTCTCTCTCTGCCCCTCCCCACCTTGCACTCTATTTCTCTCTAAAAAATAAATAAACATTAAAAAAAAGAGTTATTTATTGAGATCCATTCCAACAGCGTTACCACCAACCACACCACCACCCCCAATAACCTCAGGAGCTACTAACAGGAGCAAGAGAGAACTCAGAACTACACCAGAGATTCCAAGTGCCTTCTCTTGGTGAGAAGCAAGGCATGGCATTCAGACCAACTCCATTTCTCTCCTCTTGCTCAAAAGGAAAGATACAGAAGGTGGTGACTGAAAGCATTCGTGAGGTTTACATAGAGAAGAGCCAAGGGAAAAACTCTGAACAGGCATACCATGCCCTCCCTTCTTCAGAAACACAAATGAGCACGGAAGAAGTCAAAGTTATATATAATCTTTAGTGGTTAAAAAAAAAAAGGAGTAATGCTTCACACATGGCAGGGTCTGGCAGAGTATGTGACGAGGCAGCTCATGAAATGCTTAGCTATCAAATTAATTCCAGTTGGCTGGGATATGAACCCTGTCACATATATTGAAAACTAGATGAAACATAACTAAATGTAATGATAAAGAGCAACGAAAGTGCTGCTGGAAAAATAATCATGAAGCTTCAGGTTTGTTTAATGATTTCATCAATATCTGGAGAAGAGGAATTCCACGGGACCAGAAAAGATCTCGGGGGCGGGAGGAGTTTGCAAACATGAGGAAGAAACTACACAGAGGAGCTGCACTGCTAGTATTTTAAAAAGAGGAGGGAGCATTATTTTATAATAATTAGCTCAAGAAAACGCTAAACTAAATTTTAAAGCTTAAAATGGTTTTTCTTTTATGTGTCACACGCTGGGACCACACTATAAAAAAAGTCTACTGAAGATTCACTGCAATCTACCATAGGGAAGAACGCATTCATTTCTCTTTCTTTCTAATATTTAAGGCACTTGATGCAAATGCACGGGCATATTAAGAGAAATGAGTAAAAAAAGTAAACAGGTCCGTTGTTTTCCTTTCATAAAATTGTTCCTGGCGTGGTTTCATGACAAGTGCAGTTTGGAAGTAATCCTCAAACAAAATATTTAATCAGCTGTCTCATGTTCTTTTTAGAAAAGAACAAACACTAAACGACCAAGTGAATTTAAAAAATTAATGACATTTCTGAATCAAACTGCTAATCATTTACTCAGCCTGACCAAATAAATAAATCGAGGTGTCCATTCCTCTTCACCAGAGAGTAAGATTTAGCAAGATGGCACTGACAAATGGCCGGGGTAAATCACAACTGTCTTCCCTCCTTCTATGGCCCCTACTATGTCATTCCTTTCAATAAAAAGAACCATATGTAAGGAGGTATGTGTTTAAAGCCAATTCATCAGTGCCATAGAGACTCAATCTTTGAGAATGTTATACTTCTCACATCTCATGGAAAAAAAGAAGGGGCCACAATGGCGGAAGTCATTTGAGAAATAATGTAAAACCACAATATACAGGGAAATGCCTACTTTTCAAAAGATAATGCCAATAGAGAATGTTTATAAAGAAGACGTTCCCGGGGCACCTGGGTGGCTCAGTAGGGTAAGTGTCCAGCTTCAGCTCAGGTCATGATCTCATGGTTCATGAGTTCGAGCCCCACATTGGGTTCTGTGCTAACAGCTCGGAGCCTAAAGCCTGCTTAGGATTCTCTGTCTCCTCTCTCTCTCTCTCTCTCTCTCTCTCTCTCTGCCCCTCCCATTTGTGCTCTGTCTCTGTCTCTGTCTCTCTCTCTCTCAAAAATAAACATTAAAAGACAAAAGAAGACATTCCTGCAGGTAGCCTAGTTCTTGAAAGTTTTTATTTCACATCATACCAAGACCCAAAGTGAAAATGGAAATCACAATGTTCTATTCTAGATATATTCAAAATATTCAAGGGCTACTTCTTTGTTGTAATGGGGATATTCCTAACCTGTATAGAAATTTACCTTTACATAAATTAAGTTATATTTTAAATATAATTTGATAAAACTATATAGTCAAAGTCTTTAAGTTGTACAAATAATTATGCCTCAATTAATCAGTTGAATTCATAAAGTTTTCTTCAAAATCAGCCCAACTATTTTTAGATGATTATCTTTTAGAAGTAAGACTAAGCAAAAGGCATAGTGACTAGAGGAGACCACCACAAGAAAGCCCTCTAAGGTTCTCATTTTGAACTGGCTGCCACCTGTCCCATTGGTCTCTGGGACCCAGAGCTGGTCATACTGTGTCTTTCATAATTTTTGAATAAAAAAATCATTTATTCTAACCCAGCCAGAGAATTCTGTTTCTGAGCTGCTTCCAGAGTGTCCTACTGAAATGATATTCCTAACTCAAACAGCCTAATTAGAGCCACCAACAAAGAATCCTGGGGCCTGAGGAACCTCGTAGTTTCTGGGCTGTGAACGGAGAGTAGGAGGTAGGAACAAGGGCTCTGGGGTCCCTCTGCCTGGACTTGAACCCTGGTCCTCCATTTATAATCGTACAATCTTGGTCAAGCCACTTCAACTCTCTATGGCTCAGGGTACGGTCCTTAACTATAAAATGGGGGTAAAAAGGGTAATAATAGTACCTACCACTGGAGTTGCAGGGAAGACCGAATTAGCTGATAGATACTAAGCATCAAAAACATAGCTGGGTGCATCACTAGGGCTCAGTAATTTTAGTTTTATTGTTTTTTACTTGAGTTGACTGAGAGAATTTTACCATACATAAGCAGACTGTGAATGTGAGACCCAGAATGTACATTTAGGGCATTTCCATCCTACATTACTCTAGCATTCCTAGAATTCAGAATGTTTCAAAACTATTACTTACGCTCATGTATATAATCTAAAACACAAGGATTCGAGATGTATGCTCATTACTATTGCTACACACAAGTAGGAAACAATACTAATGTTGTAGAAACTCATTGTGGACACGGCATCCAACTTTTGGTAGCTAACTGGATGGGAGCGATGGCAAGCCAAATCACTAGGACTGCCTCAGTAACCTGAGTCCTTGTGGCGTTGGTGACAGTTTTGCTGGAGTTTGCTATGGTAATGAACAGAGACAGCCTTGATCCAAGAAGGACCACGCCTGCCGTCTTAATGCATTCCCTCAAGTAATTCAATCATGTTTATTTGGGAGAGACTCTGAGTTATCTTGGGGACACTGAAATACCAGGTTTCCTGAGATATGCTAATATATTTAAATTATAGAGGGGCTTCCTGATTGCATTAGAAATGCATCCATCTTCCCCTTCTTGGCTCTGCAGAGGGCATGCCACAGGCTTTGTCACAACCAAATGCAAACTTCCCCTAGGCTGCGGGTGCTAATTATATTTTGAAGAGCAACTGGTTTCTTTCTCAGAAGTTATTCTTCATCCATCAAATAAAATAATATCTGAAGTATGTGTAGCACACATAAATGTATTTCATCCAGTTCTGAGGAAGATACATACATGGATACGTCCCAAGAGTGGGTTTGGTAGACAGTCTCAAAGACTGAGAAGAAACTAAAAGGAAAAATCAGCAAACGTTTCAGAAATATCAAGGTCATTAGGAAAAGCTTACTCCTTTTATCCTTCCGAGAAAGTAGAAAACAGGGCATGAGATGTAACCCATACTTGGAAGGAAAAAAGGATCTACTCCCTAGTAGAGCAGTTCAGGTAAATTGCTAGAAAGATTTCAAAATGTCAGCAGAGGCTTCCTTCCTTTCCCCAACCTAAACGATGAATAAAACTTTTGCAGAAGCCAAAGCCAATGACAAGATTCCTCTAGCATTTACATCTGTAATGGTTTTCCTTCTAGAGAGAAGAGAAAATATGGGGAAATGAAATATGTGACAGCCTTTGTGATGTTTAGTAAGGTGGAAGTATGTTCGCTTCAAACTTCAAACCTGAGTGACTCGTTCTAGCACCTTTTCTGACAGGCAACTTGAAAGAAACGTCTCACAGAGGAGCTTTCCCGGTGTGTGCGGGGGCTTGAAAAGGGGAGGAGAGAGGGAGTTCCATGTGCTGTCAGGGGAAATTAACGGTCTGCCTTATGGAGGTTTACAGACTATCTTTCATAATCAGACCCAGGCAGCCCATCCGCTAACGTAAGCATCAAAGAGAGCAAAAGAAGCGACTTTCTTTCCTTCACCCTCACCTGTACAGTGACCTAGGTAAGAATCAGTTCTCTTTGGGGTGCTTGGGTGGCTCAGTCGGTTAAGCATCTAACTTCGGCTCAGGTCATGATTTCACAGTGCATGGGTTTGTGCCTTGCATCGGGCTCTGTGCTGACAGCTCAGTGCCTGGAACCCGCTTCAGATTCTGTGTCTCCCTCTCTGCTCCTTCCCCGCTCATACTGTTTCTCTCAAAAACAAATAAACATTAAAAAACATATTCTTAAAAAGAATCAGTTCTCCTTAAGTAACTGTACCACAAGGCACATTTGGAAATTTATATTTGCAATCTATTGATCTGGACACCAAAGACAACCCCAAGATGGAAGACGAGGTGCAAATGTGTTTAGGTGGCGACGAACCTCAGGCACATGGAGGCACAAAACCTGAGCCAAGAACTGCGTGTGGTCGCTGAGCAGCCAGCTGTGTGCCCTGGTTACCGTGGCTCTGACGGGAGGAACTGTAAGACACTGCCCTCTGCGAAAAACTTCCATGATGAAATTACCCGCCCAGCGTTTACTGAGAACCTACTGTGTGCTACATATCAGCAAAGTTCCCAGGATGCAAAGCCAAAAAAAAGTCACTCGCATCTCCTTTACGAGGAAGAAAACATGGCAATAAACGAAGAGTAATTACGTGTTCAGGCCGCAAGGGCACAGAGGACAGAGGAGGGGGAGCCGGTGTCAGTCCCAGAAGGGATGCTGCCGAGGCCGAGTACAAACTCACCAGGTAAAGAAAGAGGAAAAGGCCAGCAGGCAGAGAGAAAATGCGGGCAACGGAAGCGACGGGGGACAGAGCATGAAGATTTGTGCAACTTCAAATAGTTTAGGAGGGCAAAATAGACTGCAGCACATACGTAAGAAAATGAAGGGCATGAGATTTAAAAGGCAGTTTTACAATCCTGTTTTTCTCATCCACTTACTAACTGGAAAGACTCTGAGGGCCTCGCTGTGAGAGAAGCCACAAAATGGAGGTGACCCGGACCCCTGGCAGTCCCTCCCGCGAAGTGCCTTGGACGGGCTCTCTTCATGCCTGGGCTGCCACGCAACACTGTGCGGAAAGCACAGGGTTTAGAGTTAGAAGCCACAGTTATGTCCTTGCCTTCTGGAAGGAACTGACTGTGGGAGCCTTCAAAGTGGGCCGCAGGGCTGCTATGCTGACCAAGGAAGACAATGTACTTGAAAGTTGCTGCTTTAATGTTAGCTATTTAATGCGATTATATAATTTCTATAACTCAAGTCAATGCATAATCGTAGTAATACAGTTATTATTTACGTTCTAGTAGATCACGGCCTTGTATGCTGGCCTCTCTTTTTAGACCTTTAAAGTTATAAATATGGCCTCATTTCAATAAATTCAGAAAATACAGAGAAGTATAAGAAGATAATCCCACATTCACTTCCAGGTATATACGTACTCATGAATAAAGCTATACATCTATATATTTTGATCAAAATATAGTCCTGTTACAGTTCTGCCTTGTAACCAGCTCTTTACTCAATATATTTAACATATCCTATGTTAATAAAAACACACCTACTATATTGTTTGCAGTGGGAACAATGCTACACGCATAGAACACAATTTATGCAACCAATTATCCTCTAGACAGATCGCCCAATATATGAATACAGATCTCGGCTGAACATTCCCTGTGATCTGTCCCTTTCAGTCTTTAATCCTTTCCTTTACTCCACACCCCAACCCACACACCCCTGTTATCCTTATGCTTTGTTTCTTTGCCGGAACATTTGTGTTTGATCTTGAAGATTTTCTGAAAGTCCTCGCTTCTGCATCATCGGATTCAATATTATATTAAGCTTCACGTAATTGTACAATTGTTCAAGGACTTAACTTAAAACTCTCATCTCCACTACAAAGGCCATTAGCACATCTGGCTCACATCTTTTATCCAGGAAACTCACTCCCACCTTTCACAAATACTCTCCTCACACCCATCTCCAGCTTCTGAGCAAATATCTTAAGTTTGAATATAATCCAGTTTTTCTCTAATCTTCTACCTTCTTCCAAAACATCACTATTAATTAACAGATGTTACTCTTTTCTCCTGAGGGGGACATTATATTTTCCTAGTATAAGATTTTCACTGAGTGTGAATATAATTTCAATATAAAACTTGAGGCATCTCAAGATACTGTGTTAAGTGCTACAATGAAAATATGCCCAGAGCACAATAATTTAAAAATTTTAAAAAGACGACAGGGGTCAACTCACATTTTGCAAGAACAAGCAGGAGTAAGCCCAGGTGAAAGTTGAAAGACGTGATTCATGACCTGAACCTTGAAAAATGAACTGTACACCAGATAAGAGAAAGGTTGCATGGGTAGGTAGATTTAGGGTAGAAATAAATAAATACAGGTAACAGAATGATAGACCTAGGAAAAGACTGGGAATAAATGATGCGCAGAAGAGCAGCGTGGCCAAGGTCAGAGAAGGTCCTACACTCACAAAACGGAATTCCGACTCCTACGTTGGCGGGCGTTCAGAAATGACCAAGAGGGGAGTACCACGATCATTCAGGCAGAGGTGTGGAAGGCGGGTCAGAGAAGTCGAGATTTCGAGGAATGGGAACCAATTAGGAAGCTGGGAGAGAAAAGCAAAGACAACGGGGATGGACAGAATGGATCTGAGACATAATCATGAAGCAGAACTGGTGAAAAGAGTGATTTTTTATGTGTAGGGGCAGGGGGAATAGAAGTTTTCTAGGTGGACTCCTGGGTTTTTGAGATCTGGATCCCCAGGGAGCTGGTGGCATCCTCTCTCAGGAAAGGGACCGTGGAAGTGAAGCAGCAGACGTAGATTAGACCTCCAGGATGGAGGTATGTGCAGGGGAGTAAAGGCTGGACGGAAGGGTTTAGGCAAGAAGACTATCAGTTCAGTTTTAGAACTGAAACTGCTTCCTGGGGCTTTCGAGACAGTTCCAGCTTGGAGCTAATACACTGAAAGTAATAGCTACAGTTACTGGATGGTGAGGTAACGGCGGAGTAAGCACAAAGCAGTCCTAGACAGACTCCGTGGGGGACTTGCATTGAGGAGGCAGAGAGAGGAGGCAGAGGCCTTAACAAGCCTGAGAACAAATGGTCTCAAGCAGGAGAGGCCACAGACAGCGGTAACAGAGAAGGGAGGGAGAAGTCCAGACATAAAAGCATGATCAGCCGCCTAGAATGTAGGCAAACAAAACCAGCTAACATAATATGGAAAAATACCCTTGAGACTTGACAGTTAGATGGTGACTGGTTAGGAGAATACAGAGTGAATGGGAGGAGGGGGAAGATCACAGAATGTGCTACGGCAGCTCAGTAGGAAGCAAAAGAGAAATTTAGGTGGTAGGCGAGGGGTGGGGGCAGCTATGCAAGTTTAAGGCAAGAGATTTTTTTTTTAATGTTTTATTTATTATTGAGACAGAGAGAAACAGAGCATGAGCAGGGAAGGGTCAGAGAGAGAGAGAGAGAGAGAGAGAGAGAGAGAGAGAGAGACCCAGAATCTGAAGCAGGCTGCAGGCTCTGAGCTGTCAGCACAGAGCCTGACTCGGGGCTCGAACCCATGGACTGTGAGATCATAACCTGACTGTAAGACCTTAACCGACTGAGCCACCCAGGCGCCCCTAGGCAAGAGATTTTATAAAAGGGTACTCCCTTGTAGAAAAGACTGAAGACCCGGGAGAGAGGGACAAAAAGATCCTGGAGGGTACGGAGGGGAATGGCATTAAGTCCAGAGGAGGAACAGCCTCTGAGAAAGCAAAGGGCACACAGTGAGATGTGTCTCTCCATCAAATGAATTTCTGAGGGTTCGTAAGGAAAATTGAGGAAATTTAGCACTTGTAGAAAAATGAGCTTTTTTTGGTCGTGGATTTTCTTTCTTTTTGTCTCAAATACCACAATCCCTAATTAGGAACAAAAGCTCTCTAAAGGCAAGGACAATGTCTGGCACATGGCAAGCACTCAAATATTTGCTGTAAAAAATGAATAAAATGGGTGAAAAATAATCAACAGAAAAAGAGGACTAAAATGAAGAATTTCCCTCCCCCCAATTCAGGGTTTGTTTCTTTAAGTTTATTTATTTATTTTGAAACAGAGAAGGAGAGAGGGAGAGAGGGAAAGAGAAAGAGAGAGGGAGAGGGGGAGAGAGAGAGAGACCAACCTAAGCAGGCTCTGCACTGTCAGTGTGGAGCTCGACATGGGGCTCAAACCCACAAAATGTGAGTTGCATCTTGAGAAGTCAACATCAATCAAAAACACATAACAAAAGGAAACATAATGAATTAGGTGTATAAAGTAGAGGGACTTCCAACTTTCAGAGAAGGATGTTGGTCCCTCTTTCCTCTTCAGTGAAATCCTCATTTCAATCCTCCTAGAACAATCGAAGAAGAAAAAACTATGGATTCACTCAATTGCATTTCTGAGCATTGATGTACCTTTATGCATCCTGCTCAGCACTTATAATTTCATTTTAAAGACTGGATACAGTGGTCTCTTCTTAGATAACTTTCTTTGCTTTTCCTATTTCCACTCTTATATTTAAACTTTTTTCTACCATAGCTCACATAGATTTTTGCAAAGAAAGCAAAAGTAAATGAAGTGTGCCAACAAGATGGCAATGGCTTTGCTGGTAGCACCCTGAGCACACTGGGCAGGGCTGGCATGGCCTTGCTGCCAACAGGAGAGGCTGCAGACATAGGAAAACCCAGCAAACCAAGTGACCGTAACACACGCGGCTGCACGGAATACATCACGTTCTCTAACCAAGCAGCTGAAGTGAAGGCAGTAAATATAATTAATAATAGGTCCAAGATAGTATAGTTAAAAATACAAATGCTTTGATTTGCAAGAATTAAAATGCAAGATTCCAAAGACCTACTGAAAGAATATTTAATGCCCATCGAGTTTATCTTGTGCTTTTAAAACTGGCCCGCCCACCTATAATTCATTTGCTCATTTACTCAAAACATTTGTACTCCCCTTCCTATTATGGCCCAGAACCATGCAATTTACAGCCAATACCTACTCACTACAATCGTGTTAGTGCCTCCAGGCTAGCCCGTGCCTGCTAACTGTTTCCTGTGATATTCCCATATCTTGGTTAATCCTTCATGTCCCACTCTCCTCTCCCTCCTGGCTGAATTTGTTGTTTCCAAATACTAGCCTACATATTGGTATCTGCCTAGGAATGTTGATTTAAATTGCCAGTTATCTTTCTTTGAAAAGAGTCATTCTTAATTTCAAGGTAATGTCATTTTTACGTTCCTTGGTGTTCTAATTCACTCTCCTTAACAAAACTGGCAACCTATTTTAGCTGCCAATTATTTTTTCATTGATTCGTAAATCTCAAAGTCTCAGAAATACAGAGTCAATTAATTTTAGCTTCCCTGGCTTTTACTTCCAAGCCTGTAGGACAGTCTATATTCATCATCTAGATAATTGGACTCTGGGCACCCTGGCTCACTGCCTGGCTGGACCACACAAGAGCCCCCCATGATCTCTTACTTGCCTGAGGGATCTCTCGGCCCCACAAGACAGGAAATAAAAAAGATTTCTTGAAAAGTTCTTTTGAAGAAGTTTCAGTTATAAGCAATATTTAGGAGCATCAGATCCTAACAAGTTCTCATTTAGTCCAAAATAATGACATAAAAGAACCAGTTACTGCTGTTACGACCATAATGCGGGTGACGAACACAGGCATCGTGTTACATAAAGAGCCCCAGACACCAAAGAGGGCATTGTATGATTTCATTTATACGAAGTTCAAGCATAGGCAAAACCAATCTATATATAACGACAGTAAAGGTCACCTCTTACGGAAGAGTTTTGAGAGTCAATATGAGAAGGTCTTCAGGGGCACTGAAAATGGGCCATGTCAGTGTTCTTTATTGTGATCCAGATCATGGATATACTTGTGTGTACAAATGTAAAACTTCATACAAGTATACAAATACGTACACCTACATGGGTAAAGCCTTGTCCATGGTAACGTATGTATATCATACTTCAGTAAAAATGAAAACTAGCTTTTAAAATATTTATAGATTCTGAATTCACAGAATCCAATAAAGATACTCCCATATTCTTTCACTACACAATGATATCCTAGAAACTTCCTGGTGCTACACTTTTTTCTTCTACGTATCAACTACTTTCTCACCCACTTATGATGTGGTAACGTACAGGAACAGGCTTTAGAGAGTACTCAATGAATTTAAAAATAGCAACCACCACATAATTACTATTCTTCCAAAAGTGCCTGAAACAAGTTGAGGACATCAAAAACTCCAGGATCCGTTCCAACTGCAAAACAAAAAAACAGATCCGGCATTTCCAAGTTCAAAACCACCACTCTTATCAAAAAAATGAAATTAAGGTCATTAAAAACTAAATCTTCTCTTATGACACGTCCACCTCTCTTCCTTTTATGTGGCTGTTCTTGCTCCTTTTGCTTGAAATCAAAAACATGTCTCTGCTCACCTGTGAAATAACAATGTTTCAAGAAAATACTGTTGCTCAGATTGAAATTTCTTCTTGTTTGTTTTTAACTACAAAAAGAAGACAGAAAGAGTTTCTTGGCCATGAAATGGAAAATATTTCACTTGCAGTACTACAGATTTAAAAAAACAACACAGGTGGCAATATTAATGAATCAATGTTCAAATTACAATTAATAGAAGTAAAAAGTTAAAAATATCCAGAAAGAACCGTTGGTATTATACAGAAGCCCTGGAAACAAAGTAAATAAAACAGAAATAAGAGAACAAAATGAATAGGAGTGTGTGTGTGTGTGTGTGTGTGTGTGTGTGTGTGCGCGTGCGCGTACACACACACACACACACGAGAGAAGGAGAGAGAGAGAAGGTGAGTCTTCTGAGGGGCAAGCAAGGGGAAAAGCAAAATAATTCTCCAAATCACCCAGAGAAATAATGTAGAACCAACACCCGAAGGAATATGTTATATATAGGAGACCGTGATTTTCCTGTAGGCATTCCTACATTATTTTGATACCAAATTACATTATCAATTTAGGCTTCAAAATCAGATGTAAATGGGCCTGTGGCTGGATATATACGTATTTCACTGACTGCTGACTGGGCATGTTTTGGCTCTTGCAGTCCAGGACAAATACACGTTCAGAATACATAAAAAGCAGCACACACAGTATGTAAACATTTTACACAGAAGAAAAAAGCCTTCTCTACTGTCTTTTCCATGTGAGCTTCCAATAATACTAATTGATAATTATTAAATTTAATTAGTAGAAAACACTGTACCAAAAATATCAGCAAATCCAGGTCAAAATCAACCGCAGGCATGATTTTAGATTCATTACTTACAATGCTATTTTATTATTTACTATTTAAAACAATTTTTTTAATGTTTATTTATTTTTGAGAGAGAGACAGAGACGGGGGGCAGAGAGAGGGAGACACAGAATCCGAGGCAGGCGCTAGGCCCTGAGGTGTCAGCACAGAGCCCGACACAGGGCCTTGAACTCACGAACCATGAGACCACGACCTGAGCCACAGTTGGATGCCCAAGCGACTGAGCCACCCAGGCGCTCCTATTATGATTTATCTATTAGGTTTTGGTCCCATGTTAGCTGATTGCAGAAGAAAGCCAGCCTTCTTTTTGCCTTAAACATCACTAAGAGTCAACTTATACTCATGTGAACAATTATTGGCACAGGAAAAAAAAATCAGCAAAATATAAAAAGGAGAAGAGAAATAAAAAGCAAAGAGGAGAAACGGTGGAGATTCTCTAACCAATGCTCACATACAGCCTCACATGGGTCTCTCTCCTACCCTGTGTCAGAAAGAACAAAGTGAGGGCTGAAATGATGCAGAAGTTTACAGTAACTCCTTGGCCTAGTCAATGACCATCATCGGCATTAAACCGAAATACAAAAAAGTAACCCAGAGGAGCGAGACTGGAAGAAACAGATTGAGGCGGAGCTCGGAAGCTGCCCAGTGTATCGGAAATCGCAGTATGTTAAAACACAGATCTACAGAATGTAGACCTGACAGTTCGGCATGGAGTTAGCTGCATCTCCAGGAAAGATCCTGTCTTCCAAGGAAAGCTTTCCCATTTTTGACAAATTCACTAGAAAATTCTCATTGTGTGGAGCAGAATCCCTTTAGTATGCAACCAACTAGCAGTTTCTAATCCAGATTTGTGAAACAACAAAAACCTGTACTACTTTGTCTTGACTAAGTGACACATATTTATAGACTTGAAAATGGGTTTCAAATGTTCTGGTTTTCCTGTGGTTTTCACGAACGTTGCCACTCCTTTCCATGAGCAACGGCCTGTGTTCGTTCTATCTACAGGGGCGTGCCTGAGGTCCAGCGTCGCTCAGATGCGCATCGTATTTGGCTTGGAGCCTTGATCCTCTGTCCATCGCAGTCATGAACATAAAGCTGCCAGTTAGTCGCCATCAGTGCTCAGCCATGTGTCACACAACATGGTTCAGAAATACAAAAGTAAAAGAAACCTACAGTTTAATCTCTGAAAGTTAATTTGAGGATTAAAAGCATTTAACGTTTATCGCATAAATTCAAAAGTAGTTACTCAGATGTAGGGTTTGAAATCTCAGTATACCAAGACACAGTGCTTCATAGCCCTTCATGGGTCAGACAGTCTGAAAACACAGCAATATTTTTCATAATTCTGAGGACCAGGGGGAAAAAAGGTTTGTTTCATAAAAATGCAATAGGGTAGCCACATTTCCTCCCAAGCATGAATAATGTATGACCTACAATGTTATTTGCTAGACTGTCTAATCACTAGCATCTTTCAAAATGTCTATATAAGCTTTAGCTCATTAAGAACAAACATGTATCTGTATAAAAATATCACATACCTGTGAACACTCAGAATAATATTTCGCCAAATGCCAATGCACACATCAAACTGACACTCTACTTTTGTGCATTTCTCAAAGATAAAAATATTGGGAAACGGAAGATTGAAGAATTATTTCATCTTGTGACATTCATGCTTACTCCAAATGATCAAGCTTAAATCCCTCTTTCAAAACAAACCACACATAACACACACACACACACACACACACACACACACACACAACATATATAATCAAAAATGATCTAGGGACTACAGCATACTTTCTAAACAAGGGGGAAGAAAAAACTAGCAGAAACAGAAGAGGCTAAATAAAAAAGCTTTTAAAGCAAGGCTTCTTCTAGTAGAAATGGTTTTATAATCTTGGAAAGAGTTTCTGCGATTCATGAAAGAATGATAAGGCAAAAGTACTTCGTACAACCATAAGCTTTTGATGTAGTGGTAAGGGGGGAAAAGGTGAAAGGATCAAGTATCTAGGTTTCTGATAAATCAGTACAAAAAACAAACTATGAAGCTAAGTTACAAGAGTGGTACGTTAGGATCAACGCTGCAAAAATAAAAAAAGAAATTTCTAAGTTCACCTTTCTGTTTCCTTATTTCATCCTATAGCAGACACTTTCTTGTTACAACAGAGGTATACACACACACACACACACACACACACACACACACACGTACACAAACCACAAAAAACCCTACTATTCTATCGCTTCTAGGTATGAAAGAAAGACTGGTATATTTCAGTATCATTAAAGAAAAATATAATTTTCCTTTATATTTTTATTGTTGCCTAATGAAAAGAATTTCACTTCAAATCAACAGACATTTGCTAAGCACCCTTACAAGTGACACATTAATTCAGTCAACAAATATTTATTGTGAACTCCATTCATGTAAAAGGTACATTTGAACCACCTTCCTCCCTGAATGGTGGAAGTAATGTTAAGAAAGGAGGTGAGAAAAAAACACCACAAAGAGCAGAAATCAAGGCTATTACAGAAACCCAGATTTGGAATTCTGAAGACCTAAAATGGTCTTACCAAATTCATTCACTAATCAGCAAGAGTTAGTGCCAAAGAGTTGAAAAGTTCTTTTGTGCTAGGCCAGGTTTAAACTAATATATATATATTATATATGCTATATATATTATATATATAATTCAGAAGTAGTTTATGATTTTCTATTAAATTTAATTATTTTCTACTAATTATTATCTCAATATTATTTTCTATTAAATTATTTTATTAATTTCTATTATTATTTTCTACTTTGAAAAGATTAGATTTGATGTCAAAGTTTGTTACAAAAACCCCACAAACCTTCTGCAAAGCAGCCCACCAAACCATACTATTTCTTTATAAGGAAACAACCTTTAGTTCAGCCACAACTGTTCTTTAAAAACTCTCAGATATATAGGATGTCACATGGAATTAATCCTTAATAACATGTTAAGTTGAGGGCATACTAACATTAGCTCAATATCTTTTTTTTTAATTTTTTTAATGTTTATTTACTATTGAGAGACAGAGAGAGAGACAGAGCATGAGCATGGGAGGGGCAGAGAGAGGAGAAGACACAGGATCTAAAGCAGGCTCCAGGCTCTGAGCCATCAGCACAGAGCCCGACGCCAGGCTCAAACTCCAAACTGGAGATCATGACCTGAGCAGAAGTCGGACGCTTAATTGACTGAGCTACCCAGGCACCCCTCAGTATCTTTGGATAACATCATCAAAGTGGGCTACACATTAAAGATTTATTGTCCATTTCAGGGACACCACTGTAAGCTTCTGAGATTTTCACAATACCAAACAGAGTCGTGCCAATGACTTCACTCTTGAAAACAGGCTTTCCTGAGGGCCTCAAATCCAATAAGATGAGGTCTTAGAAAACAGTGTTTGCTCACAGTCACTATGTCAAACTTACTCTAAACTTTCAGAACTTCTGGAAGTTTCAGATCGAGTCCTGAAAGCTTCTTAGAAATCTAACACAATGCCTTTCTTGTTATTTAGACAAAAGAAAGAAGTTTCTACCTTGACTATCCCATGTACTCATCTTCCCCAACAGGCATGCCAACAACACACACCCGTCTCCACGTTCATCTGTTCACTGTTCCTTGACCATCTCAAGCACCATCTCCTCTGCTGAGGTTGTCCTGCCCCAGACATTCACATAGCTTCCTCCATCTCTTCGTTTTCCACAGTCCAACCCAATGCCATCTTCTCAGAAAGGCCTTTGCTACTCCACCCTGACGGTGCCCTCACCTCCAGCTGTCACGATTCAAATTCCGAACGTTGACCTATTGTTCTTCCTAAAACCATCACTACCTGGTACTATTTCCCATGTGTGTTACTTTATTGTTTTCTTGCCTGACTTTTCCACTAAATTCCACAAAGGTAGAGACTTGTTAGTTGCTAGATGGAGAGGAGTTGACACCAAGTAAGCGCTCAATAAATTTTATTAAATGGATGAGCGAATGGATTTTTATTCTGCTTAATTATCACAATGAATTTTATATGCCTTTGATCTACCAGCACTGTCAACATGCTAAGTACTATAATTAATAAAACAAAAAATATAAAATGCAAGTGTTAATCACAGTTGCCATTTACTTTGGAAGATCATGTTTAGAAACCTGACTTACTGCATTAATAATGGCTTAATCAATTTCAGTGCCTTTCCATGGATGGAGTTTGGTTTCAACTGCTTCCTGACCTCCCAACTTCAAGCCCTGTGTTAACAATCACAGCCCTCTGGAAGCAATTTCACAGCCCCAAGGGCCCCTCACCTGATTCCCTAGACTGCTGCTAACTGGCAGTTGCTACAGCTGATGAAATTAACTTCTCGAAGTTACTCTTCTCTGTAATCAGAGACAAATACGAATAGATATTATGATTATGACTACTCGTCCCTACTGCTGTGTGCCCTCAGAATGGCACGCAGCCAATCACAGAGCTTCTGACCATCACCAAAGCTCGAGTTGCCAAGAAGTGTCATCTCCCTAACTAATCTAAATGCCAACCTACTCCTTACTGACCAATGAATATTTCATCTTTTGTTCCACCCAAAGAGCCTTTAATTGCTGTCTGATTTTAATGAAGTGTGACTGATAATAAATAGTGAAAAATGCTCACGGCCCGGATATTCAATATTCGAGCCGTGTTCGGGAGAGAAAGCCTCGGTGACATTTCTGCAACTTAAATACCATCATCATCCACTATGTCTCCAGCCTCTTACTTCTGCCAAGTCACCCCAACTGCAAACATCTGTTCTTTAATTGTCTCGTAAGAAATATACTTCATATATGCAAAGTGGTCATTACCCTAAAGAGCCAAATGTCTTCTAAAAGCTGGTTGAAGCAAATAAGCAAAAGAAACACATTGTCATTAGGACTTTTCAATTTTAAAATGTCAGGCCTTTGGAGTCTTTAAATATTATAAAAGCATTTCCCAGGCACAAAATCACCAACTTTTGAAAGGTAGAAAGCAAAAGCCAGACCAATCAACATCTTTATTTTATAGACATGGAAAACTAGGACACATAGGGATTTGGCCAACATAAAAAATTAAAATGTGGTCCCTGCTACCCCAGCCCACAAGCCTCTCCATCACACAATACACAAAACTCCTTTCCATCTAGACAATGACTCCAGTGCTGAAAGAATGATTTAATACATCATTTAATAAATTAATCTCCTGAGTTTGTTCTAATTGCAAGATTTGGTGTACATTTTGCACAACAGATAATTTCGGTTAAATGAGGATGTAAGAGTGGGGCCTTAATCCAGAGGGGCTGCAGTCCTTAGAAGAAGAGGAAGAGGCCTCTTTAGGATACAGAGAGAAGGCTTCCTTGGACTCAGGGTCCTTATTCCTGCCTTGTCCAAGCCCTAAAGACTGAGAACTTTTCTTTCTCAGGCATGGGCTACATTAAATCCCATGACTTTTCTTTGATGATTCCACCTTTGAAAGCGAAAGCCTCCAGTAGTGAGAAGGTTGAGTGCAATGACCTCAAATTCAGAATATTTTTTAAGTTTACTTATTTATTTTGAGAGAGAGAGTGAGTGAAGAGTGAGTGGAGGTGGGTCAGAGAGAGGGAGGGAGAGAATTCCAAGCAGGCTCCACACTGTGGAACTCATGATCCACGAGATCATGACCTGACCAAAGTCAGATGCTTAACAGACTGAGCCACCCATGCATCCTGGTAACTTCCTTTGCATTAGCAACACTTCCCACGAATTTGCCTTACTGGCCCAGAATGTATGCAATCACAAATGCATGCAATAAATAAATAAATGAGAGATTAATAAAGTTCAAAGGTGCTTTCTTTTTTTTATGTTTATTTACTTTTGAGAGAGAGAGAGAGAGCAAGCATGGGAGGAGCAGGAAGAGGGAGACACAGAAAGAAGGCTCCAGGCTCTCAGCTGTCAGCACAGAGCCCCACACAGGGCTGGAACTTACAAACCACAAAATCATGACCTGAGCTGCAGTCAGACCCTTAACTGACTGAGCCACTCAGGTGCCCCTGGAGGGTGTTTTCTAAATAATTTAGTTAGATGCTGCAAGCATTTAGATTTTTAAAGGAATAATTTTTGTTGTCACTCATTTTCGGCTACATGAAGGAAGTATACTAACAATCGAAGGACCACTATGTCCTCTGCTTGGGGACTTTTAGAGAATAAAGAATAGCGATAAATGAAAAAACAAAGGGAGAACTAAATTCTCCCTCCCTGCAAAATCCCACAAATAGCAGGTACAAGGTAATTTCAAATTTCCAGAAATGCCTCACTATATATTAATTATAGGCAAAAAGTCTTACTGTCAAACTGCCATTGATACCTCAATAAAATGCACTTTGTTGGTAAAGATTTTTATATTTAGATCACGGCCCATAATTACCATGATGTAACTAACTGAAAATAATTTTTGTAAAAAAAAAAACCCAAATGCATGTCAGATCTAGACAAAAGGAAATGTGTCATTCAAATTTCACTATTAACATATTTTCCTTGTGTTTCCCCAATTCAAAGCCTAGAAAAGAAAATCCATTTACTAGAGTGAATCCATCCATTCCTCTTGATTATTTCCCGAGAAAGCTAAAAAAAAAAGAGCAAGTATGTCAGTGGGGGTGGAGGAGTGGGGGAAGGCATTAGTACTATCATTTTCAGGGTCTCTATTTTGATGAAAGTATGTCAGAATCTACCTAAGTATAAGAACCTCTTCATTTCAGTATGTTTTGCTCAGTTAGACCCAGAGGTAGCAAAATCGATTAGATGAATCTGTGACATCCAAAGTGTACATTAAGGGTTTAGTTAGTTGCACACAATGTCTTTCTGGGCTAAGAGTAAAGCAACCAAGATACACTTCATCTTTCTAAAACTTGATTCTCTGGGGCATTTTCTGATTTCTTAACCAGAAAGAAAAAACAGGAAGGAAAAACATTAAATACCCGAGTCGAGGGGCCTGCAAGGTTAACGCATAGTGAACCACCTGGAAGTCAGTATACCTGTCTCCAACGCCCTATGCGATTTCCCAGTGAAGAAATGGCAGTACTTAGGAGAAGAGTACGAAAATACACTCGCAAGGTTGCCAGATCTGGGACCTTGTACAATGATGTTACAGGAGGACAGCAGAAGTGACTACTAAGATTAAAACAAACAAACAAACAAACAAACAAACAAAATGGCATGACAGGAATCGGCTGTGCGATGCTCTGGAACAGGGTGGTTCAGGGTTCTCAATGCAGAAAACTCCTATGCTGCAGACAATACACTGGCAACTATGAACATGATGAGGAGAGTCATTTTTAATAAATGAAGGGTAGACTGGCCACCGGCAGAAGTTCAGGAAGACAGAACACGAGTATTGCTCGACACAGGGGGAAAGTAGCAAAGGGAAACGAAGGACCTACATGCTTGAAACAATTTCTCGCTCCCAACAAACAGTATTTCCGTTCTTGGAGAGAGACAGTGTAAGAAAACAATGGTGGTGTTTAAACGGGTGAGAAAGATCAACTGGTGATACGTTCCTTCTGAACTTACTTTGTGAACAGGACGAAGTTTAGTTCTAAGTAAAGATTCTTGTGATCCATTAGGAGAAGAGTCTGGGGAATCAGGATGGGAAAATAATGAGTCACTGCAACGGAGCAGAAGCACGCAAGGATACGAGGCGGTGAGCACTGGGCAGAAGGGGATGTGACCGCTCACTACCGTCCAGCTGGCTTCGGGAAAGGCTGCCCCCATTTGCACCCCGGTGTAAGAGGTCATTTCCATCCTCACCAATAACTGGCGTTTTCGGGCTTCTCAGTTTTTGCCGCCTAGGCAGCTACTGAGTGAGCACATTTTAGGCAAGGGTTTGATGTTATTTTTTGTGTGTCCCTAGGACCTGGCAGAGAATCAGAGTCCAATAAAAAATCCGTGAGTAAATCCGAATACAAGGAACCTGGACCTGAACCTAATTTGTTGAGGCTTTCACTTTACATTTCAAATCCTGTGTTTTTCTCCCATCTTTCCATTCTTCTAGGCGTTCTCTCCCACTAGGTTCTATAGCCTTAGAAATAAGAATGTGCAAAAGTACATTCACTTGGAGCTAGCATGGAAATACAAGAGGTGTTCCAGAGGTTGGAAAACATATATATACATATTTTACTAAGTAATCCAATAGTAGTAAGAGTGACTATTTCTCATAAGAATCCTCACCTAACTTACAGAAGGGAAAACATGTATCGTAAGTGTTCAATACACATTTAAATGGTGACAGGAGAAATGAGGGAATGTAAACGCTAAGAGTAAAAATTGCAACGCCATGGGGTGACAGTGCACACACTCTTCTCATTGTCATAAACTCCCAAACTGTAGAAGAAACACTAAGTCCAATAACCAGCAAACCCATAAGTGTAAAAACTAAAATAACAAACAAACAAACAAACAAACAAACAACAACAAAAGATCTTAGTGGTCTGAAGTTCCGTAAGCGCATTATGACGTTTTAGCAATGGGTTTGAGAGGCAAGGTTTCAATTTGAGCCAAAAGCTCATCCACAGTCTACAATGATCCCCCGCTTAGAAAGGAAGTCACTCACCTTGCAGGCCACTTCCATTAAGAGTTACACAGAGAATGAATGTAAACTATGCAATGCAACAAACGTTTCTCCAATTCGAATCAAAAATAAAGTTCTGAATGAAAGTAGAGACCAATCAAGTGAGTAAATCTATAGGAGCACTATCAAGCCTTAAAACAGTCTCTCGTAAAGCAGGATAAATGCCAAAAAAATAATTGTCAAGAACTGTAATACATTAAACTCTACAGGTGTTGTCGCAGAAATGCATTTTATTAAGTACGGGAGAAGGAGAACTTTTCTCCCATTCTCCCAACTTCACCTTAACAAACAAGCTGATTGGGAAAAAAACATCTCTTGAAAAGTGGTTATTGACAACATAGCTAAAACACTTCCAAAGATCATCTTCTATGCTTTGGAACCAATGTAAGCATAAGGATTTCATTTATCCATGCAATGGCATAACTTAGTAGTAAATTATGGCCCTAAATCTACGTTAGAAGATGCCTATAATGATTAAGGTATTTTCCCACTTTCCTAACAATTAGCAGGTCTAACTAAGTAGAAATCAATTTAACTGAAGAAGAAAGTGAGTATTAAACTAATTACCAAAGCCAGGTGAAATAAATAGGAGCACTGTTAATCCAGAAATTCTGTATGTTTTAATTTATATGTTTACATATAGAAAAGCAACTAAATTTATAGAGGAATAGTCTTAATTCTTTTAATTCCATAATTCTTAAATAACATGATATACTTGTTGCGAATGTTTGCTGAAATAGATTTTTCAAAAGATTAATAATGCTTCTTTAAAAGTCTCTTCTTTGGGGTGCTGGGTGGCTCACTCGGTTAAGGATCTGACTCTTGCTCTCATCTCAGCCCGTATCTCAGGGTTGTGAGTTCAAGCCCCACAATGGGCTCCACACTGGGGGTGAAACCTACTTTAAGAAAAAATAATCTCTTCTTTGTTATTGCATTGAAAGGATGTTTTTATTGTTGTTTAATTCACATATTTGTGTTTCTGCATTTAAAACTAATTGAGTAAAGTATTTCAGCATAATTTTTAAAACTCACTGGTTAAATAAGAGATCTGAATTTAACTAGTTCCAATGACTGCATTTTAGTAAGTCTTGGTTAATGAAAAGTAGGATAATTCCAGTAATAAATCACTTATGTTTTAGAAAAGTACATTCAATATTATTGCTGGACAATTCAGTAGTTATGCAGTTATTTCAAATGCCTCAAGTGTTATAGAAGTTACATAAGAACGTTAATGTGATGATCTGAGGCACCAAACCTCTAACGAACTTAAAAGAGTTTCCGGTCCATTATAGGAACAAACCAAAAATAAATACTGACTCTTTAGAGAGAAAGCATACAATTAATATCACATTGGATATCTGTGTCCAAAGAGTACCTTTAAAAAACAATTATTTACTTGGGGGCGGGGGGGTGGGGGGGCCTGCAGGAGGGTTGGGAGGGGCAGAAAGAGAAGGAGAGAATCCCAAGCAAACTCTGTGCTGTCAGCGCAGAGTCCCACATGAGGCTCAATCCTACAAACCGTGAGATCATGACCTGAGCCGAAATCAACAAAACATTTAACCTACTGAGCCACTTAGATGCCCCGAAGAGTACCCTTTTGTGTTATAGTCAACAATGCTTAGCGTCTAATTCACCATCTTAATCTTTTTTAGGTATACAGTGTGGTAGTGTTAACTATATGCACAGGGTTAGCTAACAGTTCTCTAGAAATTTTTCATCTTGCAAAAGCAAATTTTAGATCCACTGACTAATAACCTCCTTTTCCTTTCTCCCAAAGAAGTTTCTTTTTAAAGGTATTTAGGGCTTTGAAGTTTTTTTAAATGGAAACGTTGCAGATTTTTATTTTCTTAGAATCACAGTACCACAATAAACTGAGCAAGAGTTTATTCCCGTTATCATCAAGTTGTCCTTTAATATATAAAACCATATACACAACTGCTATAATGCCTTTCAGTTCTGATAAGTCCTATGTGTTCCAAGATTTGCCAATCCTCAAAGAGTATCTGAATCATTAATGTAAATTAGAAAGACTGATCACGGGGCTGCCATGTTTTCCTGTAAAGAGCCAAAGTGTAAATAATGTAGGCTTTTAGGCCATATGGCTTCTCTTACAAATACTCAACTCGGTAACACTATTGTCCAAAGCAGCTATGGACAATATATGAAGAGATGAGCATAACTGTGTCAATAAAATTTTACTGAAAAAAAAAAAAAAAGAAAAACAGGTGGCAGACTAAATTTCTCCTGTGGACCATTAGTAGCCACTCCCTGAAATAAATACAGAAAGCAAGGAAAGGACAATGATAGAGGGAAAGGGGCAGGGACAGGAAATAAAGACAATTTTAAAAAAGTATTTATGGAACATTACTCCTGAGAACAAATAGGTACTTAGTGGGTTGATATTGTTTGTTTTATTGACAAACTTTGATAGTAAAGCCCTAGAAAATGCAACACTTTTTTTTTCTTGAGGACTTGTTTCAATGCTGACTGACCTACTGGCATCCAGTGCATCGGCATAAATAATGAAAATATTCATTTTTCAGTAAGTACACAGGATCTGACTTACCTTAATAATGGATGGAATATGACAGTAATATTCCTGGCCCCGGGTCTACAGACAAATTTTGTGCCTCCACCTTCAATTAAGTTGTCATCAGGACCCCCTTTCAGGAAAAAGAAGAGAGACTGAGCTTATTAGAATGTTTACAAAAAATGACCCCAGCGTATCTAGATGAGGGCTATACTATCACAAGGAGGACTGTCTTGAGAACAGTTGCCGTCGGATCTACAAAATTACTTTGCATGACTGGGTCCAGACCTCTTCACTCTGTAAACTGCAGCGGACATTTTCACTCTGGAGGGAGAGTGTGGAACCACAGTAAACATAAATTGTGTATTTAAAGAAAGAGTGTAAGGGCACCTGGGTGGCTCTGTCGGTTGAACGTCCGACTTCGGCTCAGGTCATGATCTCACGGTTTGTGGGTTCGAGCCCCACATCAGGCTCTGTGCTGACAGCTCAGAGCCTGGAGCCTGCTTCAGATTCTGTGTCTCTTTCTCTCTCTGCCCCTCCCCTGTTCACGCCCTATCTCTCTCTGTCTCTCAAAAATAAATAAATGCAAAAAAAAAAAAAAAAAGATTAAAAAAATAAAGAGGGTAAGGCATAACCCAAAGTTTAAAGTTCAGATCTGCTCTCACCAGTGTCCATCTAAGACAGTACAGCACGTGAAACTTTCCCAAAGAGGACGTACCATTCAAGGTTGTCCAGCGCAGTAAAGGTTGGGGCAGAGACCCATACAACCACTGACCACATTTCACCGAAGTGTAGATATCTCTCATTGTAAGACATCCTACTAAGTAACACTAAATTTTAAAAAATCCTGCTAATGGGGGCACCTGGGTGGCTCGGTTGGTTATGCATCCGACTTCCGCTCAGGTCATGATCTCAGAGTTTGTGGGCTCGAGCCCCGCATCGGGCTCTGTGCTGACAGATCAGAGCCTGGAGCCTGCTTGGAATTCTGTGTCTCCCTCTCTCTCTGCCCCTCCCCCACTCACACTCCATGTCTCTCTCTCTCAAAAATGAATAAATGTTTTAAAAAAATTTTTTAATCATGCTCATGAAACTATATAATGTGTCCTTATTTTTTTCTCATTGAAAAGCTTCTTAAATATATACAAGTATGTTATATAATTTATAAATAAATATTTATTTAGGGTTTTTAAGGCTTTTAAATAGATGTTTACCATAAATCTCTCATACATATCTATTATAGAATTATTAAAAAAATGAATTAAGGTATTCTTAAAATTATACAATTCTCAGAATCCAGCTTTTCTTAATGACTCAGAGCTGTCACCATCCTTGTTTTCTAAATGGTGTCACTAAGTGGTTTCTTACTGGAGTGCATCCAGTATTTTATTCCAGCTGCCGATACCGATTCTGCAAGGTTTAACACTGGTGTGCACTTGATGCTATCAGAAAGTTTAAAGAGAAGGTGCTCCAATACCGACCAAGACTCCTATTCTTTTCTTAAAAGGTCCCTGAGAGGTTCATTAATTGACTCACTGGAGGGTCATGGTATGAGAAATATCCACTCAGCTCATGGACACTGAGGCAAAAACAAGTCATTTGGATTGTCTTCTGGTTCACAGCCATTAACCAGATGCTGAAGACTTAATACAACATCCTGATTTCAAAGAGTTACAACACGCAAAACTGCGTCTTAGGGTGTTGGCAGAGAAGCACCCCTCCCTCCCACACTACTCACATTACCTTCCATTAGGATGAAAATGAATGTAATCCCTGGCCTCCCTGGTCTTTTACCCACTGGAGGGGAAGTGAAGGAATCCCTTGGTAAAACAGGAAGAAAAAGCAAACTTGCACGTCTCAGCAATTCCTTGTTCCACTTTAGAAACCAGAACGCCTGTGGATGCGTGCTGCCTTGCAAAGTTTCACAAGAAAGGTCTTGCCTTGTCAGAGAGGGATGGAGCAGTCCCGGGCCTTCTATAAGGGGGTGAGTTAATTTGTCTAATTTTCAATTTCAGTTAGCAAATTCATTTTTGCTCTCAAAGAAGGCTACATCTTTCCATCTAGCTTATACCAATAAAAGTTGGTATTTTGGCTTCCGTCTACCCTATTTAAGTTATTTCTTAAATAGTTTCAGGATTCTAACAGTAAAGATAGATGCTATTTCATAGGCTTCCTCAAAATCCTAACAATCTACACTCAAAGAATTTTCATTTCTTTTTTCTAAATTAAACATTTTCTTTCCAATTATGGTTCTTTGCATGATACCAAACACAGCTAAATCTCATTTGATTTATTATCTATCTTAATGGTCTCTGAGGTATCCTGGAGATTGACGGATAAAAACAAGTGAAGCCTCAGAAATCTATACCCTGGATCATCAAGACTTCCCAGAGGCATCGGAGTCTAGACAAATCCCATCTGGATCAGTTGTTTCCACCAACTAATCAGAGCATGGCTTTTCTTAAGAAAAACAGAAAATATATCGGAAAATATAATGTACAGCTCTTGACTGAAAATCATAATCTATTTTTCTCATTTGAAAAAAAATCCATGTTGTATTACTATATTTGCACCAGAGGTATTAATGTTCTGCTAAGTCAGTGGTTTTGCATAAAGAGAGGATCAAGACTAGGACAAATACAACTCCTTTAACAAAACCTCCTCTAAAGGACACAAGGTTTGGTGACAAACAAACAGAATAAATACATCTTTGTTATCACTGCTTCTCTAAGATCATAAAATGAAGCCAGTATTGAATTACCAAAGACACGTGTGTCTATATAAATAAACTGGTTATATTCTGCACTCCAGGGGCGGCATAAATAACTTCCTATGAAATAAATCTACACAACAATAGAATGCCTTCAGTTACTGACTATGAACATCTCTTTTAAGGACAAATGTGAGTTAGACTACATGATTTCCAATGATTTCTAAAAAGTCTCAGGTTCTATGATTTTAGGTACTCAATAATTATATATAGACCTGATTAACCTAGCTCTGGTGAAACTCATATGTCTATGCATACCAAATGCACTGAATATGTGCACACCTCCATGCCCTGGTCCGCAATGGGCTTCCATTTCGAGGGCCCTGCCCCCTCCCACAGTTCCGTAAACCTGTCGAATGGGCAGAGCCACCTGGGGGGCTCAGTTGGTTAAGCCTCTGACTCTTGGTTTTAGCTCAGGTCATGATCTCCCAGTTTTGTAAGTTCAAGCTCCACATAAGGCTCTGTGCTGACAGTGCACAGCCTCCTTGGGATTCTCTCTCTTTCTATCTGCCCCTCCCCCACTCATATTGTCTCTGTCTCTCTCAAAAATAAACAAATAAACTCTAAAAATTAAGATAATAAAAGTTTAAACTGTTAAATGGCCCTTTCCCAATGTCCACAATTTCCTTAAGAGTGATTTCATATATAATAACTTATATAACCTTAACTTAGGTCATTTCTAGCGCCATTTCTTTTCTAATATTTATACAACATTTTCCTACCTGGAATGGAACTTCCTGGAAAGTGGCTATAAAAGCATACATTTGCCGAATGAAGGAAGAAATGAAGATCTAATTTAGTAGATGTTTTGGAATTAGATGAGAAAGTCTATGTGCAGGTCCTTCATAAACTGTCAAAAACCTAACAAACACAAGCAATTCTCTCTGTATCCCCAGAGCCTTATGGCTAACAGGTGTGCTTAATCAACACTTGTGGATGACAATCTCATGAGAAACACAGATGGCAAAAGATCCAATACCAAACATAAGGACCAAGGGCCACCAGGAATGTCAGTGAGAGGGAGATTAGGCTGTGAAAATAAAGGATGACAGCTAGCATCCGACTAGAAACTAAGTAATAGCTGCATTTGTTCCCTGTTAGCTCCAGAAAGATAATTACTGCTTTCCAGAGTGGGGTGAAATTAAATAAAAAGTAAAGCTTGGGCAGAAATACCTCAACCCCCAACCAAAATTCCAAGTACAGGAATCTCATACATGCTTTTAGTATCGTCACAAACACCATCTGCCCTCCATTTGATGTGATTTCTCTTTGCGACTGTTTCAAATCCAGCTTACTAGATTACCAGTAAACAGCACCAACCCAATGAAGATACTCTTGTCAAACCCTCGTCCTAAAATACACAGGTCAGAACCAAAAGTAAAGGCCATGGCCAAAGACCGTATGGTCTGAGTCTCTCACCCTCCGAGATTAAAGTCTGGCATTACCATATTCCTGGTAAGAAACAAAACTCGCCTCTCCTCAGAGGCCTCCTTGTAATCAAGTAATCTGGGAGCTGCTGTCATGAATGTCCTTAAGGACCATGTTCAATCCTGAGAGGAGCACGAAAGGGCCAGAACATCGCCTTCGCCTTCATTCATTATGCTTACAGTCTAATCTCAGCTGTCAGAGGCCGGGTGATAGGCACCAGAGAAAATGCGGAATGATGATGGATGGTTAGAGAGAAAGAGAAACTGACAATGGTATCACGTAGAATATATATTGTGCAGAAAGGAGAGAAAATGCCCCAGTCATATTTCAGTTTCTAACAATGAGGACACTGGTTTGAAGGCTCTTGCAGACAAGTGGCAAGAGGCCCCAAGGCCACCCAAAGACTTCTGGGATGACAGCATCTTAGTGCTCACTATCTGGGCCTTTTAGAATTCATTGACATGGAAGTGATTAGCCCCTCAACTTATTTATTCCTTAATTCTTCCCAATTGGAACTTGATGTCATTTATAATGAATATAGTCATGTTAATAAAACAGAAATAGAAAACCACAGCCACAGAAAGAAATGGAAACAAATGTTCTCGCTGAGAGGACTGCATGGTACAGTGGGGAAAATCAGTAAGATCGGTGTCAGGCCCCAGATGTGCTACTTAATATTATAAGTGTGACAGAATTATTTAAATTTCCTGAGCCTCCGCTTTCCCGTTTATAAAATACATATGGAAATAAACTCTTTCAAAGACTTGTGGTGAGAATGTATCAAGGGGATTCCGTTCAGGATTTAACCTCATGTGTCTCAAATAAATGGTCTACGTTTCTCATTAGAATTACCAAGCAGGTAAGGATCTAATGGATCTCTCTCTCTCTCTCTCTCTCTCTCTCTCTCTCTCTCTCTCTCTCACACACACACACACACACACACAATCACTGAAACATAAACTAAAATACAAAAGGCCCAATTTTAAAAATGTTATTTTTGATACGTTAGGCAGCATTGTATGAGTCAATAGGATTCGCAAGACCAATTAGAACATGTCTGTCTTATTTGGGGGTTGTGATCATTGCAGTGCAAGTTTAGAAAATTGCTGAGAACACTTAGAGCATGACAGAATAAAGTTTGTCTTTCTCTACTCTTAATTTTTCAATGAAAAATAATATTGGGATGCCAGGTGGCTCAGTTGGTTAAGTGTCCAACTTCAACCCAGGTCATGATCTTACTCATGGTTTGTGAGTTCGAGCCCGACAAAATTCTCTCTCTCCCTCTCTCTGCCTCTCCCCAGTGGGCATGCTCTCTCTTGCTCTCTCAAAATAAACTTAAAAAAATAAAATAAAACATAAAAAGATAATATTAAATGTATAGATACTATGATTGTGAATTGTTTGTGCCAACTGCTTAGATGAAAACAGTACAGAGTCTGATGGTCAACTGTGTTGAGCCACAGAAAGCAGCATGCCTTATCTGACATGTTTGATATGGCCTGGATTTCAACTCGGCCTTTCCACACAGAAGAGAACCACAGTGAAGATGAATTTCTTCTTATAGCAAATACTTTGCTTCATAAACACTTTTGAAGGATTATAAAAATGCATTCTGACTGCATCCATAAGCAGGGTCTTTAATTGGCTCTAGGAGTTCCCCGAATTCACAGCTGTCACCCTGGCAGAGGCATTCTTTTTGATTAAGTTTTTTCCCAGGTACCGATTCTACAGCAGATTATCATTAGGACTCAGTGCTATTGCTGCTGCTACCACCATTGCGGGAACTTGTGACAGGGACTCTCTATGAGCTTGGGGTTTGGTCCTACATTAAGAAGGAAACAGTAGTACAATGTTTATGCTTATATACACTCAAACAACTTACTATTATGGTCAAGTCAAGCAAATCAAGATTGGTGGTAACATTCTATTGCTCACGGTAATTTGCTGTTGGACCTGGGAATAAACCCCTTCAAGGAAAGGATCATCTTTTGGACTCAACTCTCACCAAGTCTATAATTGTTAACAGCAATACAATCTTGTTCATGGATGTATTTCTTGTGCTTAGGAGAGTTTCTGGCACACAATAAGTACTCAGTATTTGTTGAGTATTATTCATAGGAATAAACACATGGTACATCGTTTTTAGATCTACAGCCAAACAAACAAAAAAATGATAATGTCTTTTTTAGATCTAGTGAATTCCAAGTACAAACCACCTAGGAACAAACAGCAATTGGGTTTTGCATAAAGTATGCTAAGTAAGGAATCCATGTTTCAGTAAAATGCTAATAAATTATAATAAGATATTATTTATAGAAAACAATCTCCCAAGTAGAAACAAATTAGTTATCCCCACCATTAGAGGAGTAAATATCTTGTCTATATTTCATTGCTCCATTATATTTTATTCCGGGTAGCTCTACTGTTGTGCTGTGTAGGTAAAAAAGACAGGTGTCAAGTAGTATGCAGACTACGAGGAAGAAGGTCAAGAGGGGGAAGGGGATTCATAGTTATTAAATATCTAGTAGGAAATTGACACTGTGCTGGATCTTTAACATAAAATGTCTCACTTAATCCGAGTACTATTCCTGTAATATTATTACCCAACATAGAGATGAGGAAATGGGGGTTCTGGGGCCAGGGGCACAGAACCTTGCTCAAAATCAAAATCACACATGGTAGGCTCCATATTTAAATAATTTTTCCCAATATACACAAACTATACTGTGCTTAATATCACGTGATGTTCCAAGAAACTCACAGGTTAACTAAAATGACCCAGATGAGGGCCGCCTGGATGGCTCAGCTAGTTAAATGTCCAACTTCAGCTCAGGTCATGATCTCGCAGTTCATGAGTTCAAGCCCCGCGTCGGGCTCTGTGCTGACAGCTCAGAGTCTGGAGCGTGCTTCAGATTCTGTGTGCCTCTCTTTCTGCCCCTCCCCTGCTCACACTCTGTCTCTCTCTCTCTCTCAAAAATAAATTAACATTAAAAAAAATTTAAAACAAATGACACAGATGATGGGTGATATAGAAAAACTCTATAACAGGGAGCAATAATCCCTGATTTTATAGTGGTTTGATACAAAAATGCATTTTCCATGGAATCAACACTAAATACGGCAGTTGGTTATCCAAGTCAATGTACAAAAAGCCTCTCTGATAAAACAACATAAATGAAGCCTGACATAGCAACATTTTATAGATAAAACCATCATGTAAATAGTGATTCGGGGGGGGGGGGGGAACATTTAGTGGTCCAGCTGAAATGACCTCTCTCTCTAATGCAGTCCCAGCAGCAAGACCCAGAACTAACTCTACCTCTTCCTATCTCTCCTGAATAGACAGCACTGCATATAATGACCTCTCTGACTCCAAAATACTGGTGAGGGTTCCTTGGAGGTCCAGGAATACGAAGGTAGGAAGACAGGAAAGGGTCTGGCCCTTTATCAAGGAGGGAACTCTGGGGACTCCGCCTGCATCAATACCCAAAATACAAACAGAAGCTCCTTTTTTCTGCTTCCCCTTTTTAACAAAATTCCAAGTGCTCTCCCTCACTGGGTCTTTTCCTGTTACATCTGTGGAAGGATTTCTTGATAATCCCTCTATACTGCTGAGGGGCCAGGTGGGATGAAATAACGAATTTATAACAGCACGATATTGTGGAATATTCCACATACTGTGGAATAGCAGAAGTAAGAATGGAGAAGAAAGACCAGACTCTGAGGGCCAGAGGTAAGGATTTACCAGCCGAATGGAGCAAAAAGAACAAGGGGAGGAAGAGTCCAAGGTTCTGGTAAGAAAGAAATTCCAATGATTCACCACAGAGGGGTCACGGCTTGGTAAGAAATACATGAGACTTGGAAAGCACCTGACTGACGATAAGCAGTCAGAGATGTTATGGTTGAAGTCAGAGAGAGAGAAGATTTAGAAGGAATGGAGGTTGTAGTTAGGGACATACTTAAATTTGTATCTTTCCTCACCTTCCCTGTGGCCATCACAGAAAACTCTACCCTGAGTTAGAAACGAGGTGAGGTGGGGCAGTAGTCTGACGGTCGGTGGTTACAGAATTGGGCAGCAGCAAAGTCTGGGGATGGGGTAAGACTGAGAAATGAAAGAAAAAAAGGAAATTCCAAGGACCTCAGCCCTGAGGAAAAAGGGAAAGTTCTTTTTGGTCCCTCTCTCGTGTCACCCACAGGTGTAAAGCATAATGTGCAGAAAGAGGATCTAAATTAGAGACTGCCTAGTGACGGTTATTGTGAGACAGACAAACGGTCCATGTTTGGAAGTATAAGGAACAGTGCAGATGTATGGGCAGTATCTTAGATGGACTGGGATTTCAGCGTGGGCGGACTGCTAGGAAGCAAATGCTGAGCTTTCCTTCAGGTAAGACTCTCTCTCCCAGATGTTGGGTGATAGACCATGAGATAATTATTTTCTGGGCACATAACAGTGTGCTTTACCAAGAAATAATTTTTATAAAGAAAGAAGTATCATATTCTTTTGTAGTTCAAGAATTCAATACATCCTAGTTCCCAAATAACAAGTGAACTTTTTAATAATCTATTATTTTGGGGTGGTATCTTGGCTTAAGAAACAAAATGAGAAAACAGTCTTTAATTATATTCCTAACAATAAATTCAATGACACTCTGAAGGATGGAAGGGCAGAGAACCAAAAACAATGAAACAACAGATTTTAAGGTTAATAAGAGCTCACCCTGAGCCAATGGTAAAACGTGTTCCCTGAGCTCTTCCGTAAGCATGAGTCAAAGGCAGCTGCATTAGTAATAGTACTGACTGTTTCTCTAATGGAGTCTGAAATGCCATGCTCTGTGAAGAGCACAACGTAAGATATGAGCCAATTACCAAAGGCTCCACATTCACTGCATGCATATTTTTAAATGGTTGATCAATAAGGCACAAGGGAACTTTAATTGACCATTTTTGATAGGAATTCCTATCTTAGTGACATTATTCTCCAGCTCACTTTATTTTAAGGCTACCTAAGGAGACTGCATTGATTCTTTCTCCTTTCACTCTTTAACTGACTCCCTAGTTTTAATTATCTTGAATCTACTAAATAGGTCTTAGTGGCTAGCCGGATATATCCGGCGCACATATTTTAATGGGTGTAAGCTGGAGTCCCCTTCTGTATCATGTGTCTGGTTCCTTCACTTAGCATGTTTTCAAAGCTCATCCACGTTGTAGCATGTATCATACTTCACTTCTTCTTAAGGTGGGTTAATATTCCAATGTGTGTTTATGCCAGAGTTAGTGTATCTAACACGAATGATATCTACCCGAGGGTGAATATGGGTACTTTCACTTTGGGTCATTATGAACAACGCTACTATGAACATCCATGTACAAGTTTTGTGTGGACAGATGTTTCCAGTTCTCTTCAATATATACCTAGAGTTTGAATTGCTGGGGCATACAGTAACTCTCTGTTTAACATTTTGAGGAAATGGTAGGCTGTTTTCCAAGCAATCTATACCCCAATGGTCACTGTTGTCATTTTCTTTAATAACCATTTAAAAGACAATCTGTGTGTTGAGGCGGAGAGGTAATGAGCAGCCCACAGAGAAAGTGTTAGTGCTTTGCTCTCCAGAAGAACCCTTTCCCACCAGCCCCAGGTCTCCCCCTGCCTCTTGTAGGGGTGGCCCTGTCCTTTTTGAAGGATCACTGCAGAAACATGACCAGTGGAACAAGTGATGGCAGAGCAGAACCCTCTGGAAACTGGCACAACTGGGAAATTCTCTGTCCGATCTGTACTGTTTCAACTAAGTGTCCGTGTTGGTTCATCAACCATGATTAAAACCGACAATAAGGATTCTCTCCTCAGCCAAGTTTCAGATTGCCAAAGATTTTACTGTTTGCTCGGTAGTTCTTGTTAACATAAAGCCGAGAGTGATATGAAGGATGACAGAATGCAGTGAATTTCTGTAATCAGATGAGCCCATCTCAGCGCTGATCTAACATGTATGTTTGACGAGTCAGGAGTCTTCTGATGATGGCCTGGCAGCTGAGTGGGGGATTGATGGTGGGGACGAGCATCAAGCTGAAACCAGACTGAGCCCATCAATCTTATTTTTGCCCGTGAAATGGTCTATGATGGAGCCCAGGCCACTGGAAAGGACTGGTGCATAAATACACTAGTTCATACAGAAGAAATGGTACTGTTAAATGCTGTCACCGTCTCCATGCTCACAGATGTGCTTAAATCTAAGGATGCCCCTAGTTGAAAGAAATTATTTTGAAGGGCTTGATGTGACAGAAAGTATAATAACCCTAAATGACTATAAGAGGTAAGAGAGATAAAGGTCTCCTTGAAGACAAATTTAGAGTCAAACTACAAGTCGCAAAACATGGTAGCATTTAGCTTCCTGACAAAGATAATGAGTGCTGGCATCCAAACAGAGACAGCATTATTTCACGGCTCATTGGAAGCATCTGGATGACTGAGGCACAGTTGGCTTTAAATAACTTTCCCAGCAAACCCATGGTCACTCTTTAGGGTTAATCAGCAACAGTCAACTTTCCAGGCACTCTAGGCAACACCTCTTGGAATGTTCTCACAGAATTAAAATCAGTCTTCCAATAAGCATGAGCCATGCCATGATCGACACTGGCAGGGTCTCCCCCACCTCATTTTTATATAAACAGAGCATAACATAGGATTCTGTGTGCCCTATCTTCAGAAAAAAAATTAATTTAAAAACTAGTGTTTTACAATCTATCCAGACTGTCCATTCCCTGCAGCTCTCAAACGTCCAATATATATATTTTTTACACCAAACCAAAAAGTAGTGAATTTTTCCACTCTTATTTCCTCCACATTTATCTGGCATGCTTATATCTTGCACTTCTCAAAATGTTGATTTTCCATTCCATCAGTCATGGTTGTTATAAGGCCTCTATGTACTTTTCAGCATTAACATTTTACATATTACTCAGCCCCACAATCCTGGTTCTAGACACTTCCTCCCATCCTCAATAAAAAACACCATCATGGGTGAACTTAAGATTTGGCAACAAGAATGTTCATCATAGGATAGTAAATTCAACTTTTAACAAGTCAGTTTAAATGCAAAATAACAGGGACTTGGTTATAAACATACATACCTCTCTACATATACATAAGTGATACAAATATATGTAAGTATGAATGTATGTATACATATGTACAACTGGAATATGATAGAGCCATGAAAAATAAACAGGCACTGTAATAAGGCAAGAAAAAGACAGAACAGACAGTTACCATTAAGGCAAAAGTTATTAACTAAAACAGCACTGTGAGATAAACCAATATGAAGTGTTTCACAGCAGCAGTACTGAAATGTCTTTGATGAGCTGATTCTTTTATATCCTGCCTCTGTTGAATCTTGTTCCTGGATCCTTATTTTCTGGATATATTGTGTATCATGTGTATGTGGGCACATATGTGTGTACGAATATGTTTATACAAGTTCATATTCCTTAGAAATTTATCCGTAACAATTCTTGGAGACCTGGTTGAAAGATAGGTATCATCAGAAAAAGATCAGCAATAGCTTCTGCCAGTTAATCTAAAAGAACTGCCAACCTGGAGCCCAAACTCTTGCTTTAAAATTTTCTCACACCACGCAGACAATGTTTATTCGGGCAATAGACATGGTTTTTCTAGGGATCTTTCCGGCCTTCAGCCTATGCCAAGGTGATGAATTTTCTTTCAGTCCCTTACAGAAGATGGGAAGATATGGAGAAAGGGATGGTCTTTCTCAAAGATTCACGTACTCTAAAGTTTGGGGGTAACTTTCCGTTAGACTCCCTACATTGGGTAGGTTCTAGACTTTGTTCCTATTCTGTGCCTTGCAAGTTCACTTGGGTTTGGCAAGTACCTTCAAGGTAAAAACTGGCTTGGAAGTACATTTCCCAATATCCCTTTGGAGTCCTTTAACTGCTTCCAACAATCCTAACTTTCGTGCCAGCTCATCAAAGCGATTTAACACATTTTTACGTTTTCACCCAACATTTAAAATTTTTTCATGGGAAAAGAAAAAAAAACTTTTTTTCATGGGAAGAGCAACGAAGATACCAGTCATAGTACTAGGAAGTCTCCGCATAACATACTCGTTACAGAACAGTCTACAATTTCCCCTCTGAATTCGATTATTCTGATGCAAGCGTCTTTGGATTCTGTCCAGATATCCCTATTCGTGTTTGTGTTTCTTCCGTCAGTATTCATAGTTAGCCTAATATGACCGTTATAAATGCACAAAAATTAACAGAATAAAAATAAGATGGTTTTTGCCTTAAATGTTATCAGTTAACTTGATATAGTGAAATAAATATACAATAAAATGCAATTTGGTATAGATTATAATCAGATGTTAAGAAATGAAGTTCTCTTTCTAACTTTGATATCAAGTAATTTTATGTTAACAAGAAAGTTGTTTAACCTCTCTGAGACTTCTTTTTCTTACCAATAAAATAAAGAAAATGAACCAGATCATGTACTCTTGAGAAACCCTTCCATTTCTGAATTTTTATTTCCTAGATCATAAAATTTCTTTTGGAATATATTCTACTCACTGGTTTTATTTACATTTTCCAATACTATATAACAAACAGCACCTTTATCAAGTAGAAATTTGTGCCAATTATTATAATCATTGTGATTCCATATGCAATGATTCTAATGGGATTTTAAATGGGAATGAGCTATATTTTTGCTTTGGGGTATTAGTTATGCTTCAGGAAAAAATAATTAGTATCATTTGGGGCTGACATTTTTACACCATCTAATTATGATTATATATGCTCTCTTTCTTTTATGGGAAGCATCTTAGGTCCTTCCTTGATTATCACAAGAATTCCCTAATGCAGAGGAAAAAAATGGGTGAAATTCATGGCATATCTTCAATTTTAACCTAAAAGATTTCTTAATTATTCACCCAAACCAGGTATCAGAAGTTTATACAAATCACTATAATCAATGGTTTTGAAAATAGCAATTCTGACAGAAATGCATTTAATATGAAAACACTATTTAGTTGAATTCAATCTATAATTAGGAACTCAGCATCTTCATGCCTAGGAGTGGCTCACAAGACTATAACCTTAACTAATAGACACAGTACAGTGCATGATCTCAAGAAATTATGTTTGGTTGGGGTATAAGAAAGAACACACTAAAAGTTAGAGTCAAAGCTATTATAAAATATAGCAAGATAATTAAAAAATAGCATTTCAATAAGACAAAAGAACTACACTTTAGTTTGGAAACCAACTTACATAAGCATAATAAAATTCACAGAAGATATGTGAAGTTACAGTTTTTGGGGAGAGAAAACATGACAGTGATCCTCTACAAAGTAGCCTGATATTAATAGAAGAAAATAGACTGACAAAAATAACATGTAACACAGAACTCCTAATATTGGTATTATTGGTACCAGGTCACTATCCATCAGGCTGAGAAAAAATAATGACTCAATCACACAACAAAAGAGCTACTCATCAACATTTTCTAAATACATCATATAAAATTACTGCTACCACTTTCTTCCTGGAAAAGTAGGTTTCTTTTGTATTTATTCAAAGATCAGTAAATTTGCTTCTTAAATGGTGCTTTTCAAAAGCCTAAAATACGGATGATACTTTTACTAAAATAAAATGCACAAAAGAATGACTTGTCAATTTATCTCAGGAGGGACCAGAGAGAGTGAGGTTACTAACAAAGAGGCTCTGAAGATTCTAGACAAAGCAACTTAGACCGATAAAGTAATGATCCATGGACACAGCTTCAGTGTAAACATTTCTTTTTTAAATCTCAACCATCAAGCACCATTCCAGTAATAGAGAACTAAGGGGAAAAAGAACAAAGAGACCAGAGGTAGAATGAATTCAGGTGCATTCAATAAATATTTATTAAGCACCAATCATGTATAGGTTCTGCAAGAGGTCCGGGCCACAGTAAGAGCAACATCAACCTTTGGTTGCTCGTGGTTGCCGGTGCCTCGAGTTATCCTCACTCTTCTATTTTGTTCATGCCTCTCATCATCCAATCCACCAGCAAATCCTATCAGTTCTACCCTCAAAATATAGAATTCAAGTACTTCTCACAACCCTCACTGAACACTACTTTTAAGCCACCATCATCTCTCTACTGATTATAGGTCTTTCAACTGGTGTCCCTGTCCCCTTTCAGGGGATTCTCAACAGACAAGCCAGAGGAATCCTGTTCCAATTCAAGAATAAACCAGTTACTCCTCTCTCCATCATGCTCTGCTTCCTATCTCATTTGGAGTAAAATCTGAACTCCTTACAATGACCTAGAAGGCATCCTACGTACCTGTACTCTTCTGGGTTCATCTCTGCCTACTCCCTCCCTGTCTTACTCAGCTCCAGTTACAAGCAAACTGTGCCCTTTTGTGAATACACCAGGCACGCACACGCCTGCCTCGGGGCCTCCGTTCCTCCTGTTCCCTCTACTTGGTAGTACTCTTTCCCCAGGTCTCTATGGCTTCTTCCCTTACCTCCTTCAAGTTTTCACTCAACCATCTCTTTCTCAGTAAGCCCTTCCCCAGCATGCAAAATGAGAGTACAATAAGATATAAATAAAATCATTTAAATAATAAATTTAGCTAGTAAAAAACATATACTTCTATATACCAGCAACTGTAAGTCTATAAAAAACTAAGTTTCTGAAACCTGGCCATGATGATAGAATTCTGAGGAAGATATTACATAGGGAATAAGCACTAAAACAACACACATACACAGAAAACACTGAAACCACATGCATATAAATGTTTAACCCAGCTTTTTGCTCCTACCACTCTAGCCTGGCTGTTTTCCCAAGTCATTAAATACTCTTAAAGAATATGATTATTAAAGGGACACCTGGATGGTTCAGTTGGTGAAGTATCTGACTGTTGATTCTGGCTCAGGTCATGATCTCACGGTTCATGAGGTCAAGACCCAAGTTGGGCTCCACACTGAGAGCCAAGGAGCCTGCTTGGGAATCTTTTCTCTTTTCCTCACTCTCTGCCCTTCCCCCATTCTTACTCCCTCTCCCTCTCTCAAAAGAAATAAACTTAAGAATGTGATTATTAAAAAAATGTGTAATACTGGAGAGATGCACCAAACATTCACCATTCAACAATTACTAGCAAGCTTGCTGCATGACAGGCACTATGCAAGGAAAAAAGCAGTCATAAAGACACAGCCCGCGTCCTTAAGGAGTTGACCATATTGTATTGAGATAAGAAATGAAGCTAACACAGAAATATGCAATTACAAATTGTCCTCTGTTTAATGATATTGGAACAGACTGGCAGGAGAGACCACCATGCCTCTGTAATATTTAACAATAATCTCCATACTATGTGTTAGAGACTTATTCCCAAGACAGAAAAAACTTTTTTTTTAAGTTTATTTAATTTTGAGAGATGGAGAGAGACAGAGCATGAGAGGGGCAGGGGTAGAGAGAGGGGGAGACACAGAATTCAAAGCAGGTTTCAGGCTCTGAGCGATTAGCACAGAGCCCAACGTGGGGCTCGAACCCATGAGATCATGACCTGAGCTGAAGTCAAGACACCCAACCGACTGAGCCACCGAGGTGCCTCCAGAGAAAACTTCTTTGAGGGAGGGACGTTAACAGAGTCTGAAGGATAAGGAGGAGATTGTCTATACAGAGTAGAGGTAGGAGTGTTCTGGGCAAAAGGAAGAGCATGTGTGAAGGTCCTGAGGCAATAAACAGCAAGGCACATTGAAGGCGTTAGAAGACTGATGAGGGAGAAGAGTTAACTGGAAGGGGAATTAGACAAAGCCAGGTCACAAAGGGCCTGGGAGGTGATGCTGGCAAAAATAGATTTTTTTATCCTAAAAAGGAAGCTGTCAAAGATCTGGAGGAGAGTGACAGGATTTAATGTGGATATAAGAAGATCATATCTTTTTCTTTAAGTTTTAAATATTATTTAATTTAGTTATTACAGAAGGTCTAGACATCGTATTTGACATTCCCTGTGTGATTTCTTTTCTTTACTGACTTTCTTGTTTGGCTCTGTTTTTCTTTACCTACTGTACCAAGCTCTTTGCATACAATTATTGTGGGGTAAATTTAAGTTAAAATGTACAAGTCCAAACACCTTAGTTCCTATTCCTTTTTCTATTAATAATAACCTCTGACAAGTCATTTAATCTCATTTCCCTTTTCTACCAGAATTGAAAAATTAAAATAACAATTTAGGTGTAAAATCTTAAGATCGTGTTTTAAAGACCCAGAGTAATCTCTAACACAACCTTCTCCTTAATTTTTAGCCTGTCATAAAATCTTGCTGCAAAATGCCTCATGTATCTTCTCCAAAGTCAAGTCTCTGGACTGCCTCCTTCAAGTCTGCCAAGCAGCACACGAAGTCTGCAGCTTCTGGGACCAACACCAAGCAAGCTAAAGGCGACACGGCCTCTGGCCACTACGCCCACAGCCTACCCTGCCTCTCATTCCAATTCTACTTCCGGAGAACCCAATCTGTAACAGCCACCCACTCTCAGAGCCAACCTGGACTTATGACCATCTGTCACTGCTCTAACTACCCATTTACCACTCTCCTCACACCATCTTGACTCCAAAGTGACTTCCAATATGTAGGCCCTTTACCTTTCTCCCATGTCATCACCTATTAAATTTTTCCACTTCTCTCTGGATTCAACAATTCATGACGTGTTATGTAAGGAGAACTCTTGCCAATGCCATTGTTCGTCCTTATGTCCTTTCATCAGACCAGCCTGGTAAAAGCCAAACATGGTAAAGCCCAAGAACCTGCCTTCTCTGGGTTCTCACCAACCACTGCTGTAGAGAATCACCAAACAAGGTGTAATGGCCAACCAAAACGAACCCTTCGGCACTGTCTGGCAACTCAACTCAACATTTATCTAGGTATTTCATTCTCCTATCATCTACAACAATCCTCCACCCTCAAATCTTCACCGCATGACTTTTTCCCTAACTCTGACAGATGACCTTACAGAGAAAATTATTTTTATTTTACAGAGAAAACAGATAAACAACCTGGACATCCTTCATCTCCCCATATGTAGAAAAATAAATGTTCCTCCATCTACACCCCACTTTAGTCTACTTCTGAGCATTTAAAACAGAGTCCCCCCAACCTGAAGCCAATACCTAAGAGTCCTAGAACACTTCTAAGCTTATGCCATAAGTGAAAATTCTGGCCCACTCAAAATAACCAATGGGAATTGATAACACACATTAAACTCTGACAAAGATTCAATATTATTTAATGAGGTGTGACAGAAATGTAATAAGACTCGTTCCATATAACAAATTTATTTTTCCAAAATTTATTATCTTACTGTTTATGAAACGAAGTTTTAAAATTTAAAAAGAATAGAAAATATATTCAGAGAGTATGAAATATATACTTTGTGTGTGTGTGAAAGAGAGAGAGAGAGAAACATTCACTAAAAACTGTGAAATGTTTATTACATATTTCATGTAACAGAATCAGCGCTTCAGCCTACAGAAAGGCATCTTTGCCCTATGACATAAATCTTAATGAAAGCTGTATCTCTTCAAGAAGGAAATATTAAAGCTCAATCGTCTATTTATTGAAGACTCTACTTTTAAATAATTTCCTGATAAATAGTCCCTCAGAGGCACAGGCAACATGGTAATGCTTCTTTACCTTTGGTGAGGTCACAAAAGCCTTTCAGAATCTGATCTAAACTATGGATCTTCTCAGAAAAATGTACATATACATAAAGATGAAATTTAACAAATAAAGCCGGAGGGCACACAGAGAGCACCCAAACAGGAGACCCCAGGTCTAAGAGAATTACTCGAGTTTCAAGTGTCCGAAAGATCTGGGTACAAATCCCAACCCCACCACTTCCTCTCTCTGTCTTTGGTCAAGGCATTTAAACTTTTCCAACCTGTTTACTTATCTACGAAAAGAATAACACTCATCTTTGCCCTCAAAATATTATAAATAAATACGTGTGTGAAGCTTTTAATCCAGCTTTTGTGAAGCACGACATGAATGATAGTTATAACAACATGGAAACAGCTACGTGGTTTGCTAATTCCCGCTAGGAAGAAGCTCCAAGAGTCAAACCCTCAGAGGCAAGCAGGGTCAACTCATTGTTTTATTTGGAGGCATTAAAAACACCAGCGCAGAAGCAAAGGGAAATGTTTAGGTCAGAGGAATGGGGGTGTGGGGAGGAAAATGATGATCGTCTTCAGATGTAATGGTGGTACCTTATAGAAAAAGAGTTAAGCTGTATTCTGTGGTCCTAGAGACAATATTAGGACAAATAGGTTGGAACCATCAAAAAGGCAGATCGGGCCTTATAAAAGAGCAAATTTACCAAGGATCAGAAGAACATGAAAAAGCAACGACTATTTTATAAGATAGTTTCTTGGCTGTAACTGAAGGTCTGTCTTTTGTTTGTTTTTCCTAAGACAAGGCAGTTATCCATTTGTCGTGGTACCTTAAAAGGAGATTTAAAACAATGATTAGAAAGTATGAATCAGTCCCCACAGGGAGATTGTGGCATTTCACAGAAACGTCCTGGGATTAAACCCATAAATATAATTAAGTCAAAGCCCATTACCCAGGATTCTGCCAAAGTCAACTTCCCTAAAGAATTCTGTCATGGTTATGTAGATTATAAAAATGGAATTAAACTTATAAGCTGTCTAATTATATCTAGTTATGTGTAGTCACATCAAGAATAAAAGAGAAGACTGCCCACATTAAAAAGCAAATAATTACAAAGCAATGGGAACACTTTTTTTTTTTTTAAAAGGCTAAGAGTATAAAACAATAAAGCAGCATCGGAATCTGTCATTTTACAGGTAGAAAGTTTTCGATGGACTATAACCACTGCTGTGCTGGTACATGATTAATAACCAGCTCTGTGAGGGGCAGAAGCCCTGAGTTGTAGGCTTGGCTGATTTCTGTGGGGTAAATACTGCCATCAGGGCCAGTTTTAAGCTACCGACATGGTAGCACTGAACACACACTTGGGAGAAAAGGTTCCGAGTCAGCTCCAGCCCACCACCAAGTCTAAAACTATCCTCAGGATTCTTCTCCTTTGTTTTTTTTTTTTTTAATGTTTTATTTATTTTTGAGAGAGAGAGAAGAGACAGCGTGAGCAGGGAAGGGTCAGAGAGAGACACACACACAAAATCTGAAGACAGGCTCCAGGCTCTGAGCCAGCTCTCGGCACAGAGCCCAACATGGGGCTCGAACCCACAAACCGTGAGATCATGACCTGAGCCAAAGTCCAACGCTTAACCAACGGAGCCACCTAGGTGCCCCGTCCTCAGGATTCTTCTTACATAACTTTACTGTATCCCTACTCCCTCCCCACAAAATAATACATGTAACATAACGATACCTCTTCTTTACATACAGGGTTTTCCCATTTGGGCTGTAACTACGTTTTACACATTTAAATTTGTATTTATGTCTGCATGTGAGAGCAGTAGTTTATAGGAAAATATTCCTCTATCTATATTTCTCGTCCGCTGACTTCTACATACTCCCCGTGCTTATCACAGAGGGAGAAGAGAGCAATTGCAAGAGACTTATTATGGATTAGTAATATCAAAAAGTTATTAGTTTCCAACTCATTGCAGGCACAGTATATGTGTAATTGGAATATACTAAACTCATAAAAGCTAAAAAATCATTCAGTGTCAATATCTGAATCAAAATCTTCAACAAGTTCAATTTAAGTTCAAATACAAGTTCATTTTAAGTACATAAATAATATGAAGAAGTTCTTCAGTGTTTTTATACTGAATTTCATATAACAAAAATTATTTCTTTTCTGTACCACCTCCCTTTAATGGATGAGCCCTAAATAAAGGCAAAATATATAATCAGAGTTCTCAAAATTTCCATTTGGCTCAGGACAATATTAAACAATTGTCAGAATTGTGTACATCAAAGAAAGTATTCTTAGTATTCAAAGATGCACATTCAGGTGTGCAGGGGTAAGATGACATCATGTCTGGAAGGTGCTTTAAAATACGTCAGCAAAGACTTAAAAAGAAAAAGGAAATAGGAGAGGAAGCAAATAAAATCTTCATAACTACTGAATATGCGGATGATGAGTATATACAAGATACACACACATCCGATTTCCCCGACTTTTGTGTTTGCTTGAAATTCTCCCTCACGCCCCAAAATAAACAGAGCTGCCAGAGATACACTCATCCGACTAAACACAGAAAACATTGATTAATTTTCTGTGGATCTATTAGAGACCTTGGTAAACATCCTCCTAACTCCTGTTTTGGCATGCCCGAAAACATATTTATTGTTATTAACAGCTGGAGGGTAAGAACACAGTTTAACTGCTCAGGACAAAACGGAGTACTCTCCAATCCCAAAGCAACATAAAGCCATAAGGCCTTCCCAGAGGTTTTCTTTGACCTTGCAAAGATATCTATCACTGCATTCATCCTATTAATTGTTCTCTTATTAAAGGAAACTCCCCCAAGGTAAACACCCACTGCTAGTCGTTGTAGATTTATTTTTGCTGAGTCCTGGCCTGGCAAATAACACACACTCCGTAAGCCATGACTTCAGCAACCTAGAAGGCCTGACAACGTGACACTCAAAGCATATGAGGAGGAGCACTGAGTTTAACAAGACCTGCTCAGGGGGTAGCACTAACAGTCTCAACAGAACCTAACTAAAGAAATGACCTACTTAACACAGGCTTACAGCACTGCTCTAAATCACAAGGCAGGTTGAAAGCAAAACATCGCAAATGGGTACAAGTTGGTCACGAGTTTATTATAAGTGGAGAAAAGTTGTACCTTCGAGGCCCAGATCAAATGATTGTCCAGCCGAACAGGCCTCATGCCTCTTGCTTGTACTTTTAACATTGGATTTCATCTTTATCTTCATGGCATTTTGAAACCATTAAATGTGTTTCGCTCTTTCTACCCAGGGATTGTGACCATCTTGAAGGCAAGGACTTTCGACTTCCTATTTACATACAACACCTAATGTACTAACAGAGCATTCAGTCAATGAGCACAATAAATACAAAATTATTTTGATAAGGCAGAAAGAAATTGCCCACAAACTTAAATGAGGTCTTGAAACAAGTTGTTAACCTAGGAATCTTGGAGGAATATAAGAAAAGATGTTCACTAGATTTATCCTCCTGGTTTTTCTAAGAGAAAATAATTTTTTCCCTGTTGTCCATTTATCCAACCAAAAAATGGTCCCCAATTCAGATTAAATCGTTCTATATTTAGCTGAAGATCCAGAAGGTAGCTTAAACAAAATCCCAGGAAAATTTCTGCTATAAAACTTTGAACATCTTCAAGTTGAAGCATATTCTATTAAAAATGCCTTATTAAAAAAAATCAAAGAAAAATTTTCTTACTCTGCTTCTAACTAAAAAAAGGTCAATAAAGGACTTAAAATGACTTAATGATATCAATTTTTGCTTGCTTTTTCTCCCCTACCACTTCCCTTCACTTTATCACTTGATCAGCTGTTGGCCTACCCAAAATGTATTTTATACATGAGGTATATGTAGTTTTATAGAACAGTCCATTTTAATGCCACTCTGTGAACAAGAGATCATACAGCATACATTTCAGGCATAAAGCGGGTTCACAAGCTCTGATGCAAATTTGTCCATTAAAATAATTAGCATTTCTACTGTTAAATGCTTCTGATGAGAAGCCTATTAAGTGATTATAGGCTTCTGATCTTCTTAAAGCACAATAGAGAAGGAACCGCTAGAATGATCACAGAATTCTTGTGGTAATACAATTCCACTCTGATCTCTTTCATGTACAACTCCATGGAGATCTCGAAGGCTCTCCTTGGCACACAATTATTTATTTACTCAATTTCTGAGCCTGATGCCATGATATGGATTTGAATATTGTCATGCAGATGACGCTTAGGGACAATGTCCTTCTGAGGCTACTTTATCTGTTTTTACTCCTAATGCTATCTTGTCTAAGATCCAATGCCATATGCATTGAAATAAGTTGTTCGTCGATGTTTCAAAACCTGATTTATTAGTTGTTCACATTCCATCTGCCTCAGAAAACTGCAATGTTTCACTTTTGCTGGCTGCACGAAAGGTTGAGGCTCAATTTCCCTTCACTTTATCATTTGATCAGCATATCTGACACATGTGTTAAGTTCTCCTTTCAACTATATAAACCACTTAAAATTCATGCATTTCTTGAAGATCAGCCCAGTACGCCAGGGGCTTGACTAATACATTTGTCATCTTCCTTATTTACTAATGTTTCAAAAACCCAGTTTCAAAAAACTGTCCTTGCTATTGTAAAAAAAAGAGCGAGGCCAGGCTGAAACACTGATGTTTGCCCAAACTGGAAAAACTATTATTAGCAAATACATATGGTTTGATCTACCACTAGGAAAAGATGGGCTAATCCTAGGGTCTCAAAATAACTACAAGGAGTAATAACAGAGGGAATTATCTGCAGGTGTGGGGATTCTTAGGGAGAAGAGAGAGAAAACGGCCTGGAAGAGGCAAGGAAGGCACCTATCATGTGTCCCTGTGAGGCAGAAAGAGCCACTATTTACAACAGTAGCAAGGGAAGCAGGCTTTCAAGGTGCTAAGAGGTTTTAGTTCAACTGCCCTAGGAAGAAGGTTCAAGGAACAGTCATTCAATAAAGTTGTTTTGGATGTAAGAGATCTACAGTGGTGAGATGGGTAAATTCAGAGGACGGAGGCAGGAAATGGAAATGTAGGGTGTAGTACTGGGGACAAGGGGCCTTCCTGTACTGGGTAAGTGGGGAAAGCTGGGCTCTTGGTGGTAAGTGACATGCATGAGATACAGGGGACAGACTATAGACATGAGCCTCTAGAGATGTGAGGGAATGAGGGCCATGAAATTGCTAAGAATATGCAGAGTTCTAGAACCCTCCTCTTCACCCTTTGGATGGTAGTATGGAAGCTACCCTCTCAAAATGGTTCATTCGTCAATGAACAATTTTCAGTCTTCATCTTTCTCACTGGATCTAGCAGCACCATTTCTTTCTTTAAACAATTTCCTCACTTCACTTCCAGGACCTATAATCTCTGGATTCTCCACCTTACTCACTAATTGGTCCTTCTCCATTTTCTTGCTGATTCCTCCTCATCTTCCTGACCTTTTATTATTCAAGTACCGCAGTGCTCAACCCCTGAATCCTTCTCTGTTCCAGACACAGGCCACAAGAGATTCAATTTAAATACCATCTACATACGAATGACGCCTCAATTCATATCTCCAGGCTACATCTCTCTCCTGAACTCCAACTTGGATGTCCAGTTGATTACTCAGGATCTCCACTGGAATTCTAGTAGGCATGACTCTAATGTAATATGTCCAACAACACCACCTGATCCACCTCCCACTCCCTACTGGCTCCTCTGATAGCTTTCCTGATAGCAGTAAAACAGGACAAATTACTGACTCATGCTACATTATAGATGAACCAGAAAACTATGCTAAGTGACCAAAGCCAGACCCAGAAGGCAATATATAGTTTCATTTATATGAAACGTCCAGAATAGGCAAATCAATAGAGACAGAAAGTAGATTCGTGGTTGTCAGGGGGAAGGAGGCATGGAGAACGAGTGCTAATAATAGAGATGGATTTCATTTGGGGGTGATAAAAATCTTCTGGAATTAGATAGGGGTAATGGTTACACAACTCTATGAGCATAGTAAAAAATCACTGAGTTATACTATCAAGTGGTAAATACTGTGGTATATGAATTTCATCTCAATAACGTCTGAAATTAAAATAATAAAAGATTATAGAAACTTTGTTTTGTTTGTCCTTGTATCTCAAGCACCTATGACAACATCGGACAACAGTGGCTACTCAAAAAATATTTACTGGGGAAAAAAGGAGGAACCTGAGAAACCCTACCACAACCAGCCGATCAAGATTAACATCAAAAGAAATAAATCATCTCAAGAACACATGCCTTTGATATGAAGTGTTGTGAACTCCGTTTGCCCTTTACGGTCTTCCTCTTCAAAAACATGTAACTCCAGGCTAATTATAAGAGAAACATCAGACAAATACCAACCGGAGAACATTCTACAAAATCCCTGAAAGGTATTCTTGAAAATTCTTAGAGTCATCAAATACAAGGAACTTTTTATAAACTCTAACCAAGAATGTCCTAAGGAGACACGATTGCTAAATGTAATAATAAGGTATCCTGAATGAGAACAGAGAGGAAAAAAAAGTAAAACTAAGATAATCTGAAAAAAATGAACCATAGTTAATAATAGTGTAGCACATTGGTTCATTAATAATAAATCATAATGATATGAGACAGTAATAAGACAGGAAACTGAATCTGAGCTAATGTGAAATCCTATACTATCTTTGCAAATTTTCTATAAATCTGTATCTATTTTAAAATAAAAATGTGTTAAACCACATTTATTTAAAAAAAAAAGAGCAGCAAGTCAAAGAATAAAATTATATATGATTTTAATTTGGTAGCAATGGAAAAAAAATCACATATCTAACACCCTTAATTTTTTTAATATGATAGTTTTTCTTTCTACATGGCAGAGACCTTATCATTAACTGGGGCATAGTAGGTGTTCAATAATTACTTTCACTTAGATGACCATAACTTCATAGTATAGTAAAACCTTGGTTTGTGAACCTAATTCTTTCCAGAAACATGCTTGTAATCCAACGCACTTGTATATCAAAGCGAATTTCCACACAAGAAATAATGGAAATTCAGAGGATTCATTCTACAACCCAAAAATGTTTGGATAAAAATGATTACAATACTATAATACAAAAAAATAAAGAAAATACAAAATATAAAGAAAAATAAACAAATTAACTTGCACTTTCCTTAGAAAACTTTCATGGCTGGTGGTAGGGAGATGAGAGAGGAGGGTTATTGGGCAGAATGACTTTCACTATCACTAACGATCTTGACTACAGTACAGTGTTAATAAACTCTTGTCACAGACTGTATTTAATGCAACTGGCAATAAGGCAGCAGAGAAAAGGGTCTCTATCTGCAGGCAGCCTGACCTAGAATGAAGCAAAGAATTCCTAAGCTCACTCTTGTATGACAAAGCAAAGGACTGTCCATAGCTGCTTTGAAGTGACAAAAAAGACACTAGTGCCAGGTGCAGGCACCTTCCAACATTCTGAAAAATCATGGATTTCTGCCGCACACCATGACCTTAGACCGAGCATCTGAGCATGGGAGACAATCATCCACAATCCCACAGTGAGAAAGACAGAGAGAGAAGGACCTTTGACTTAGTTGTGAGCATGTGACGTTTGCTACCACATACTACTCTACTGCGAGACATCGCTCATTCATCTAAAATTGACTAGAAATGTGGGCAGAGCACTCACACAAGTTACTCACAGTCCAAGGATTCACTGTATATCTTCAAACCTACAGAACCATGTTCCTGCACATGTGCACTTTTTTTCAACACACATAAGAAAGAAGTTCATTTTTCCATTCCCCACTGGCCAACTGACAAACCTCCCAAAAGCACAGGGTTCCTGAGTGCGCTGCTGCCCGGAGCGCGCGGGCCAAGGCAACGGCACCACGGTCAAGAAGGAAGGCCCAGCTGAGGCTGGAATATCTGATTGCCTAGATTTCTCCCTGCCGTATCGCATTCCTCAACCTGTTCATCCGTTCATCCATAATCTCTTTTGGGTGGTTTCTCTCCCTTCTCATCACGGCAATGTTGTTTTGTCTGAAATTCAATCACAGATGAATTGGACTTCAGGAAACATTCTCATTTGGGCTCTGTAGTCATATCAGAAACCCTAGACCCCATGTTAATTTTGTTACAGCTTTTAGTTCTCACATTTCAATGGAAAAATCACTCTTCCCTCGAGAATGCCACCGGTATTGGCAAGAAAGCACGAGGGGCCGCCGCACGCCTCAATCGCCAGTAACAATCAGAGAAACTCAACCCTCAGCAGACATTAGTAATCATGGGAAAACAGCCAGAACTTTAATCACAATTCTTTCAAAAACAGCCAGGGATTTCGAAATGCTGTTATTCTAGGATATGACCCTAATACAGTGCTTAATCAAAGCCAATGCCGGTACAAGAATAACCTGCAGACTTTAATAAAAACCAATTTCATAAGAGTCAATGTGTCAGCACCACGCTGGACCCAATTTAGCAAAACTCTAAAAAGTTTAGGTATACACACATTCTATAGATAAAATTTCTTCTAATACCATACAGCAGGTCTATACTCACAGGTCTATATTCTATAAACACACTCACACGCGTACCCACAGAGACACCGCCATTTGGGCACGCAGTCACACCATAAAGGTTATATAGTCACCAAAGTACTGGAAAATGTGAATCGATATGACTGGTGACCAGCTGGGTGGGCAGGTGCAGGACCTGGATTGGACTGCCCCCATGTCCCAGAGATGATTGGAGGCTTTCTTCAAAAGAGAAATTTGGGATAGAGGGATTTTTTTGGTGCCAAGCCTCTGCCAGCAATAGACACAAGGCCCAGATGTTCAGGAAGCCATGAAGCTTGACTTAACTCGGCCATCAGTTCTATTTTTGGACTACGTCCTGGCGAAAGGGCAAAGGCCATGGTCATACTTTAAGCTACAACAGCTGCCACACTGTACTGTAGCTGGAGAGGGCACGGCAGAGGGCACAGCAGAGGGCACGGCCGAAGAGTTCTCTGTCCTGAAGTAGAAGGAAAGAGCAACAGAAAACTTGCCAGGTCAATGTCTCTGCTATCCTCTCTCCCATACAGGGCTTTTCTCTTCTCCTCAACCAGGAGCACTGAGGAGAGGGGCAGGGCAGAGGGCACCGAGAGGGAGAGGCTGCTTTGAAATATTCTAATGTATTTATAAAGATGATTTCCATCAGGAATGAATATATGTAAGTATACACACATACATACATACACATATACATGTGGAATAAAGCATTCAGAATGACTTACAGCCCATTAGAATTGAAGGCGATGAATTCAGTCTTAATTCTTAAAAAATATGTATGTCCATATATAGTGCACGCGCGCGCACACACACACACACACACACACACAGAAATACATATCTCCAAACGTTTCCACAGACCGTTTTATAGCACCAAATACTTCCACCAGATCATTCTGCTAATAAAAGAAATTCTTCTGAATATAAATAATGTCACTACGAGTGATATTTCAGTCCAATGACACCGATAACCATCCAAATTCAGCATTTCAATGAACTAAAAAAGTCAATCAAATTTTTTATCCTGGCAAACACCATTCCAATCACAGAGAAGTCTATGGGAGAAAGAGACAGAGAGACAGAGAGAGATAACATGCCAAATAAACTCTCAGTTTCCTTTTTAATTTTTTTTTTATTAGAAGGGGGGGCGGGTTGGGCAGAGGGAGAGAGGGAGAATCTTCAGTAGGCTCCACACTGAGCATGAAGCTCAACGTGGGCCTTGATCCCATGACCCTGGGATCATGACCTGAGCCAAAATCAGAAGTCAGACTCTCAAGTGACTGAGCCACCCAGGCATCCCAGTTCTGTTTATTTGTTTGTAAGTAACATATCAACAGGAGAGAGAATGGGCCAGGAAGTCTGTACCTGTCACTTCCATGCACGGTCCCAGGGCAATCTCTGAGAGATTATCCCCAGGATAGAGGATTCACAGCAAACCTGCTTTCAAAAGTATATCGGCAATGTCTGTCCTTCCTTATATAACTTGCAAGTAGTTGCTGCTTCTATAGAAGCTAAGTAAGAGGTTCTTTCTCAAATGCCTGTTACTAATTGACTAGACATACTAAGAAATATTAAGAACTGACCAGAAATATTAAAAAAATAAGCCAACAACGCTTTAAGCTAGAACCCTTGGCCGGTTAAAAACCTATGTGCATTTCTGTCCCACAAAAGGCTGCAGGGTGAGCAAAGGGATGAGAGAGCAAAGTTGTAAAATTTCTTATTTTCTTCTGAACATGACTGATTTTTGTTGTTGTTGTTCTTTACTCTGGAATATTAATCCTTGGAACAGCAGCAAGACCCACATATAAATGAAAATGCTGAAATATTTTCTACATGATTTTCTAATGATCTCCCTTTTCAGAAAATGTGCGACACTGATTCTTTCCATTAGTGCGGATAATAGAGGGTACTCCACATTGAGATGACTGGGCGAGGAGGAAACTGTGCGACCCTCATTCCACGGAAGAAGAAAACAGGTCTACATAAATAATAACACTTGATAACGACAAAGCTGCTTAATGTCCAAACTGCTTTTGCAATCATACTCTAACCTGAGCCTCACAGGACTGACTGAGGGAAGGCAACTGATCAGGAAAATCCAGATACCACAAGAGGAAGCACCTTGCCTAAGGTCTTGACAGATGGCTAGTACTTTACAACAAACAAAAATGCTAGGCAATGCGAGGAACATTTAAACATCTCAAAAGTCAAAGGATCTTTCTAATTTTCAATACCTGCTCTATAATTAAGCTGCTGCTTGATATTTAGGGGAAATGATGTCAAACTGGATACAATTTTGTACTTTTTAGACTAAGAATCATACTTCCCTCCAACTACCTCATCATGGATACCAGAATAAACGCAATAATAAAAGGTAGGCTTCGAACACAAAACATTCCACAAATTTCAAGAAAAAGACTTAATCTGCACTCATCAATCTCAGAAACAACCAATGTTCAGGATGAGCTCATAGCAGATGCAGAAGTTAATGTCAGAGAGACGGACTTGGTATCCGTCATCAATGCCACAACAATACACCATATCCAGTGAAGTCCAGCACATGAAGATTACACAGTATGATCGTCTTCTGTTTAATAGCAACTAATGACTTCTCAGAGGCAGGGGAGGGCCCAAGGGAAGTTAGAAGGGTCAGGACAATGTAGAAGAAACAAGAGGAACAAGTGGAGAATGATAGAAAAGCAGGAAAATAAAGAGAACAGAATATAGTAACAGCCAGCAGGAACAGGATGACGAAAAGCTAAAACACAGCTCCCTCTACTCATCTTGGAACTTCTGCTTCTTCCAAAAGACAGGGAATGTTAGCGAGCCTCTTCATCTGCACGTGGAGTCATGTCCTCTTTTGAGAGTGAGGCTATACAACAGTGCTGAACGATGGAAACATGAGATTCACATATGTCGTTCACAATTTTCCAGTAGCCGCATTAAAAAAGTAAAAGGAAACCAGTGAAAGTAATTTCATTAATATTTTAACTTAACTAACACATAGAACATTTCATTTGAACATGTAAACACATCCTCAGTTGGAGGAGCATCTGACTCTTGGTGTCGGCTCAGGTCATGATCTTATGGTTCATATGATCGAGCCCCATATCAGTGCAAAGCATGCTTAGGATTCTCTCTCTGTCCCTCTCTCTCTTCCACTCTCTCTGTTCCTCACCCCTCCCCTTAAAATAAATAAATAAACATTTAAAAAAACAAGTGAACACCTTTAAAAATTGACATATTTTATACTCTTTTTTAACACTGTCTTTGAAATCTAGGTTGCCTTTTATATTTAGAGCACAAGTAAATCCAGATATTAAATTTTTATCCAAAAAACCCTGATCTATATTTAGGCTTCATAAAATTTGCAACTGAAAAAGTAGATTTCACATATGCAAGGTGTTCTACATATAATTAAAAGTGTTCAGTGACTGAATCAGTATCAGTGTTAATTTAAATTAATTAAAATTAAATAAAATTTAAAATTCTGTTCCTCAGCTGTGTATGAGCCTTATGTAATTCATGTTACTATGCTGGGCAACACAACCATATACATTAAGTTCTGCGGGTTCCAGAATACCACATCATCTTGCCAAAACTGGTACAGCTTTCAAAAGGACAAATGGAGGTGAACAAAGTCCAAATACTAAATAATCGATCATCTGTTCACTACTAATACTTAGACTCGGAGGGTCTGGCAAAGACGTAGTTGTAGCCAGAAGTCACTCTCCCATACTGAAGTTCTCCTAGGTTTTGGTTGAGCATCATGGAATTCAGACTGTATTTCTGGCCCTCCCTCATGGAAAGGTGTATGTAGCTCTATGACTAAGTTTGGTCAATGCAACATAAGCTGAAGTGTTGTGTAGAAGTTTCTCAGAATCACCTTTAAAAATCAACTGGAAAATGCCTTTTGTCCCCTTTCTATTTTGTCTCTTTTTCACTCAGTGGCTGCCATCGCTGTCATCTTGGACCATGGTTCTGCCACAGAATGAGTTGGAACCCATGCCAGGACCATGAGTTGGAAGGAACCAAACCACAGAAGGAGGCTGTGGAACGAGACCATCATAAATCCCTGAACTGCATAAGTCCCGACTTCTAAGTAGGAGGGAAAATGTCTGCTTTGTAGAAAACGACTACCTTGTAGAAGCCAAAAAACCCTGATCTATATTTAGGCTTCATAAAATTTGCAACTGAAAAAGTAGATTTCACATACGCAAGGTGTGTTCGATATGGGTCTTCTAGTGGACATTGATTCAGCAAACTTGATCTCCACAATCTAACTGGCTGAAAAGATAGTCCATATATGCTAAAGAAGATAAAACTGAAAATGGCTGGGTACAAGTTCACATCCGCCCTTCAGTTTCTCCCCTTTCAAAAGAACTCTGATTTTGTTCTTCTGGACAGCAGCATGCTAAATGGGAGGCTGACCTCAATGTTCTTAGGACCAGAGAAGTGCCATCCTCTGAGAAAGGCTCTCTTGTTTTGTTGCACTAATTGGGAAGCCCCTTTATTAAGAGGAAGATGTGTGATTATTTTTCTTTTTATAAAATTTTTAACATTTATGTATTTTTGAGAGACAAAGAGACAGAGTGTGAGTAGGGAAGGGGCAGAAAGAAAGACCCAGAATCCAAAGCAGGTTCCAGGCTCTGAGCTGTCAGTACAGAGCCCTCAACGCAGGGCTCGAAGCCATGAACCGTGAGATCATGACCTGAGCTGAAGTCAGAGATGCTCAACTGACTGAGCCACCCAGGTGCGCTGACGATGTGTGATTCTATTAATAATAGCCAATATCATATAAAATGATACAAGAATTTCCCCACAGAAGCATACAATTTTCCCCAAGCCCCCAAACAAAAAATGTGAAATTTTAAACAAAAAAATATACCAATGTGTAAAAGGAACAAAGAAATCAATGACAAAAGATAGAATTTAATAGCAGGAAAATCTGACTTTACGTAGCTCTACTACTCACTTGGCAAATATGAACAACTTAACACATATTTTCCCTACCTTTAAAACAAATTTAAAAAGTAAAATATGGGGCACCTAGGTGGCTCAGTTGGCTTAAGTGTGTGACTTCAGCTCAGGTTCATCTCACGGTTCATAAATTAGAGCCCCATGTTGGTTGGACTCTGTGATAACACCCCAGAGCCTGGAGCCTGCTTCAGACTCTGTCTCTGTCTCTCTCTGCCCTTCCCCGGCTCATACTCTGTCTTTCTCAAAAAATAAACATTTAAAAAATAAAAACACTTAAAAAAAATTAAAATAATAAAATAAAACAAAGTGAATGTTGCCTATTTTTGTCTTTTCTCCAAAACAAGGCAGTGCATTAGGAAATAAGACAACAGCCAGAACTCAAAAAATTTCTCATAAATCCACGGTACAATGAGGTACATTTTGCAATGGAAAATGAGGTAATGAAAGAGAATTTCCACCATTGCAGTTAATGGACAAGACGAAATCCAGATTAGGTCAAGGATCGGGCTATCCAACAAATGGGAGCACCTGCGCTGTAGAGTAAGAGAAAGAAATGGCACTGGGGAATGAGGTGGGGACTGGAAGACACCTGAAGAAAACTGGGGGGCGAGAGCAAAGCTGGGGCAAGGCAGACAGTGGAGTGGGGGAGGTGGCCAAGGTCACCTAGAAGCTACACTTCATCAGCTATGACAGAGACAGGCAGGCAGAGGTGCCAGAATCTGGGTTTCAACTCTTCAGAATCAGAGAGGACAGAGGTCTGATGGGGAGGATCATGGACGACCTCCAAATCCAAGACTCTCTGTCAATTCCTTAGGAAATAAAAAAATCGAAGAGTCGAGAAGTTTGGTGAGAAGATACAGGAAGTGGGCCATACAGGAAAGAAATTTCTTGTTGGTGTTCAGTGTGCTTCAGATTTAGAAAGACCAGAGTTTGAAAATCAAAATTCAGGATTTGCTAGAAGAAGGAGAGGAAAGTCTTCACACGGAAACCTTTTCTCAATCTTTTTCTGCCCGATCTCTTCTAAACAGCTTTAGTTTCTTCCCCTTTAGATTTTACCCACTGTCTCTCTAATCTGTAAGCCTCACATACTTTTCCCCTTTTGGTTTAAGGAAAGCACCATGTAACCTGCATCAACCTGATTTCCCTTTAAGGTTTCTGGCAACTATAAGATTCTAAAATTCTTCTTTCAGTGACACCCAGAATCGTCAAAAGCAGTATCTCTGGTTCGTGGATCATCGCTTCTTCACTGTGTCCCAATTCTATCTCCTGGGAGCATATTACTTATTTTTATCTAATGTACAGCTAGGCTTCCCAGGATTTCTTTTTGATAAATGACTTTTTAAAATATTATTAAATTTTACCATGTCTTTATGTAACCACATGAAATGCGGATTCTGTTAGGAAATTAGAATGCATTTATTCTTGTTTTAATATTTAATAATTCATTTTAATATTTAATAAAAAAGCAGGTTTCTTTTTGTTTGTTTAATAAATTCTTTTGTATATTGTTTTTAAGATGTATATTTCACTGTATTTGCTCAAATATGCATGCTCATCTATTATAGAAACACTGTTACAAGAATTTTGGAAAAGTGAGGTGCTGGAGTTGTGAGAACTGCATGTAACAAAAAAAGCATTGTCCTTTAAAGCCAACCCTTTGATGTGTGGAAAATATAGAACTAAAGGATCTAAAACCAGGGGGGAACTTCATAATTTAAGAGCTTCCATCCATATAGATCTCCTATGATTGTTTCCCATACAGATCTGACGAGTGGACTTCATCAGCTATTCTCAATCCAGACTCTCAAAGACAAACTGATTCCCGTTTTATAATTATATACACATTACTAATTCAAGGAGCAAGATGGCCTATGGCTTAAAGATTCTAGCTGGATTATCTCAGGCGCTGAAGGTTATGCCTGCTAGGAAAGGATTAGCAGAGTTAATTTCAGATAGTGAACTGGAGATACTAAGACTAAAGAAGAAATGTCAGAGTCTACAACCAGAGCCATAAAGCAGCCTCTCCAATCTTGCCTTGACAAATCTCTCCTCGCCCTGATGTTACTCGTTCGGTATCACTTGTAAAAACAAAATGAAAGGTACCACCATACTTATCTCGGCACAGAGGAGAGGCAGCAGCTACTCAGTGTTCTCGCCTGTGCTTCACGTCACGTGAAGTCCGAGAAGATTTACTGCCGCCGAAATGCAAGACCTTCCCGATTTTCTGAAAATTTAAGCCCTTTGATTAACATCTATCAATTTGGTTGTTGGATGGATCTTTCAAGGGCTCTCCAGATAATTCCATGTGTGAACATGCCTGTGTGCCATAAAGTGGCCAAACAAGAATCCTTTCCAAAGGCTTCTAAGGCTACAGAGAACTCAAGTCCACACCATGGTATACTTTTTTTGGCTAAAGAATAATTACAGCAGGTGAATTTTATAGAGGTCTGAATGGGGAAAATGACAAAGACTGGTTAGCCCAACAGACCCAAATTACACCCTTAGGAACCAATACTGCTATTGCCCACGTCTGCACGTCTATATCAACCCTGTTGCCGCTGTCAGAGGCAACAATGAGCCAATTCTCAAATCTACATTCATTTAATCTCCCAACGCCAAATGTCACCTTTTGTAATCCAATGGTCTGTGCGTTCTATCCAACAAGGTACAAGCCTACGAGAAATAACTTCCATAAACTAACTGTTCAATAAGGCCCGTAAGCAATTCATTACAGCAACTTTGTTCCAGAACTTGTATTTTTTAGCAAAATATATATAGTGTTAGAAATGAAGGGAAAGAGGCAGTGTATAGCTAGGAAAACATGCTATGTCTCCACATATATGTAGAATATGTTCATTAATAACATATCCATTAATGAAAATGGAATTACATCAAATTAGTTGAAAATGGAGCAAAAACGTGTTAGGCCTTCATTACTTTTTTTACTGGACATTTATAAAAACCAGATAAAGACAGCCTTCATTACTAGTGTACTTAACGGCTAATAAATTATTATCCTCCCAAACAGACAACTATAAATAACACACCAGAAATACTAACCCAAAGGTATTTTATTTGCTTTTAAGACACTACTTAATATTTTCAAAGGGTGGGGTAAGGGCCAGGTGAGGAAGGAAAGGGAAAAGGAAATCATGCATTTTGTGTATGGGGTATTTAATTTCTTTCCTGGATTGAGTTTGGGATCTGGGTCTCATGAATCTAAATGCTGCCACATAGCTCAGTTCCTAATGATTGGTCTATTACAGTATAGGTGGATTTATTTGAACAATTAAATGACTTGTCCAAAACAGAAGGCATTCCTGCCTTCCAGAAGATAAAATACACAAATTCCCTGGGGGGATGAATACAGGGCAAGAGTACAAAGACGAATGTCTAACAATGGTAAAAAATGTCAGGAAACAGAAAATGTCAAATCCCCAAGGGAAAAACAAACTCAAACTTTGGTTAGAGCTCAGGCACCACTTTTTTTGTGATGAAATTATAGTCTACAGTCTCCCCTAAGGGAATAAAACACTCGAACTAATCAAAGTGTAGTGTTTGCTGGGTTTTCTTTTTTCAGAGTTCAAAACAGAAGCAAGAGCAACAACATAGCTTTCATGTCATTGTTGGCAGGAAATTTAACTCTTCTCAGGATAACTTTTCTTTGGAAAAAACTGAACCAGAAATAAGAGTTGCACATTCTGAGTTCCTCTTTGGGATTCCAATTTCCTGCCTGGTATGCGGGAAGTTTAAGCAATCCAGAGAACAAACTTAACTGTTAATTACATATTCAGGCCACCATCTGATTTTGCTGATGGGTTCAAACAACGATGGTAAGACTTGGGCATTTACTTGATGATTTTTGTTTGGTCTGACATGTAAATACATTGCAAGAGACAAATTATTTGAATAAAAATGGCGTGTACTCTCCACCTTTCCAAGGCCAGTCAAATTCAGTTTCAGTGTGAGCAGTGAAGTTTCACTTAGTTCTCAGTTTCCCTCATCTTCACTATGGAATTCAAAGGTACTGTCTTCCACATTCAGTCTCCAAAGAACAATTAACAAGGCCTAATTGAGTCAACTAGTCTATTTTTCTGGCTTTCATTTTGCAAACCTGAGTGTCTGGCCTGTTAAAAATCAGATGAAATATTTAACTCCCATGGGATTCCACCAACCTCTTCTTAGATATGAAGGCCTGGCTTTTTCCACCATTTCCAGTTGTATTTTTATATTCTATCAATTCCTTGTCAGGATGACGTATTTCCAGTGCAGTATAAGAGGGGTGAGGACTACAAAGAGCTAATACAAACTGTCCCTCTGCGCAAGGAGCCCGTAAGGGAACTGAGGTCAAAGCTGACCGCACACACACCTACACAGACAACAGCATGTCACAGCCCAAGTACTAAGAGTTTGTCAAGTGTGGCTCTGAATTCCTAACAAGAAAACTTCTCAGAGAGGCCTTCTCCATACACCACATCTAAGATTTCAACCTTCCCTTATGCCTCCATTCCTGCTTTAATTTTCTCCTTAGCCTTTATCATTATTACAACAGTATAAAAGATTTCTTCTCTCATCATCCATCTCCTCTAGGTCCCATGATGGCAGGGACTTCTGTCCATTTTGTTCAATGCTGCATCCCCACTGCCCAGAATATTGCCAAGGCACGTACTCACTGAATGAATAAACAAATGAGCGAGACAACCCCAAGGGACAAAAGTCAGAAATTTTAACTGATAGGAAAAAAACTGTTATAAGATAGCTGGCAGAATTGATAGAGAAATTCCAGGCCCTGAACTGGAGACTCCCCTTCTGGGTTCTTCTTCCTACCCTGCTTGCCACACGTGCCAAATTACTACTAATGCAGAATGCGGAAGTAACAGACTATAAATTGCTCCCACGCTCGGTGCCCAGACCTCTGGAGAGTGATCTCCTCGGAGCCCACCGGTGTGAAATACACCTCCTGCCTTCCAAGATCTCCGAGTGCCACTTGCTTCTTCCACTGGGTGGACCAGGTTCGGTAACATAACTACTATGGTTCACATTTCACTTTTTTTTTACATTAATTTAAATTTAAAATTTACCTCTATAATAGCCTCTTTCACAAACGATGGATCTGAAATAGCGTAAATAAGTTGTTCAAAGTTGCACAGATAACAAGTAACTGATGGGGACCTGCACAAAACTGTTACACGGCACCCCACTGCCTCCCCTTCAGAGAAGATGTAAGACTTGAATCCTTGAGTTGGATCTTTGTGTGACAATGGCCTAAGAAAACACAGACGTGAAATTCACGAGAATCAAATACAGCAGAATGGCAAACCCCCAAGATTTACACAGAGATTTACATGAAGAAAGAGAAATCAGAAGTAGACTCCCAAGGGCCTTGAAGGTCAGGACCGGTATTTTCACAAATGAACACTTTCAAACTTTATTTTTCTTAAACAGTAGAGGTTGTTTTGTCATTTGTAAGTTTACATAGAGTTGTGAAATATTAAGTCAATGAAAAGTCTGAGAGAAAATTCTGGAGAAGAGAGGTTAATAGGAAATCACAATAGACTAGAAACAAAGGCCTAAAAAAGAACGGTGCAAGTGGAAAAATAATAAGTGACACATTTGAAAAGTGCTATAAGAGAAAAAAGTAAAAGGACTTGGTAACAGATTAGGCAAAGATAATCACCAGAGAGGACTCACCATTTTGGATTCCAACTACATTGATAATGCTGCTATCTTGAGAGAACAAGGAAATTTAGGAAGAAAGGGATTTTGAGGGGAGATGATGACTATGATTTTAGGTAAATATGCTTTCCTCCACCTTCATACGTCCCTAACGGGAGAGGCTCCCAAGATTCTGTTCTCCGATTCTGTGTTCTTCTTACCCTCACCCTCATGTACCATCATGGCATCAACTACCACTTGAATGCTAATAAAACTCTGCTAAGAGAGCCCTGACCTCTCTCCCAAATTTCAGATTTCATCTGAGTATCTCGGACACTTCAAATTCAACACTCTGAATGCCTTGTCTCTACTACCTGGGCTTCTTCTCCCCAAACTGGACAGTCTGCCCCCCAACTTCCCATGCCAGCACTCACGTCACCACTCCTTCCTGGCCTTTACACCTGTACCATCCCCCATCCAATCAGTCAGAGGGAGTGAAGGAGCTTCAATTTTACATTACACCTTTCTGCATTGCTTGAATCTCTACATTACTTAAAATCTATAAACAGGGGGCACCTAGGTGGCTCAGTGTCTAACTTTTGATTTTTGGCTTGGGTCATGATCTCTTGGTCATGAAATGGAGCCCCATGTTGGCTCTGAGCTGACGGCAAAAAGCCTACTTGGGATTCTCTCTCTCCTTCTCCCTCCCTCCCTCCCTTTCTCTCTGCCCCTCTCCTGCTCATGCTCATTCATGCTCTCTCAAAATAAATAAATAAACATTTTTTTAAAAATCTATAAACAGAAAATAACTAGTTTGGGTGAGACTGTGGAGAAATTGGAACCCATGTGTGCTACCAATGGAAATGGAAAATGGAAAACAGTATGGCAATTCCAAAAAAAATTACAAAAAGAATTACCATATGATTCAGTCATCGCACTTCTGGGTTTATTTCCAAAGGAAGGGAAAGCACGATCTCCCCAAGCTATATGTACACCCGTGTTCACAGAAGCAATAATCACAACATCGATGTATTATTATCTATATAGCCAGAAGCAGGAAGCGAATAAAACATCCATCAGATGAATGAATGGATAAACAACATTTGGTATCACATACAATGTAATACTGTGCAGCCTTACAAAGGAAGAAAGTTCTGACACCTGCTACACTAAGGATAAACCCTGAGGACAGTGTGTCAAGTGAAATTCACCAGTCACGAAAAGACAACCACTATGAGTCCACTTATGGGAGGTAACCAGACTAGTCAAATTCAAAGAGACAGACACTAGAATGCTGGTTGTCTAGAGGAGGAGTAACGGAGTGTCAGTGTTTAATAGCGATAGCATGACAAATCTCTGGGGATGGATGGTGGTGAATGTACCTAGTAACACTGGACTGAACAGGGATTAAGATGGTAAATTTTATGTTACGTGTGTATTGCCACAATTAAAAATAAGTTAAAATTTAAAGCAACTAAAGAAAACCCCAACTACATAAAACAGGTAAATAGTAGTGTTTGAACAAACCAAAAAGAGTACTTGGGCACCAAAAGATATTCATACTCTGTCAGTACCCATTTCTTATCAAAAGAAATAATGCGTGGCAAGGATAAACAAATCATTTACTCATGTCAGGTACTACATTTTCATTTTGGAGACAAAAAGCCAACATATTATACTTTATGCTGAACTATCCCTTCACTGTTAATCAACTCTAAATGAAACTCTTTATGGATGACTAGAGACCTAAAACTCAAGTATCAGTACACCATTAATATTTTAATTGAATACATGAATATTCATAGGCATTTATTTCTTTAAAGAACATGCTAAGATAACTGAATTATTCTAATATGCAAATTTCAACCCTGACAAGACATCTTACCTTCATCTACATTACAAAAGCCAATGCATTGTGGGCCCATTCATTATTTATGTATTTCTAGAGTTTTTCAGGTTAACGAGAGCTACTGAACAGAAGCAACAGTTTCTCAGATGGGGGCGGCGTAAACAGCGCTTTTCCAAAGTCATTTCACCCTAGCCGTCTGAAAGAGTTGTATTTCTTTTCTCCGGATTCCAAACTAATTTCAACACCACCCTCAACACCTGTTCTCACTACGAGCCCACGACAACCAGGAAAAGACAAGGTTATGAAAGATGTGTTTCTCTGCTTTCTCTTTCGAACCCTGGGATACTCCAGCTCTCACACTGCAAAACATGTTAAGACCTCTGGCAGCCATGCCAACTGTTTTATAAAACTAACTGCACATTCCTTCCATTTCCAGTTGCAAATAAATTCAAGCAAATTGATGGTCCCCCAAAGCAAAGCAACATATTTTGATGCAAAGGCACAAGTAACCTATTGATTCAAGGAGCTATGCAGAATATGTCACCACCATCGGGTTATATGTATTTTACATCACGTTATTATTTGGAAGGTGGCCGTGGTGATAAGAAATATAATGGCTAAAATTCTATGAGAAGTCATGATTCTCATTGATTTTGAGATACAAAAATATATCGTTAAGTTCAAAAACCTTGGGAGTGGAAAACAAGAGGCTGGAATTTTATTTTTCTTAAATGTTTATTTACTTATTTTGAGAGAGAGAGCACGCACGCATGTGCGTGCACACACACACATATGAGCAGGGGAGAGAGTGAATCCCAAGCAGACTCTGCATTGTCAGCGCAGGGCCTAATGTGGGACTTGATCTCACGAACCATGAGATCATAGCCTGAGCTGAAATCAAGAGTCAGATGTTTAACTGACTGAGCCACCCAGGCGCCCCAAGAGGCTGGAATTTTAGTTCCTGATAAAAGATCAGAAATCTGGGAACTGAACTCAAGGTTCTGGAACATCAAGTAAGGTAAAAAGATTCCTTTTTATGGACTAAGGATGGACAGGTAAGTCATGAAAATCTCACCAAATATCTGATGAGAGGTGAGACTGATTTCAAAGGGAGAAATGTGGCCAAAAGAACCATGGACTTCCTTTTCTTTGAATTCCATATGGTAACTCCATTACTTACATATTTTAATTTAAACAAATTAACGCTACAAGAATAACAATTTCACAGGTGTAACGACTTGGAAAAAATTTACATTTACCTATTTGGGGCAAGGGGGTTATGAAAAGAACACCTGTACAATTTTCAAAATCTAGAATCTCTACCATGCTGGTCTAATCCTGAAGACCTAACTTGCATAATGTCTTACTAGGAAATGTACTGTCAATAATCAGACGGTTCCATCTTGGTTTCTTTTTTTATTTTAATGGGTCTTTGGGGGGGGTCAGAAAAATTGCACATGTAAAACAAAACTACCAGTTTTCAGCCAGTCAACAAATATATTTGAATATGTAAGTCCTGAGGAAAATAACAGAGTTGAACGCTATAACTGATTATTACAACATGGATGACAACTTTGATAGTTACTAGTGGACTGAAATCTGAATCCACTTGACTCTTACAGGCAACTCATCCAGACTGAGATTCAATGAGAGTAGCAAAAGAGACAAGAGAGTCCTGAGCAAGAGCAAGGAGATCTAGGTTCCTTCTCCGGACTCTGTGCCTTAATTTGCTGTGCAATCGCAAACAAGTCGCTTAACTTTTGGGAGCCTCAGTTGTCTCTTCTGTAGGACACACTAGACATTTTCCAAGAGATCTTCTAACTGTAATCTTGGAATAAATGTGGCACCAGTTATTTTAGGAAACATTATTACCAGGAAGAGAATGAAAATGTTTTGGATGGTGGTCCAGGAATTTACACTGGTATTTTTATAGTTTAAATTTTTTTTCATGGAACAAAGAAAATTTGTTTCAAGTTGAAGGAGAAATAAAGGCATACAAGTTTGTTATTTCATCATGCATTTGCTAGCTTCCTAAAATCTGATGGATGTAGTAAGTAGATATTTGAAGGCAAGGGGAGGTAACATATTTGACTTTTCTAATCTAAAATATCATCCCAACTTCAACAAAGGTTCTGTCATTTGTAAACTTTATTGTTGATTATATCTTTTTTAACATTTTAAAAAATGTTTTGATTTTTGAGAGAGAGAGAGAGAGCGGGAGCAAGCATGAGCAGGAGAAGGGCAGAGAGAGGAGGAGACACAAAATCGGAAGCAGGCTTCAGGCTCTGAGCTGTCAGCACAGAGCCCGATGCGGGGCTCGAACACATGAACTGCGAGATCATGACCTGAGCTGAAGTCGGACACTTCACCGACTGAGCCACCCAGGCACCCTGATTATATCTATCTTTAAACTACTTTGTAAAAGACACTTCCAAGTCCAGTTTCTGTGCCTATGAGTAGCAACATCTTCTTCAATTTATTAAGAGATGAAAATATATATCCAAACCTGAGCATATGTTTTTCTCTCTCTCCCTCATGCAGCACGCACATGCATACAGTGAGTAACAGAAAGAGAACATGCAAACTAAGTTAATTTAATCTTAGCATTTTTTTATAAGCAGAAACAATCGTAATCCCCATCATAGGAATTAGGTGTTGCAAGACTGGTATATAATTCCAATGTTTACGCAAATGTTAAATGAATAATTATCAGAACTATGGATATTTTAAAGGTCATCCGCTCATTCGTCATCCCTGAAGTTAAAGAGATGAACTAATCTGTCCTGTATCTCAAGGACTTCTATCAAGACTTGCTGTTATATATACAAGGGCCACAGGAAGGCAAAGGACTCATGGTTACCTCTCCAACAGCACTGCGTCGTCCAATACACTGTCTCCAGTGCCCAGAGGTCCTATTTCTCAGTTCTGGCTTATTTTTCTTTTAATGTTTTTTTAATTTGTTTTTGAGAGACAAAGCATAAGCAGGGGAAAGTAAGACAGAATCTGAAGCAGGTTCCAGGCTCTGAGCTAGCTGTCAGCACAGAGCCCGACACGGGGCTCGAACCCACGAACTGCATGATCATGACCCGAGCCGAAGTTGGCCGCTCAACTGACTGAGCCACCCAGGCGCCCCTCTGGCTTATTTTTCTACTGAGTCTGAGTGAGATTACCTCTAGCATTATCTGGATGGTAATTGTTACCTCCTTAAGTAACTACCTTTATAGACCTGGGGTTATTGGGATACCCCTCCTTTGCTCATTTTGAGTTTGCTGGAGGTTACTAAATTGGCCAATGTAAGAGAATGTTTTAAATAACTCAAGCTCAGCTAACAGACGCCCCCTATAAATGGGTTAAAAAAGTTTTTTTAAACAGGCATAGTAAAACACTACATAATGATAATTTGACTGTGACGGAGACAGCAGATTAAAATGAAAGAGACAAGCCAACCAATCACTTTTCTTAAGGTGTGATCTGCCAATTATCTCAACCAACACAGATCCTAATATTATCATTCTAGGCCATATGTGTAACTCTCAGGCAAAAAATAAATCTTTTAGCAAGTCTGTAAGAGCTGTTGGCACTCATTCATGCCAGCCTGCCCTAACATCTTGAGAATTTTGCCTATTCCAAAAAATGTATAATGAGGAGGGAGTCGAAGAGGTGGGAGAGAACCTAACCATAAATGTGATTTAGTTATAGGTTCAAAGAAGATGTAAGGATTCAAGTAATTCTTTTTAAATCTGCTGATAGATAATAACAAAAATGCTGGCAGGGCTCACCACTCGTAAGCTGGAGAAGTATGCGGAGGTCCAGAACACTTTCAATATTCACTGTGCCCATCTGTCAGCAACAGTCACCGAACAGAACGAGCAATTACCAAAGCCCTTTTCAGATATAATCTGTCAACCACATCTAGTTTTCCTGCCAAAAGAAATCAGAAGTGAGGAATGCAAAAACAGACTGGCCTTATGGGACCAAGGAGAGGTTCATTTAAGATGAACTTGGAGGTGAAGAAAGGAAACAGGAAAATTAAGAGAACTGTTATAAGCACTCACCAGAATATATCTGAATTGAACAGTGGGCATCAAGGAAGCATGAAAGGAGAGAGGCGCCACTATGATATAAACCCTCTTTGCTCTGCTGCGCTGATTACAACTGGAAATTCAAGAAATTGTCTCTGTATTCCCAGAACCGGTTCCCTCTGGACAGTTGACCCCTCTACAGCCATCCCATCCCCATACCCAACCACCAACGCACAATTTTTGAATCAAGGCAACTGTTTCAATTCTTGAGACATTTACTAAATGTGCTCAACATCTCAAATAGTATTGTATGCGCTATGACTCCATAATTTTAAAGGGAGGAGAGCTCTTTCAAAGTTAATGTTCTATTACAAACCAAGGGCTCTCCTGTCTACTTTGGGATCATGCCCATACACCAGGTGAAACTAATTTGTACTGAAAAATGCATTGTATAGATGGGTCAGGATTACAAGAGGTATCATTAGGTGTATATAACTTGGTGTAGGGGATAAAGTCTTTGAGAAGGTGGTAACAGTAAGATTAGGAGTCACAAGAGGTAAATCTAAATGAAAGAGGAAATGACAAGATGCGAAAGTTCTAGGGGATCTAGTTCTAGAAAGATCTAGGGGATGAAAGAAATGTGGTACCTTCAAAACTATATGTGATGGGTACATGCTGATTTCTCAGGGGAACAAGGGAGAGGGCTAAATCACTTTAAAACTTTTTTAGCTAAAAATTAAGCAAATCTCTTTCTTTTCAACAAATGTGAATAATCAAATATAAGTATCTGGGGGGGGGTGCCTGGGTGGCTCAGTCAGTTGAGCGTCTGGCTTCGGCTCAGGTCATGATCTCACGGTTCATGGGTTCGAGCCCCACGTCAGGCTCTGTGCTGACAGCTAGCTCAGAGCCTGAAGCCTGCTTCCGATTCTGTATCTCCCTCTCTCTCTGACCCTCCCCTGTTCCCACTATCTCTCTCTGTCTCTCAAAAATAAAGAAAGAACATAAAAAAATTTAAAAAATATATAAGTATCTGATTATTGATGAGCACTTCACTGATACAGGTAATATAAGAGCACACTTTTTATGAGTAGTATCTATTTTATCATCTTTATTGTACTATTCCTTCCAAAAAGTTGGTTCTAACACATTTGTCATCACCACTGAAGATAAAGGACAATACTTCAACTCTTATGTGATTCCAAATCTTCACCAAATAGCATCTCTGCAGGTGCATTTGGGTGCAAAGGGCAGAGGCAAAGCCATAATGCAAAAAAGATGAAGAAAAGGAGAGCGGCCAGCATGAGATCAAAGTACAACATTAACAAGAGTGAGGATATTTACATTTCACAGAAGCAATGGCCATGCTGACCATGAGCTTCCAGTCTCCTACAAGGCAGAGCAGACACTTCAGGATACAGGCAGTGATCAGCGGCAGCATCAGCAGCCCTTTAGACAAATGACTGGCTATACACACAGAGCTCCGATTTTAACTGTTCCTTAGGAAAAAAAATGTCCACCACACTTAGGAATAAAATCAGAGCAATCAGCAAGTATTTTCAGTCAGTGTCCGTTAAGCGAGAGATACAACAAGGAAATTTAAAAAAATGCCTACTCTCATGAAGTTACAATCTGGTTTAAAAGCTTATAATCTAGATTCAGTCTAATCTCTCCCTAAATATCTAACGAAGCTGTGTGTGTGTCGGTATATGTATAAATATTTAAATGACATGTATGTATATAGATTTTACATACATATACACTGCATGTATAATCATAATATAAGACTATATAGAATTATATATGTACACACACACACACAGACATACACACGCTTCTGGTTCCATTCAGGATCCAGAGCTACCTCCCTATACTATATACTTTCTACTTATTCCTGTCAGATACTGGTTATAAATAATTAATACATAATTATCCAAACTATTAGGACAACTTATCAGATATCTCACCTAATAACCAATGATATTAAGAAGCACTCTGAGAGCACAAAAGGTTCTGTGTGTGCTTCATAATAACTGGAAATAATTATAACATAACCAAAGGTATTTTAAATTTTTACGAGGCTGAAGACTCTCTCTTCACAGCAGAAATAACATCCCCAACATCTCTACTTCATGCTTAACATAGGAATGTGCAACCCTTAGGGCCTGCATCAAAACCTGATGTTGGCAGGTAACGGCTCTGAGTCCGTGAACTTCTACAGGACTGTGTGCTGGGGGTCGCATCACCACAAGCTTCCTGCGTCCCTGATTCCCCAGTGTTGGACTTGCCCTTGTGATTCCTCAGACGGACTCAAGTAGAAGAGCGGAGGTGAAGACCTGCTGTAATACCCAAGTTTCCAATATCGCCCCCAAAATCCAGAGACGACCTGGGAGACAGAGTCACGCATGCAAAAGCAAAGGGCTTTATTACGAGTTTAGGCTGGCTGAGCCTAAGCTCGGGCTCACAGACTCCGCCAACACACTGGATCCGCGTGGAGCGAGCCCCGAACCTGGGGGGGGTAGGGGCCTTTTTAGGAAGAGGGCGTTACAGGAAATGGCAACACAGGCACAGTGATCCAATCCCTACCCCCCCATCAATACTGGCAGTGACTTTAACCATACAATAGTAAAAGGCAATCACAACATTTAGAGTATTGACCAGTCACAGAGTGGGCCCAGGACCCTCATGTAGGGCGTGACTAGTCTTAAGCAATAGGTGATTATTTTATAGCCTCCATCTTTAGGCCTGCCCGTAGAATGTTAATGGTGTTAGCTGGCCTTCAAGGTCAGAGGGGAAGCTTGAATCAGACTTGCATCCTTACACTGCCAGAGATGAGGAGACGGAAGCACTGTGTGGTCCTTCCATTCTCAGAAGCAGCTCTACGGCTTCTTTGGACAGGTAACCAGATACCCGAGTTTCTACTTGTCTTGGTCAATAACTACCCAATTCACCTCTCCAGTTTTGTCATTCTGTAAAAATGGGGTTCCTTCTGCTCTAATATTTTCTTTCAGTTTATTTATTTAATTTGAGGGAAAGAGAGAGAGAGAGAGAGATGGAGGAAGAGAGGGAGGGAAGGAGGGAAGGAGGGAAACAGGATCCCAAGAAGTATCTGCACTGCCAGTGAGGAGCCTGACGCAGGGACCCAACTCATGAACCATGAGACCATGACCCGATCTGAAGTCTGACTCTTAACTGACTGAGCCACCTGGGTGCCCCCCAGCTCTAATATTCCATGGGAAGTTATGAGTATTATATACATCGTAGACTAGTATTGGATTTTTTTATTAATCATAAACTTCAAAGTCAACAATGTTAACTATACTCAAGATCTAACTATTCATATATTATCATCGTCATATATGACCACACTCTTTTTTTCTTACTTGGTACAGTTGCAGATTATCTATAAATATATATGTAGTAAGTGCTTTATCATATGGTCATATCTCTAAATATCATCTTAGAATCTGGCGAGGGCTTCCTGGTAAGTGGAAGATTTCTAATTGAAAAATTCAAAAATAGATCCTTTCCCAGTTTCCTCCTTCCAGCAGGCATCCGGAAACCCTGCTGCCCCTCCATCTCAGGCTCCCCCAGGTTCTGGCCCACAGTGTACCCCTCTCTCTTCCCCTCTCCAGCTCTATCACCACCAGTTCCACCTTAGAATTCAAGCTGCTTGACCCTCTCAGACCTTAAAAAAATCCTTTGTTCTCTTCTTCACAGCAAATTCTAGAAGTTGATGGCCCCAGGCCCCATTCCCAGCACCCAACTTCCCTACACTCCCTCAATAGGCTTCTACTCCCAGCAGCTACCTAAAAAGCTTATCCCAAGGGCATCGAGGACAGGATTCCAGCCTTCTCCTGCTGGAAGAAGAAGAAAAAAGCCCCCAAACCAAACCAAACCAAACCACAACCCAAAACTCCTCCTTTTCATAGTAGGATGTGAGTTTATTAAATTGTAAGATTTCTAGCAGTTATGAGAAAGAGACTGAGTCATAAGCCTTAAGTCACTGTAGATCATATTCAAATACCATTGTTCTTGGATTATTAATCAGCAGTCAAAATCATGTTATTTCAGCGAGATGACATTTAGAAATGTCCCAAAAGCTTCCCCAGAATCCCAGCAGCTCTTCAAATCAGTAATCTATCTTCCTTAGAGTTTCCTATTTTATTTTACTAAAGTGATTTTTGTTATGCCAGAAGGAATTCCTTTTATGCATCTTTCTGTTTGCACTTCCTTTATTCTTCTACAACCTTTCAAATGCTAGAAATCTTTCAAACACATACACACAAATTATCCTTTTTTTTTTTTTGCTTATTTTGTTCGAAGTAAAATGATTCTGCAAGCAACTTGACTGTTTATTATTCTTGATTCATTGCTATTTTATATTGAGTATCTTATAAGTTTTTTCCTACGCATATTGATTTTTCAGTTCCAGTCTTCTTTTCCAGGCAGGCTCATGTTTTAGCCTGTTCAATTATTTAGTGCTAGGATTCTGATTTACTGTTTACAGTGTTACGAATATGGAGGAGAAATTTAGACAGCATTCTACACAAGAATTTAGCCTGAAAAGATGCAGCAACAAAAGAAAACAGACTGGATTGTTGTTAAAGTACCTCCAAATACAAACAAGTATAAGCCTTCAGATAACATCCTGGCTTCTTCAACACCTGCTGGTGCTTAAATTCTCCTTTCATGAACACTACTGCCTTTTCCATTAGACCCTCTCCACCATCTTCTGGTTTATTTTCACCCATGACTTAGCAAATCAGAAAATCTCTGTATCTACTTTCTCAGTGAATTCTAATTTTTCATTAGCCTTCCTGCTAAAGGATTCATGTTTATTAGCAATTTCCACTCTCATGAGCTCCCTTCTGTCTGATGACATGTGGTCTGTAGGGACCACCCAAAAGGCTTATGTGGTCACCAGGGATTCACACTTGTCTCATGAACCATTACATGACCTATAGCCACAGATGTAATTACTTACTCATCACTTTAATACAGTTCCTTAATTGTTTATATATTTAAGTTGTATTTTCCACAAAACTGTAAGTTACTTAAACGCAGAGTTCTTAAACAATTCTAAAGTCCGGCGTCTAGGAAAGTAAGGCTACCCAGGATGTTCAATAGGATAATGACTAGAAAGCATGGAGATGCCAGCATCTCTAGTCATTTTCAAAATAAGCTGTTGTTTAAAGCATTAGTTATCATAGCCTTACTTCCTTTAAATGCCTACGTAAAGGTGGATCGTGTTGGGCAATTGTACTTTGGTTATTAATAAGCATGTATCACTGTACGCAGTGGGTTATGTTGATTTTAGCTGCTTGCTACATCTTGTACCCAACCACTAGGGGGAGTCAGTCACCTCACTTTCGGCAGCATGAAAGCCACATATCCAAAAGATGGGAATGGGAAAGAGGCCTGGTTTTACCACATTCTACATGTGTGACCATGGATATATAACATCCTTTACTCCAGCTTCATGCATGACATGAGCCACTCTTCACAAAGTCTGGCAGAAGTACCATCCTCGTCTGAGTGGATTCTTTAAAATATAGATTCTGTAGGGGGGACACTTGGGGAGTTCAGTGGGTTATCCACCTGACTCTTGGTTTCAGCTCAGGTCATGATCTCGCAGACTGTGAGCTCAAGCCTGGCGTCAAGCTCTGTGCCGGCGATGCCTGCTTGGGATTCTCTCTCCCCTCTCTCTCTGCCCCTCACTTGCTCTGTTTCTCTCAAAATTAATAAACTCAAAAAATGTTTAAAAATATATAGATTCTTAAGGCCCAGATATCAGACCTGCCAAATCAGAACATCTCCAAGTTGGAGACCAGGAACGTCTATTTTCACTGAGACTTACTTGGGGTGTGCTAAAATTGAGAACCATTATGGCAAAGTAGAACATGTGCCGAGCAAAACCAGTGAAGCCAGTCAGGAAACCTGAGTGTTAATCACATCTCTGCCACCCAATCTGCCTTACCCCTTCAGGAAAACACAAAAACAAAACCAACTTCTTTAGGTTTTACTCTCTAACACTATAAGATAATGTGACTAAAGCGGATGATCAGTAACTGCTAAGGCTGTCCAGCCTCAGATTCCAGAACCCCAATCTACAGACATGGCAGCCTTGTTCCCCACGGTGTTCCCCATGGTATTGCACGTCTGCAGAGGTTCCACATACATGAGGATGTCAACATCCAGACGGCGCCATCTATCATGCATTATATAGTGACACCACTAAGCCAACAATTATACTGTCAGATCTTTCCAGCTAATCCACAGAAGGCTTTCCTGCCCACTCACCATTCAATTTCGGCAGCACTGCCATCCTGGCACAAGCAGTTAGGCAACTATTTGATATTTCCTTGCATTTTGGCACTATCTTATCAAAATCAGTGGTGCAAAGAAAAATAAGGGTGTGCACTGCTGAAAAGCATAGAGTCTCATAAATATATTCCAGTTGAGACATAGATGTAAAATTAGGTGTGAAAAAGTATAGAATCTCTAGCAGTCACCCCACATTCACTAAGAGAAGCCTGTAAACCTGAGGATTTGATTATGAGAGAAAAGAGTATTAATCTTCAGGCAAAAGATGCAAAAGATTGTGCCCAAAACAGAAGCATTTTTAGGTACTTCATAGTTCTTTTGGCTCTTCTAGAAGAAAACCCAATGCCTTACCACAGAAATATAATCCATTCCATATACATTTGGAGTTTATTCCCCCAGTCCTGGGTCTTCTTCACTGTTTATCCTCTTAAAACAGTGGGTTCATGCATGCTTAACTGTAAAGTTATAATCTCTACTCGGCTTTGTAAAACAGTTTGCTTTCTTTTGCAATTGAAAGTAACTACCTGCTGGTACCTGACATCGACTTTCATTCATTTTTCTGAAAGTTATGTCAACTTACACATTTCATCTTATTTTTAAAACTTAAGCTGTTGTCTTATCATTCGTGCCCTTTGGACATGTCTAGCATCTTTGCTGTCCTTTTCATTGAAAGGGAGAAGCCCTTGGCGTGACAGAAGACTCTGCTTACTTTTTCTTGTACCAAGAATTATACATTTCCCCGCATGATTAAGCTTCTCTTCCTTTATTTCCTCACGATTTACTCTGTCACCTTTCTGGTTATCTGAGGTCCTTTTTATTAATATGTTGACCTTTCAAAAAATCCTTAATTATTCTTGGTTCTTTCTCAAAGGGAGTTCCCAAATCATAGAGTTGGTCATGTTACTGTTCTTAGTAACATAAGTTACTTAAGTTCTTCTCCCTCATCTTGAAAACTGGCTCTCTCAAATTTGTTTCCCTAGTTCTTTTTTTTTTCTTAGCTAAAAAATGTATCACTAGGGAGGCCAGGCTTATAAATGTGAATCACATCATTCATTAATCTATTCATACCACACACTCAACATTCTTATAATTCAGACAGTACCTGTTCTAAATCAATCTTTCAATGAGCATCTTATAAAATGAAATTGCTTTGAGACACTAATCGGTTCAAAAATTATTATGATCTGCATATTTCTTTATGAGTCCTGTCCTTTCTTATATGTGGAAAAAATTAAGCACTCTTTTCTTTGCATTCCCAAACATCTTGACCACTGAACTCATTACACTTGTTGTGTTATCAGTTGTATAATTTGATTTGGAAATCCTATCAATCCTACTAAGCTATAAAGTACCCAGTCAGAGGGCATCCAGCAAGGTTTCTTGCATATAAATAGTACTCGATAAAAACTGGGTGAATAGGTGAGGTCACAGATAAAGCAAAATCAAAGCAGAAGTCAAATGATTTCTGCATCATTTATATTTGGATAATCTCCAAATGGACTAAAAATGTTAACGTAAAAAAATTAAACAATACAAGTAGTGAAAGAAATGAGAAAATTCCTCATATTATAATCTCAACCTGTAGAACTCTTTTAGAATTGTGTCACAAAGAACCCATAAAAGAAAAGCTTGTTATAGTTAACAAAATAAAAATCAAACATTTCTAATGGCAAAAGTTATGGTAAGAAAAAAAAAAACGGAAAAAAACTGGACATTCGTATCTCAAAGTGCTCACTCTCCTGTTAAAGAATGCCTATAAAAATCAACAAAAAAGGGGAAACATGAGTCAACTAAAAATTATTCAAAATAATACACATAGGTCATAAAAAAGGAAATCTAGAAAATTCTTAAACACATAAAAAAAGTCAAACCTCAGAAGAAAAATACAAATTAAAACTACAACTGTGTTTTTTGTTACATGTCAGAATGGGAATGAGTAAAGAGCTTGGTAATATAACATACAGATCAGAAAGCAAAGAAATAGTTTCAGACCTAGTCCGTTGCAACGATAAACCGGCACAACCACTATGGCAGTCAGCATGGCGGTGTTCATTAACTCACAAATGTGCACAACCAGGGGGTCTGCACTTGATCTCAGCCAAAAGGCCGAGAGGCGATACCACTGGAGTCTGCGGTCTCCTATATTCCTATGTCTATATTCCGGCTCTGCTTGTGATAAGAAAAAAATCAGAAATAAGTTGAATGCCCATTGACGGAGGAACCCTTCTAACTTATAATTTATCAATTCGATGAAATACTCTTAGCATAAAAAGGAACGAAGAAAGAAAACTCCATGATGACCTATCCAAGGAAAACAACGATGTTCAGAACAGTATGTCCAATGTGCTACCACTAATGCAAAAAAAAAAAAAAGGAAAAAAGAATATAGACATATTTGCTTATTTATGCAAAAACTCTCTCTGACGTGCAACATAAGACGGCAAAGCGGCCGGTACCCAGGGCTGTAGGGAGATGTTTACAACGCACACTTTTAAACTTCTGAATTCTGAATTGTAAGGGTGTATTACCTATTTAGGTTGACTTTTTCAAAATAGTAAAATCGAAGGCTTTTTTAGGGCAGCATCATATACCAAAGTTTTAAAGAAAGAAAAATAGCCAAATTATTTTATTCTCGCATCAGTACTTTTATGGAGTACACAAACACATGTGACAGCTTTTCCTTTTTTTTTTTTTTTCACATTCCATATGATTCTGTAGAGACGCCCAGGTTTATTATTTGAAATATTCTAAATCTTTAGTCTAGTATTATTATATCCATAGAAACAGAATTCTCCAGTATGACAAGATCACCTATGTAGAACTGTAAAATCCTTTAAATCTAGTTCGTTGAAAGCATTTTCAATGGCAGGCATCCTTCCTTCTTTCCACAGTTACCAAGCACCTATTATGTGAATGACCTTGTTGAAGGCCCAACGGAGAAAAGAGAGAAAAAAACAAGCATGGTCTCTGGCCTTATAAGAGCTAATATTCTAATGCAGAAGGCCAAATAAGGGAGTTTAACAAGTGCCTTTAACCAATGCATACTGATCGTGCATCATGAATTTAAAAAAACCAAAACCCTAATTCAGAGGATTGATTTACGAGGGTTTAAGAATTTATTCACTAGAGAGAAAATTTGAGGTTTATTAAATCCTAATCCTATTAAAGTACAAACTAGATGCCAAGCCATGCCGCAGGTGTGTTCTTCTCTATAATGCTCACAACCACCCTGTGAGATAGGTACTATTATTATTTCCACTATACAGATGAAAAAACTGAGACTCACACGGGTTAAATACTACACTCTACAGCTCATGAAATAACCCCTCTCTTAACACTGCCTCTTGTGTGTCTCTCATTCCTGGGTTCTGACTTAAAGAAAGATTATAGATAAAGTACACAGGAGTTTCAAGTCTAGCCCTTGGCCCTCTCACTCCAAACCCAAAATATAATTCCTGGCATTAGAAGGCTATAAATCTAAAATTCATGAGGATGTGGCTAAATTAAAACCATGCTAAAATAAATGGAATCTATTATCTTCACTTCATTCAGGCCAATGCATTTGCATACCTTCATAAATGATACTTAACTCATGTTCTTGCAAAAAAAAATTAAAATCATTAGGGCACGTGGGTGACTCAGTCAGTTAAGTGTCCAACTTTGGCTCAGGTCCTGATCTTGCAGTTGGTGAGTTTGAGCCCCACATCAGGCTCTCTGCTGTCAGTGCAGACCTGCGTTGGATCCTCTGTCACCCTCTCTCTCTGCACCACCCCTCCAAAAATAAATAAATACTTTAAAAAATTATACCATGTACCTCTAACCCCCACTATAACCCACACTAACGTTACTGCCTTGTATCTCTGACATCCTTTAATTCGCAAAGAACTTACTCTGCTCTTGTGCTGCAGTTATTTGAGAACAATTGTCATCCTGGCCCTCAGTTCCACATACCTGCATGTAGAGGGTCTCAGATGTGGCTCTCATAAAATACCAGCACCAGTAGCACCTCACCATGAACTCACTGACCCAGGCCCACCCAAACTAGAGTTGCCAGATTTGGCAAAAACAAAACCAAAAGCAAGATGCCTGGTTCAATTCAGATTTCAGATAAACAATGGATTTCTTTTTCGTGTAAGTACAGCAGTCCCCCCCTTACCTAAGGTGTCACTTTCCCTGGTCTCAGTTACCCCCAGTCGACCGTGGCCCAAAAATATTAAATGGAAAATGCCAGAAATAAACAATTCCTATGTTTTAAACTGTGCCCTGTTCTGAGTAGCCTCAGATGAAATCTTGCACCATCCCCACTCCATGCAGCCCCAGACACGGATCATCCCTTGGTCCAGCATGTCCATGCTGTATACACTGACCGTTAGGCTCATATTCTAGGTATGTAGGCACGGGAAACAACAGTGTATGTGAAACTCCGCCCTATCCACCATTGCAGCCACCCCCTGGGGGTCTTGGAATGTATTCTCCTCAGATAAGGTGGGGGGACAACATACAAATACTGTAGGAGGCAGGCTTTAGAAATTAGTTATCATTTATCTGAAAGTCAAATTTAACTGGGCAACTCTACACCAGAGTCAAAACCCAAACAAAAACTCTGAAGGTGAATCTCAGCAATCAGTTTTAAAGGGTCCTCAAGTTTGAGAACTACTGGTTTAGACTCAGCGCCTTCCCTTAGCCTCCGAGCCTTCTAACCTAGTCTGTGTCTATGTTAAATCCTTTGGATGAGTAGCACTTAGAATAGCTCACAGACTTACTCAACACTTGCCAAGTGCCTGGCACCATTGAGAGTATTCTCCATGGATCTCCTCTTTTAATCCTGTAAACAACCCCACTGAGGTCACCACTATTATTAACTATTATCATTTCATGGATAAGAAATCTCAGAATAAAAAAGGTTAATCCCAAGATCCAACATGGCTGGGAGAGCCCACCCAAATTATGATCTTCCCTGCCAACTTTGCCATGCACACCAAATGCTTGGAATTATCTTCCCTTTGGCTCCTAATTAGCTATGGTTCCCAATCCACTTTGCTATGGTTATGAATGGAAAAAGTCTTTCCCAAGGCCACTAACTGGAATTCTAAGTCAAACTAAAACAGGCACCCCAGAACCACACTATATACCAAGTTAGAGGTTTCTATCCCAATGCCCCACTCAACAGATTAGAACCCTGGGTTATCTATAGTTGTCGGGGTGAAGCTTGAGTTTACCTTGAACTCCTTGAACACCATAAATTCTGATTGCTGGACATGGTCATGGCAACCTGAGCTGATAGGCTTCAGCTTGCAGGCCCAGAACAAGTGGGAGCTAAGCCTGAGGTTAGGACCGATCAACTAGCTGAGAGTTGAATTAATATCCGTTTCCTCTTTGACCTCATAATTACATGTCAAAGGACTTACATACAATAAACCTTGAAAAAGTACTAAATGTATACTGAAATCTTAGCCAGTCTCCTACTGGTCAGTCACCAAAATTCAGCATTTTGACCAGTCCTAACTTTCAAAATTGATCATTAGAAGTTGGTTTAGTAAGGTATAGTTAAAAGTATGACATGAGCGGCACCTAGATGGCTTGGTAGATTAAGTGTCCGACTTTGGCTCAAGTCATGATCTCCTGGTTCATGAGTTTGAGTCCCATATCAGGCTCACTGCTGTCAGTATAGAGCCTGCTTTGGGTCCTCTGTCCCCCTCTCCCTCTACCCCTCCCCTGTGCATACGCTCTCAAAAAATAAACTTAAAAAAAAAGAAGGATAACATGAAGTGACTAAATCATCTAATTTAATTTCTTATTTAAGTGGAGAAAGAGGGCAAAAAGGTTAAGAACTTGACGTGACCTGCAACTGAGTAGGCAAAGTATAAGAACTCCTATGAAGCAAATCATATTTCCATACAGCTCAGTTTCACTCATACCACGTCAACAAAAATAAACTCTGAGCACCTTCACTTTTTCTCGAGGGGAACTCCCTTCTACAGAATCATGCCCAAAAGAGTAACTCAGCAACAAATTCAGACAGAGTGGCTGATGTCAAAGAGATGGTAGTGTGTAAATAATTCAATTCCTGACAATTGTGCCTAAACGATTTTCTACCATCACCCAATTTTGCATTCATCTTGAAAGTATAGGCAAGTATATTTGAATCACTATGTTTTAAGGCCCTATTCTGCAAGGTCCTCAGCTAGTACTGGGTTTGTCTCATTTTTCCCAACTCGTGTCACTTAGTTTTACCAAATCCATCTCCATGAAAACAGACAGGAAAGTCAGGCCGTGTATCAGACACCTCCCACCGAAACCACACATAGCTAGGCTACGGCTGGTGCAGACTCTATTCAACTGTTAACAGGTGTTTGGAGGAAATGCTCTAACAGATAAGTGCACTTGTCTTTAGGTTCTTAAAAATAACTAGAGCATCCTAATTCTTCTGTACAAGCAAGCCCAACTGACCCAGGCAACAACAGAAAAGAGGAAACAAAGTGACATGTAGTGATGGGGAAGCAATGAAGAAGTAAGACTGGAAACCTCAGAGCCGACAGCAGCTGGAGTTCAATGAAACTCAAAGCTTCCAGATGTTCATGAGAGAGCTAATTTGCCCAATTTTTATTTACTCTTTAGAAACATACACTTCTTGGGGCACCTGGATGGCTCAGTCAGATCATGACTTTGGCTCACGTCAAGATCTCACGGTTTATGAGTTCAAACCCCACCCCCCTCAATCGGGCTTTCTGCTGTCAGCGCAGAGCCCACTTCTGATGTTTTGTCTCCCTCTGTCTCCGCCTCTCCCCCGCGCTCTTGCTCTCTCTCTTTCAAAAATATATTTTTTTTTTAAATGACCAGCAATGGCAGAGTATGACAACCCACCAGTACACATCAAACCAATGAATTTAATACTCAACCTTCCAACTGCTGACCACAAATAGTCCTCTTTGCCCTGAAATAACCATTTGAATTTTTTTAAGTGGCACTGAAATGACCACAATGATTTCATCTTCTTTCCACCACTTCATGAGTCACCAGCCTATCCCTGCAGGCCAGTGCGTTCTTAATGAGCCTTTCTATTATTAAAATTAATTAGTACTCAGTTTGGCCACAGGGGGGCTAGCAGTACAAAACTGTGATGGCTAACCCAGAGACTAGAAATTAAAAGCTCTTATTAAGAGGAGCAAGGATTAGTAAGGACACATTAAGATCGTTTTATTTTAGATTTCATAAGCAACAAGGTCCCAGTATGCTACATGAGCCCCATAATGCATTAGTTCTATCATTAGATACTACAATGACTCAATGCCCTCAATCCTTCTACCAATTTGTTGCCTTAGTACAAAACAAGAATATTTCAGCTGCCCTTATCTGAAACTAATTGCAATTTTCCAGCTCTTCACACACTTGCAGAAAACAGCTATGGTTAAACTAAAGCTAATATTTTTCCTAGGCAGGAAATAACTCTATTTGTCAGGGGTATGCCATAACTACTGAAGCAATGAGACCTAATAAAAATGACAAGTCTGAAAGTGCCAGATGAATGGGATTTAGAGAACCATGTGACCCAGAAGCACAAGGCTGCAATTTCAGGAAGCAGAGGAACTGGGGGAAACAGAATCCGAGAGTCAGAGAGGCACCGTGAGGTTAATCCAGAGGTCGGGCAGGGCCCAAGGAAACTTCTCTCGCTGCCTTCTCCTTGTCTATCATGGCAGAGGAAACCAAACCTTGGGCCCGGGCAGCGTGGAGCAGGAGAGCAGAGAGCAAAAGTACCCTTTCCAGAAGCTCAACTATTTTTCAACAGTAAGAAATGAATGAACAAACACAAATAGAGTCATCGCTCCAACTACTCAGGAATGGCCAAGGTAATCCAGTCTCAATGAGTCAAGGAATGGCATTCAAAATTGACAGAAACCAAGTATAAATTACTTGAGCAAAAATCAGTCTCTTTATGGGTAGATGAAAAGCCCAGGAACCACTTACAAAAGGATGGCCTACAGTAAGAAGAAAGAATAAAACCAAATAGTACACAGGAGGATGAGAAATGGAGAGAAAAAGAGAAAGCAAAGGAAAACCTGAAGGCACCTGAGTCCCCAAGTCATAGCTGTTTTCCCAGAAAAGATTTTTTAAAATGTTAAAAACCAAGATGTTATAAAGGAAGAAAAAGACAAATTTAATGACATAAAACCTAAATTTTTGCATAATGATATTAAAAATAGGTTTAAAAAATGAACAAACTGAAAGAAAGTAATTTTGTTATATTTAATGGAAAAGGATATCCAGAATATGGACAAATGAATAAGAAAGAGATAAAAATGGTCAAGGGATAAGAATCTGATAATTTGGGGAGAAAAATAAAATAGAAATACATACTAAGTGAAAAGCAAAGTTGGGGGTAATTGGCTGAACTGCTTAAAATCAGATAAGCATTTTATATAATTACTGTGTATTATCACACGTTTCTCCTCTTGAGACCTTCAGTCTTAAAATAGTAGAGAGGGCTAACATGGCCAGTTTATGAGATCCCTGGAGACACTCTAGCTGGGTATACAATTTCATTCTTCCGCCCCTCATACTTCCCTTAGAGGCCACCACCAGTATCATTCTCTTTCTGAGCAACTGAAAGTTTATCACATGATGGGAACAAGTATAATAGTGTTAACTTTCAGACATCTTAAATGATCAGAATTCCATTATATATAATTTACATCTTTTAGCTCTTCATTGAATACATACATCTATGTCTATGGGGACTACCAGAAAGACATAAAGCATTAATTCCTTTAAAACTGAAAAAAGAGGGGCGCCTGGGTGGCTCAGTTGGTTAAGCCTCCGACTTCGGCTCATGTCAGATCTCACATTCGTGGGTTCGAGCCCCGCATCAGGCTCTGTGCTGACAGCTAGCTCAGAGCCTGGAGCCTGCTTCTGGTTCTGTGTCCTTCTCTCTCTGCCCCTTCCCCTCTCATGCTCTGTCTCTCTCTGTATCAAAAATAAATAAAACATTTAAAAAAATTTAAAAAAAAACTGAAAAAAGAGAATAGGAAAGAGATTTAAAGAATACATGTAATATTTGTTTGCAGTTTCCAAAATTATTGTCCTACCATTCAAAACAGGGAAGTGTAAGCTTAAACACACTTTTCCTGTTAAAGTAGTTAATGTCTACACATCCACCCCAAAATGCCTCGGGTATTTTATGAACTTAAAATAAATAATTATTCATACATCTAATTGAATAATTGATTATTATGAAGTTATTACCAAAAACTGAAATATAAAATATGCAATAACTCTTAATTTTAAGTTATACCTGAACTCTACGAAGCCATAATTCTTACACTTTTATTAGATTTCCCTTTTACACATTTCCTGGGAACCACATTTATAACAGATTCCAGGACAAAAATGTTTTTACTAAAAAAAGAAAGAAGAGAACCAAAATGTCAGCTAACATTTCCTTTCAGGAAGCATCTCACCGTGGGTGTTATAACAGGCATATTTTGCCTTTGATCAAGGAATAAAAAGCAGATGAATTAACAAACATATGACATAGGTCAGAAACAACGCGTGAGGGGAAAACACTTATCATACTAATTCCCCATTCTTGTGCTCTTTTAAGTACAATGAAAAGCGGACTGCTGGATTTGAGCAGTTGGTATCCGGAGAATTTTCTTTACTATTCACAGCTTCATAAGTATCATGCATGTTTTATGCACCGCACACCTGTATCTCAACATCTTGACAGGTTCTAAGGGTATGAATCTAGTAACTATTTATTTAAAGTAAAATTCTAATCTTTTTAAAAGCTCATGAAAAATGGAAAGCTTTATTTTAAAACTGACTCACGAACACAGGGCTCATGAAATCTGTAGGCCACTTATAGAATGCATACGGCATGTATCAATTAGCTGGCAGGGAATCAATATGCAACTTAAGATTTTTGTGTTTGTTTTACTTGGGAAGGAGGAGAGGGGGCCAGGTGGTATTTAAGAGTGTGATACCTACAACATTCTAAGAAAAAGGAGTTGAATAAAAGCGTGTAATGTAGTTGAAGCGATGAGTATGTGTCTCCATGGTCAAACAGCCCAGTCACCTCCTCTGGGTGAGCTGCTCTTTACTGAAGAGCTCAATGGCCAACACGATGCCAAGGCCGCTGAGGTGAGAGGCACTCGGACTCCAAAGAAGGCCCGCCCTCTACCGAACCACATCATTTCTCTCTCTGACTTAACTCCATTCATATTCTCTCACCGTGGAAACACATGGGAACAGAAAGGATCAACAAAACGCCTGGGCAGGAAACCCAACCCTGTACTTGAATATGGGGAAGGTTCCCTGGCTTGCTGGTTCCCTCTCTTTTCACTTCTGTCTGCTTCACTGTGGATTATCCGGACACAAAGTCCTTAATCCTCTGCTCGTGAATCCACCTATTGCTCCAGCATTTCATTCACCATTTCCACTGAGACCCACCCAAACCACTCCATCAGGGTCTTCTTTTCCTCCCATCCAGCCCCATCATCCTTCCCAAAGTGGTTCATTCACCTAAGACTCCCTTTGTAGGTCTCCAGCATCTAAGCATAAATGTCCCTCTTAAACACCAACGTTTATCCTTACCGTGGTATTTATCTTATTTAAAATGCTGACATGGCATGTTCTATTGCCTGTAAAGTTGGAACCTTACCGCTCTTTCTTACTGGCCAGTGTGAAAGTCATGGATTTGGCAGTTGACGCAGGGACAGGAGATGGAAGAGAACAATAAGGAACTGGACACTAACATCAAGTTCATTTTAACAAAATGAGATGGAAAAAGTAGGGCAAGAAATCTCCTCTCAAAATAAGAAGAATTAACTCTAGATATGTATGGAAATTCCATTTAGGATAAGAATCGGCGACAGGAAACAGCCAGAAGGGATTATTTGTACTGAAATACAAGCCATTAACTTGAGCCAAGCTAACAGCAAATGACTGCAGTGGCGACTGCTGGCTGCAGATAATTAGTTTAGAACCTATTTTAACATGAATATTTTATCACGCAGCACAAAACTCGTTATGGAGAAGAATTAGAGAGCCAGGACGTCTGAAAGCTCTGGAGAGGTGATCTGTCAGCTCCCAATAAAGAGCCTTCTAGGAGAAAGCAGGTTTAGTGATTCAGCAAGACTGGATTTCATTAAAGTTATAGCAATCTGTTAGGGACATCTCTGGCGACAGAGAGGACTGGTACCAAGCTACACTGCAACAGCATCACTATGGCCACCAACTGACAGGAAAAATGAAGTCCGTGAAAAGTCACCTCAGGTGGTAACAGTTTTCGCAGTGATGCACCCATCCCGTTTCTGTCAGAAACAACCTAATATGCTTGGCCAATTCTGTCATAAAAGCATAACTACCTTGTGTGCTTATGTATATAAAGGGTGAAACATTCAAAATTTTGAAAATTAGAAAAACTGCATTCTGCCTGCTATGTGGAAGTGCCGTGCCATTATTTTTACATCAAAAACAGTTGCATATTGAGTAATGAACGTTGGTACCAGTCTCCTGCGCATTATCTATTGAATCCTCGGAATTTACCCTATGAGGCAAGTACCACTGTTGTTCTTATTTTGTAGATGGCAAAATACGAAAGTGATGCTCAAGGATAGGTCTAAAGTCATGCAGCTGAAGGAGTAAAGACATAATTTAAATTTAAATCCAGCAGTCTGGGGTGCCTGGGGCGGGGCTCTAGTACCTTGAGTGTCTGACTCCTGATTTCATGATTCCAGGGTCATGAACCCCGTGTCAAGCTCCATGCTTAGCATGAAGATTCTCTCTCTCTTCCTCTGTCTCTCATCCTCTCTCCCCTGCTTGCTCTCTCTTTCTCTAAAATAAAAATATACATACATACATACATACATACATACATACATCCAGGAGTCTGATTCTGAAGCCTGTGTTCTATGTGTATTTCATGGAGCCCTAGGGCTGAATATAATGCTGTTTCATAGAAAAAGCTAATGTCTTTTAATAAATAAAATAAATAAAAATAGGGGCATATAGGTATTACTCAAAAAAGAAAACTACAGCAAAGAAATAAATATACCTAAAAACAATAGACTATAGGTATCTTTGAGGACGAGACATGAGATGTCTTGCCTGGAAAATGAGTTAACATACAGCTGATGCACCACCATCTTCTTACCCACTATACACTCAGTGACCCGCGAAGAGAAAAGACATTTTAAAATTATTGCTATTTTTTTCAATCTATCCAGACACCTGACTCTTCGCAAAGAACAGGCAAATCTCCACAGCTCCCTAGGCTGATGGAGACTCAATAAATATTTGTTCATTGTTATTTAGATAAATAACTTGCCCAGGCCATTCTGTGTTACAGGAATTAATCCATACCCAAGGGCATTACAGGCTAGATTCAATTTTCCAATAACTTCTAATCCACTGCTTTCCCAAATATTTTCCATCCATAACAACATTTTAGAGAATTCTGTATAGTTTAAACATACTGCTATACATAAGGGGGAGCTGGAAGATGAAGAATCTTATGCTCGTTAATCAGTCTTTTTTTCAACTGAAGTATAATTAACAGTGTTACATTACTTTCAGGTGTATAACATAATGATTCAACAATTCTATACATTTCTCAGTGCTCATCAGGATAAGTGTACTCTTAATTTACCTCTTTATTTACCCATTTCTCCACCATCTCCCCTCTGGCAACCACCAGTTGGTTCTCCATTAACCCATCTTTTGAACCCATAGACATTTACTGCAGGTAAGTTGCAAGGCACAGGGTGATTTTAAAAAAATTAGTAAAATAGGATTCTTGCCCATGAGGATCTCACAGTCGAGTGGGGGAGACAAATGTATAAATAAAAAACTGTCATACAATGTGATTATTATTAATACATATGCCAAAATAGGAAAGAGAAGACATTAAACTCTAAGAGGCCAGGTAGGGCTCTATGAATAAAAACGGACACACAGAATAGGCCGGCCTGGGACAAGCACTGATTCAAGTTCATTAATGAAGAAAAAATGACAGTGAGGACCACGTCTAAAACCTGAAATAGGCTCTGTGATTAGAATCCTGA